>NC_064043.1:7446693-7781335 GCF_932526225.1 Nematostella vectensis | reverse complement strand
AGTGTTAATTCTATCAATCAAATAACATCTTCTTTTTAGCATTCTAATAAACTTCTTATGTGTAAAGTAAGAAAAGATATAAAAACTTAGGAATGTGAGAAGCATACCATTGTAGTTTTCTTTGGGGAAATACGTAGAAAACAGACTTTCCATTCCCACTTTAGAACTAGGCGTGAGCATCTTCGTTGATTGATTTTTTCGGAGCAGGAAAATAAACAACAATACCTTTTTAAGGATATATAATCACTGTCAAGCAAGCGAAAAATCTTTCCTTTTAACGTGGAGAAAATTAAGCAAATTTTACACTCCATTGCTCATTGGGCTTTGTAACATCTAATTTGAAATCGGAATTTTTCTCGGGTATTTCTAGATAAGACCGCATGCCAGCATACTTTTGTGCCAAATGAGACATTCCCAGTCCTACACGGCCTCCCTGCAATACCTACGACTCTATTGATTCAATTACAAACAAGGAGAAAATAAGATATATTCCACCAGAATTAGCATAGAGTAGTTGTCTAATCTGATATCAGACCTGCCTAAGATGGACCAATGTGTCACCAAACTGCACAAACGACAAGATGTTCTGATCCATGTCCTTCCTTCTACTGATTTCGGACAAGAGAATGGGAAAATCGTAGGAAAACCCATTGTGCGCCAGGAGAACTGTTGAAAAAAAAAATACATAATAAATTGTCATATATTATTAGGACAACTGCGGGGACGCCCCTTTAAATTGCTATTCATCAACCTCCTCATATGATCTTCTCCATCTTTCCTAAAAACACCCTACATCTGAGGTTTTTCTTGCAGCGAAACCAGTGACACCAAACAATGAAATTATGTATTGAATGTTTATGCCGACCTATCACGAGCTGGATTTAAAAACAGTAAAATGGAAAGTTTTTTTCACATAATTTCACATATTGCTCGTATTTCCACTGTTCTTCATTTAAATGTCATTGATATGTTTAGAAACATGTTTTACCTGGGTAGTGGGGCTTTCCAGTGGAACGTTCAACCAGGAAAGTCACTATTTTCAGCCATTTTGAAAACTTTGTCAAAACCTTTGACAAGTCAGGCTTGGCACGCAAGGTTCTCTTCTTGATGCCACATTTGTTAGACACTGAAACATAATCAATTTTTTTCCCTGTAAAACTGTTTTCCTTCAAACGGGGTATCTATTGAAAAGCGATGCGTAAATTATAAAACAAAGCCAGCTTTTAACCCTGACCCCTTCCTTTCGAAATTCACATCAACATTTTACTTCAAATCACATTCCCACAGAAAGACAAGAAATAGTTTTTTTTTAACAAATGCATTTTTTATAATAGGAAATTTTCTTCTGTGAAAATCCTGTATCAAAATGGGGTTGAAGGTAGTCTTACTCATGTTTGGAGCTTACCAATTCTTGGAATCTTCTTTGAAGTATACACAAGGGACTGGAACTCTTCAGTTGTTGTAAGATTCACTTCTTCTGGCAACGGCTGGACTGAGGCTGCTATCTCAATGATGTGATCGCTATAGACTGACCCTCCCGTCCCCTCACAGTCATACAAAAAATAGAGCGGGGCAGGGCTAGGAGTGCCGATCCCAGAACTTTCAGGAACTCTTGGACCAGAGCTGATGATGTCACTTTCAGAATCAGGAACAGTTGAGGTAAGATTGCATGTCTTGATTTTAGAATTAGAAAAACGTTGTATAGTGATAGAGGTATCAATCAGAATCTCTGAACTAAAATCTTTTCGAAGATTGCTGAGGTTCTTAGACACAGGAACACCGCTTCTAACAGGGTTGAAGGTTTGGGATTTGGAACAAGAATCTCTTGGAACGTGACTGGGGTTCTCAATTTCCGAACTAGTAGCTTCTTGGTGCAGAATTTCATCTGATTTCCTTTTTTCGCTGGCATTGTCAGTGTTATTAGACACCGAAGTCCCAAAGAACTTTGTGATTAGCGTAGCACCTTTTGAAGGCCTCTTTATTGTTATATTTCCCTTTTCTATTGTTTCTTGCATTTGCTTCGTTTTGCTTTTATTCCTTTGAGACCTGTAGAGAAGAGATTTTAAGAGTAGTACACAAACAGAGGGGGGGGGGGGGGGTCAAATCGCATGATGTTCACTACATGTCACATCGATACAAAACGAAGAAAGGATTTCGATGAAATAATGGCCATTAACACTTACCCTTTTCTTTTCATTCTATCCAGCTAACTGTGAAAAACCTTTCTATTCAAAAACGCCCGAATCACATCTTGATACTTTGATGTCAACATCTTTCGTCTTCCTGATCATCTGAGATATCGATGATCTCGAACTCCAGCCTTGTTTCCTCGCCAACAGAAATTGTTTGGTTTCGGACGCAAATACAAATTTTCCTGTTGTTGTTGTTGTTGTTCGATCGACAATAAATGAAGCCGTTGGCAGAGAATCAAGACGCTTTTCATTTTCAAAATAACGTTTCTCAAATGCATTTTTTACGTCGCATTCAATGTATGTTTTAAGCCCTCAATTTATTAGTGCTAGTATCGTATTTCTACTTGCCCCCTTTCTCTGATAGATGGATACAGATAACGTCACAGCGTGTCATTAACGAAAAAAGTACGCAACGAGACGTAGTCGAGTCAAGATCAGCACACCAACCTGTGGCAGTATCCACATCTTTGTTTTTCGGTATTGATGGACTTTGAGTGACGGCTTATTCTGGAAAAAAAATATAGACGTGCTTTGGAAGGTCTGAACTGATTGTGGCCACAAGAACTTAGAAAACTATAGGGGGATTTCTTATGTAAAACAAACAACGAGTGTAAACATCATTAGCAATGGGTGATTTATATATAAATACCCACGTGTTTGAGCAGAATTCATTAGTGCATGCATAGACGAATTTAGCGTTTATCTTGTAGGTATGGCAACGGCTGATTGGCGGGAGATCTTGAAGTATGTAGTTTGCCCTTGCCGCCCTATAAGAAAATAAATACGAATATAAATAAGAGCACTTTACTATATATATTGGGCAAGCAAATAACTTTAACTTCGCGCTAAGGATTAGCTAAATGAGTAAAGCGATAAGTGACTTTACTTGCCATTTTTTCCAAACAGGGCCATGTCCAGCCTTGACGCCGCTTATAAGCCAGGCAGCGGCGTGACACATCTCGTGGATGAGTGTGTCACGCAAGCGATCTAACAGCAATCATCACTACATCAATAATTTAGGCATAACACATGGTGATGTGTGGTGTAAGAAGGAAATTATGCTCTCGCACAATACAGGGTCACTCCCATCCCCGGCAGCTAATTCAAGCAAGGAACTGAGGAACCTTTGATCAAATATTGTCAAAAAATATAACAGACTTCATTCGTGTTTATTTTGAAGTTTTCTTTCCAAATGTGAACAAGAACGACATTCTTAAACATGAAACATGTAGTGAAATATGGCGAGTTCAAACCATGCTACATATTTTAGTGTATGTTGTTGTCATCTAAACGGGGGGAAGTGATATAAATTTAAAAGAAATATAACAAAAAAAGGATGCACAAAAAGCATCGTTGATCAAAAGTAATGAAGGAAACAATTAGTTCTCTATACCAGACTCCATCCATGGATAATTTTAAAGCTTTCTTTCCAAATGTGAACAAGAAAAACATTCTTAAACATGAAACATGTAGTGAAATGTGGCGTGTTCAAACCATGCTACATATCTTAGTGTGTATGTTGTTTTAACATGGGGAAGTGATATAAATTTTAAAGAAATATAACAAAAAAAGGTTGCACAAAAAGCAATGTTGATCAACAGTGTAATGTATTAGCACACTTTACTTAAGTATCATATAACAGAGATGACGTTACTAATACTAATCTTGACATCGCTTTTTAAAACTCTCTTTCCTTTCCATTCACGAGCATCCGCGGCAGAATATATGCGGGTGTTTGGTTCGATTTTGGTTAGGGGTCTTGTTCCGCAGTCTCACTTTGAAAAATGAGGCCGTGAGAGACTAGAACTAAATTTCAGTTTGACAGATTGACAGACGAAAATCGAACATTGTGCCATGTTTTTACATGGGACTCGTGATCTCTCGTACGGTGTTCGTGGTCAATAAATCAACAAGAGGAGTGCACAAGCAAGATTTTTAGAGCACATTTCAGTAAATTTGGAAAAATGTTCGCTCGTTACTTGGGACGAGTTACCACAGCTTTCAAAGAGTGTTGAAGGAGAATTTAATAACAGTTTCAGACCGATTTTGCCGACTTATTTTGAGCCAGGTCGAAAGCGTACCACAAAATTGGACCCAAACACATTGACCCCTCAACCGGCCTGTACCGGCTTTGGAAAGTACCCACAACCCAAAAAATTCATAAATGCAAAATAAACACAACAAGATGAAGATACTCAGGCATCAGTCTAAGGGATAAATGGTCTTGCAGATATGCATCCAACCAAGGTGATGGCATCTACTCTTAAGCCAAATAATAGCACAGGTTCTTTGACAAATCTCAAATCGAACAAGGAGAGAAAAGCAGAACCACCCCTCTCAATAAAACGCTCAAAATACCACACAAGGGAGAGAGATCAGCAAACACAGCTCAAGACACAAATAGATACCTTTATTCTGATCCTCCAGGTACATTTCCATGGCCTCAAAACACAATGTCCACTCCTTGAAGGATTGTACAACCACGAAGATGTCTTTACGTATTGCAAAGCATTCTGGGAGATCCAGGGGAAAATTCACAGGAGGGCCAGTCAACACTCCTACCCCCAAAGTCAGATGTTTTTTTATAAGTCTTTTCACCCCGAAGCCAAACAAATCAATTCCAGCTCATACAGACCCAGAATAGCAGTGTAAACAATTTTGCAATCAATTTGGTTTCAGAAAAGACAGCATTTAGGAGAGCTGTGGTGATTCATTAGAAAATTATTTTCTCATCCAGGCAAAGCCAAACAAGAAAAAAATCATCATGAATCCACCTTTGCTTGCAAATATCCATAAGTAAAGCACTCAATTGTGCCTCAAAAGACTTCATGATGTCCTGAGACACTCCCCTAATATGCTCATAGCTGTATTTTTTATGAAAAATACAAGCAACCATCAACTTGTGCTGGCTTCAGCACAACGACGAGGGATTAAAAGTGGGGACCGCAAAGCACTGTTGGAAAGCTTGGATATCGCTGACTAGGTGCAGCTGTGTTTGACTTTGATGGGCTGTATAAAACTCAGAATAGGGGGGGGGAGGTATCTGTTTTCAGTCTGTTTTTTGTAAATTCAGCTCAAAAAAAGCCAGGAGTCAATGGGTTAATCAACCACCCCTAGATTTTAATCAAAATAACTAGACCTTTTTAGACTTGTGCTGTGACATACACCAGTGGATTGGATCACATATATGCCATTTCTAGCAAGTGAATATCTTTAACCTAGAAAATAGAATTTTTTTTTACTTGGACATGACTGGACTCATTGATAGGGATGATATGCATAGCTTTTTTTAGAAAAAAATGCCCAAGAAAACATCAGATTCAGGCAAGGTTTTGTGATAAGATTACTTTGACGGTGAATATACAGGAAAAGTACCAAAAGTGGGTTGACACTGCTGCTTTGAATTTATAAAGGCAAATATTTTTATAGAATTTGGGCTCCCTGTGGTTTCCCCAATGGTTTTAACATAAGAATTATCTGTGAGAATATCAGCCATAACTAAAAGGAGGCTTGTTTGTCTATCAAGCAGAATTTGCTTACACTGTTGTATGCACCTAAGCTTGCGAAAAAGGCATTGTTCTCAGGCAGTGAGGCAAGCATGATTTTTTTAGGGTGTGTTGGTAAACACATTGACCCCTCAACCGGCTTGTACCGGCTTTGGGAAGTACCCACAACCCAAAAAATTCATAAATGCAAAATAAACACAACATGATAAAGATGATGTCCTGAGACACTCTCCTAATATGCTCATAGCTGTATTTTTGATGAAAAATACAACCATCAACATGTGCTGGCTTCAGCACAACGACGAGGGATTAAAAGTGGGGACCGCAAAGCACTGTTGGAAAGCTTGGATACTGCTGCGGTGCTTGACTTTGACGGGCTGTATACAACTCATAATAGGGGGGGAGGTATCTGTTTTTAGTCTGTTTTTTTGTAAATTCAGCTCAAAAAAAGCAAGGAGTCAATGGGCTAAACAAGCAAAACGAGCATCCTTACTCAATGCCTAAATACTCTAGCTCACTTGGCTATGGATTGTACGGCGTTTGGGAAAACTTATCAGTTCATAACAATGGCCCAATGCCTTCTAGTAATTGCTGAAGAGCATGCAACAAGTTTTAGCAAACCCAAGTGATGCTAAAAGGTGAAAAACACCTTGACAGAAAAGCTTAAACTGTAAAACAATCAAAACAGATTATAAAATGGTTTTGCTCATAAACTTCAGGCTGTTGTGTTGCTTTTAAAACTGACCAAATAGGTCGGGGAGGAAATGGATATGCCAAAAAAATCAAATTCTACCAACCATGACTCTCGATAAAAGAATAAAGACTTAATATATTCCAAACCCTCTAACAATTAGCCTACCTTACGTTTATTGGTATTTTTAGTGAAGAAAAACTAAGCTGCCGCCATCTTTGTTTTTGTTTCAAAATGTCAGAAACAAGAGGGAGTAGCAGGGGTAAGACCACGGGCACAAGGAATTCAACAATCCCAAATAAAATTTAGGATTGTGCCAGCTATTCAAATCTCGATAACAAAAAAAACCTAAAATTCTAAAATTTCAAGCTTAGCTGGCTGCATGCATACCATGTAGCGTTGGAACAACACTGAAGCAACTGAATATCACTGTCGCAGCATTTCCTTTCTATTTGAAACTCTAGTTTGTAATACCATATAAGGTCATGGCGTATGCCATAAGTGGTAAATACTGTGATTAAAAATCAGTCTATATTCGCAAACCAAAGTGTGCGGTTGTGTTAACTGACTGAAATGAATATATAGCGAAAGACACTAAAAACAGTCTTGCTCCTAGTACCGCTCGTACTTCCCGCGTCCACGACTCTCTTTTCGTAAAACGTGTCTTGTACGATTGTACCTAGACTCCTGTCACAAGAAAGCACTTTGCATTGAAGATACATCGCCACTCAAATCTATGTTTTTCATAGGAGGATTCTTATAGGAAGTGTGCTCACTCTTGGAATAGGGGATCACTTGACCTTTTGGGCTGCAAACTCAAACCAAAATTGACCGTGCCCGTTTCGTCAAAGAATGACGAGAGTGCGCGACTTTGTCACCCAAACATTCCCGTGATCTCCTAGCGCAAGTCCCCTACTGGAAAACTAAAAACAGCAATGAAGGAAACAATTAGGTCTCACCTGCAGAATCAATTACTTTGTCGGCAAGCTCAATCCTTGCAGTATTTATACCTGCCTTCCTAGAAATGCACCAATAGTACAAAATATTGTGAGGTATAACCCATTTCTGAGTTTTCAATCATAGTGCCATATAGCCGGGTGCAACCCCAGTCATTTCCATTTGCTTGAGCTTGAATTATTATCTATTTCTTTACAGCATCCTTTGAAAAAATTCAGACTCTACACAGGAAGCTGCTCCCTGTCCAACGCTAGCTTGTCCCTGGTATAGTCATAATGAGGTGTGAAGACACTGGGGGTTGAGGAACACTACAGGGCAAAGAGGGAAGGTCGGATGGACTAACCTTCCATAGTAACAAAACCCTGCTGTACTTCTCATCTTGTTGTTCCAGGTTATACTGAAATCAGCTGGGAGCTGGTCAAACAAAGCAAATTTCTTTTTACAAGGCCTGTAGCACTGGGGTTTGGAGGGTTCAGAAGGACCACCACACTTGAAGGTCTGCTCATGTGAACAAGACTTGAAAAATACTGTGAGCTTTGAGAAGATGCCAAAGTCTTAAAATCCTGGCTTTTAAAAAATACACACCTTTTTTTCAAAGACAGTATTATTGTACAGCTCAAACAACTCCTTTGCCAACTGCTCTTTGCCTTTCTTAAAGTTCTTTGCATTACTGTAGGGGGTAACAATTGAGTCTAGAGTACTACCAGGACGAGGTGGTGTGGCTATGAATAAAACAAAGAAATATATAATACTATTCTGACTTTTTTCTGAGTTTTTAGGGGCAACGGTTTACTCAACAAAGCACAACAAGCGGAGAGATGGAAGATAGCCTTATGAACCCTACATAGGTCTCTATAGTTTTCTATTTCACCCTCTTGCTTATTTATCCCGCTTCATTTTCTCTTACATTGAGTCACTGATGATATCACAAGAACAGTGATTAAGCTAAGGCATTATTACAATCTGAGCAACCTATGACTTCATTTTAAACTATTCACTTAGTTCTACTGAAGAAGCATAGAGTGTAAACCCTTAGCTCTGCCCACAGAAAAGTTAAATCTTCATTGCACAAACTAGATGCATAACTGATCCTAGATCCTTTAAGCAACAATGCAGGAATAAGCAAATATATTTTTTCATGAGAATATAGAAAACAGTACCTGAAGATGCAGTCCTATTGGAGGGAGTGTACTTGGTCTTACGGCTCTTTCCACCAGTTGTCAAAGCACTGGTCTTGAGTCCTAAATAAGGTAACAACACCATATAAGAAAAAAATTGTTAACTCAAATGAATAATATTGATGATATTTTAATGATAATAGTAAAAATTTTGATGACCATGAGAAACACCTTTCACAAACAAGCCTTATTGCCAATATTTAAAAAATATATAAAATTGTATTATTATTTAACGGTGTATCAGCATGACAATGCCTAACTGTATGGTACCTGGTGGTTTATTTACAGGTTTTGGTGTGGCAAATGTCCATGTTTCTGGTAGATTGTCTTTATTTAAAGCAGGCTCATCCTCAAAAACTTCTCTGTCACAGTCTAGCACTGGTCTTTCATCATCGTCAGAGGAATCCTCATCACTTACAATGAAATCATCCAAACTGCCTCTAAAAAAGAGAGTGGAAAACACAACATTGTATTTCCTTTTATTAATATTTTTTTCTTATAAAGTAAGATTTCTAATCAGGGATTGTTACTATCCTGCACAAAGAATATTTAGGTTGCTTTTATTTTCTCAGGAGAGGTATTGTTAGGAAGTCTAAATCAAAATTACAACATATCATAGATTTGAAACTTTTTCTTCCAAAACTTATCCATCCTTAGGCTAATGATCAGAGTCGGGTTCCTAGAAAGTAGGTTAAATGCTAACCCAGGAATGAATGCACTTTTTATCCAATCAAATGTCGAGATAGTATTCTGTATTCATCGCTAACCTGCTTTCTAAGAACCATTCTCTGAAAATGACTTTGAAACTTTGAACCACATTTCCACATACCGACTTTTTGTTTTCTTTGTTCTCTCAAGATCACTAGGTGTTCCTGATTGACGAGTTCCTGACAGGCGGAGTGGGATAGGTGTCCTGTGCTTGGTAAAAACTTAAAAACAAAAGAAACAAAGCAATTCAACAAAAATATATTAACAAGGTTATCCACAAACAAGGTGAACTTAATGTTGATTAAACATAGTTAAGTCTGCCGGCGAATTTGCTAGGGACAGCCGTGTATAGACACTGTAATGTTTGGAATGCTCACATGACTCAAGATCATCTGAATCACTATCATCAACACTGTTTTCTGGGTTGTATTTCTGTAGCATCCGCTGCCGTAGACTGACACAAAAAAGATAAAATTAATCAGTATGGTATACCCATTTGGTATCCTAACACGATACATCTTACTGTTGTTTTCACCATTCTATGAAATATTGCTGATAATATTCAACAGTTAAATCTCGTTCAGGCTTCCGTAATCGAAAATCCATGAAGCGTTTTCATTGTTTCCAATCATGCTTCCTCTAGGAGCCTATGGGGCAAGGTGCTTACCAATGAAAAGCATCAAATGTTAGTTTAAATAGCAGGAGCCAGAAAGCATTTTATCATTTGGAGATTAGTGAAGATAGAGTTTGCAGAATACTCAAGTTAAGGTTCCATCTGCATAAGTGAATTCTTTGAAATTGCATAATCCACTAAGCTACCTTTTTGGTTGGGGAGGTGAAGCAAATGGTTCTGCACTGGCAGGACGAGATACCGCATCGGAACTATCGGTACAATCACTGTCAGCCAAAATAATCGGCGTATTTCTATGGTGATCACTCGAAGTGTTCTCGGTGTGAATGACAAGATTCTGGATGCTTTTGTCCGAATGACTTGATTTGCGCTCCAAATTTTTTCGATTCTCGATTTCTTTAGATAACTGCAACAGAATAACATTGGGTTCATTTTTATTACAAACCAGAAAGTGACTGAAGGATATTATCTTTTCGGACAACACGACTTATAAATTTCTTACCAAGATAATAGTTTCGTCAATCGGCCTCCGGAACCATCCAAATCGTGTTCCAAGATCATTAAACTTTGCGCATAAAGCCTCGCTCGTCATCTTTCCTTCCATTTTTGATTTATCTTTAAGGCATTTAGGGATAACACAAGCATAAATGATCGCTACCAAATACTTTAAGAAGTCATTTTGGTAGAATTTGCCATTTCAGCTTAATCGTGTCGTCTTGTTTTCTGTGCACCGTATTTATTCAAATCGCGCGCCAACCAAGCTTGTCAAAGAGCACGGGGGTAGGTAGGGTGGGGCAGGTATTGTCATGGGACCAGGAATTTTAACTAGGATATTGATCACACAAACTAAACAAATGCGACAAAACATATTTTTTTAATAAAAAAAATTAAAAATCTGCAAAAGTTTTCTGCAGACTGCATATTACCACTTATGACCCTTATCTCCCCTCCCCTCTCCCCACTGGACCTAGGAATTCGCAGACAAAAAACTGGGTCAATTTCTGCGCCTGCGTGTGACGAGTAGCCGCTGTATAAACTCACAACAACCAGATTCCGTTTACAGATGAGTTTTTGAAGACCATATTTTTACTAAAAAAAATGTCAGGAGCGGAACATGAGGCAAAACACGAGGCAAAAATGGTATCTATACCCTTATCCTCAGATGACGAAGTCACTTCTGGAGGTAAAGATGGCTGATTTGGATAAAAACGCTTACTAAAAGTAGAATCAAAAGATTAGGAAGTGCAATATCTACGACACACACAGATGATTACAATTATAAGTAACTTAAGTACATATGGTCACAATATATAATAAAATATAATATATGCGTCTATTTTTCATAATTCAAGGATTTTATAGAAATAGTAGTCCCAGTCATCACATGGAAAGAGGAGATAATGTAACTGTATCAGGTATGTGTACTCTTCTAGTGTTTTCATGAGAACTTAATTAACTTACAACTGTGACTGTAAGTTATTACTTATGCAGTAGTCAATTGAAACCCCCAACCCCATGGTCCCAAGGAAGGGTGGGGGATTAGACTTTGACCCTGTACAAAATAGAGAAAAGTCCCCACCCCCTCGGGACAAAACCACAGTCAAATGCCCCTTCCCCTCGGGCTGCGAACTATAGGCAACTACCTGGCGACAACAACAAGACATCTGAAATAAGCCTTTGTCTTTCAAAGCCAGTACACCTCAGCAAGTACATTTGTGCCAATAACCATGAAGATAACAATTACTAAAAAATGAAAAAATAAAGCATCTTCATCTGGCATTATCTATCATTCATATTTGTTTTTGCACATTTCACTGTGCAGCTTGCCACACAATGATACATAGAATTGCTTGCTACAGAAGAGAAAGAGTCTCAAACCTGACTGAGATGACTTTTGCAAAGTGCATTTGTGATGTTATTTATTTGTCTCCAATGTCAATTCCCCCACCCCCTCAGGACAGATTCTCGTTCACAAGTGCTTTAAGCCCCCACATTAACCCCGCACTTCCCCAGGACCATGGGAGGTTTGAATGACTAGTGCATTAGTAATAAAATACAAAGTTGTTATCTTTCTGTTTATTTTAATCTCATACAAAAATATTTACTTCACAGGCAATGTTGATGAGGAGGACGCAGAAGAAAAAGCAAGAATCATATCTGAAGTGCTAGAACTACAAAACACCCTAGATGGTATATGCTTCAGTTGATATGACAATTATGATTATTAGACAAGCCAATCTATAAGTTTTGTTCACAAGAACTTGGATAATAGTGAACTTAACATTTTTTTATAGATCTATCACAAAGAGTTGACGCCATTAAAGATGAGAACTTGAAGCTGAAATCAGAAAACCAGGTACCTTTAAACATAAAGTTTTATCATTAACTTCAGGGTTTTCAAAACGTTCCTTAAAGGATTCACAGTTTGTAAGCTTGGCAGCAGACTGGGATTTGCATTGCACGAGAATCTCGAATCACATAAACTGTGGCAAACAAACATTAAAATGTGTATATGAAGGGCTAAAAGGAAGATGCTGCTGACACAAATATTTGCTAAAGCTTATTGTTTACTTCTAGGTTCTTGGGCAGTACATAGAAAATCTTATGTCAGCTTCAAGCGTATTTCAACCTACTAACACTGGCAGTAAAAAAAGGTAAGCACAACTACCATTCTTTTCACTTCCCATGGAAATGGCGGTGGACGTCACAAATCAGGCCCCTAGACAGAAAGGAAGGGGGGGGTTGAAGATCCACCCCACTCTCCTGGAAGTCTGCACAAACAGGGAGTTAGCACAAGATACCTGCTTGTTTTCAGCCACCCTTCTTCCTCCTTACCTCCTCATACCATATAACGCCTATTGATTTTGCTTTTATTTCTTTAACTTTTTGTTGCCTTTATGACAATGCCTCCAAAATTTCTGTTCTTCCCTAGTTCATCACTTTCAAGGATGACAGAAGGAAACAAAATTGGGGGGTGCACTTTGGTTTCGTTGAATAAATATGTTTTGTTTTAGACAGCAAATTATGAAGAGAGGACTGGACCTTTTTCTGTCACCATCCATGATCTTATTTCATATGCATGGCTTTAATAGTGGTGAGGTTTTGTTGTTTTGTAGGCAAGGCACAAGCAAATCAGCTTCAAAGAAAGGAGAGAAAAGATAGATTTACATCTATATGACATTCAATGTCTTTTGTAAATAATAGCAGAATGTTATTTAAACGAAGTGACAGAAACAGCATTATGTACAATACCTGATCACTCAAAAATAAAATGTAGAAATGAATGGAATTCATTATGTATCACTAATCTGTGAACTTCTGACTGTTTTTTTTAAAAAAAACTTAAAAACCATCAAACATGTGTTTAATTACACAGAGCGCTGGCTACTATTTTTTAAAGTTGACTTCAGTTTTATTTGAACTAAAAAGATAAATGACTTCCACCTCCTACTTATCAATCTCCACTGCCTTTTCTGAAAGTTAAAGAAAGCCATGTCTAAGATGGTTTGCTGATCTCTTTTTCTTGCCTGGCATTTTGATAGTTAAATTAAAGTTTAGCAGCTTTTTTTGTTTGATTTCAAATTTGTCTAAAAACCCAAGCTATTATTTAGCCATACAACAGTTCTATCACACTCCTTGAGAACCTGTTTTAAAATAACCAACCTTGTTTGAGCTCATTTTGCATTTATTACTATTTTGTAAAAGTCAATGTAGTAGTCGGCGAGTTAAAGAAGCTGCACCTTTCTTGACCCAGCCATTAGGGTACATTGGCTGTCTTATGGTGTATACAAGTTTTCTTATAGGGGAGGGGAGGTCAATTTCAGTCCAGGAAGACAGTGTAAGCAGGGTAAGGTCTACTGCAGAATACCTAGTTGAAGATCTCATATGGGTTGCTGTTCAGTCATGTCATGAATATATTTACAGGCCCTGTAGCCCGAATTTTGAGCAAGGGGATGGGGGGGTTCATTTATCCATAAAGCCATCTATTTTCTCTCAGGTAGCTTGACCCCCGGGGTACATTCTATATCAATTAGACGGGGATCATTGTCTTATCTTCTAGGGTGTAAGTTTTGAGCCTTGGATATCTTTTAGGGGTGAAAATTAGAATGCCCAGATTTTTTTTTTTAGGGTGCTATCATAGCAATCGCTCATCTAACTTGTAGCTCATGGAAGAGCTTGGAAACGTGTTAATTTTCCATTAGAGTCAACGTTTTAAATACAATTTTTTTACATTTGTTTGAGGTATCTTTCAGGGGGTAAATTTGTGCCAAACCACGCCCACTTTAGTATCTTTTAGGGTAGTTTTCGAAAAATCCCGACAATGATCCCCATCCGTTTGATATCAACTCATTAAATGAGTTGGTTATTACAATCAGGAAGTGTGGATACTTTGAAAACCATCCAAGAACTTGCTGATGGGTCATGGATCAGGTGTATAGGGGAAGGGAGGGTTCAGAGGGAAGGGCCATATTCACCAACCAATAGATATACAAAGACAACGAAGTATTTGAAAGAAATCAACTTTATTTTAACTTTATACCAAATAATACAGATGAGATGCATATGTTCGTTCTATACCTTTCCTTGTGACACAAAGCAAAAGTACTCTTTTGAAAAATGACCAAATACGAGTCACGGAGGGAAAAGTATTTAAAAAAGGCATATCATCACTCTATATAATCATTCGCAAGACATTAAAAATATAGCCACTAAAAGAATAGAACTGTTTCACACACACACACAGATGATTATGTCACCGCTAAAACAATAAAAGAAATTTGAACTGAAATCATCAGATGTAGTGTGAAATAGCCCTATATCACTATCAAATAACACACAACCCCAAATAAAGGTGGTCAAAGTGATTCTTTATTGAGACAAATGAAGTTCAATACATGTTCATGGGTGCTGAGGGGCTGGGAGGTCTCATGTGTTAAGGAGGATGTTGAACAAGATGCATGTATGCATGGAAGATGCTCGCACAACAGTGGTGTGTAACCACCATTCAATCTGCAAGATCTATTCCAAAGAATCCAAAAATAAAAATGTTCGCTTCTCTAGCCGATGTATATTATAATTTCTGTTCAATTCCACAAGCCTCTTTATTATCAGGAATACCAAGATTCTCATTCAATTCAATCTTAACATTTAAATCTGAAGTAGTGTCCATTTTTGTACTAACATCACTCCCTGTTTGCTTTTGTGAACCACCATCAAGCGATTCTAATTCTTTGATCTTCTCATCTGGTGTAGGAGAGTGGACAGTTTTATCATTCGCATCTGATGCAATTACAATCACAGATTTGCCATTCTTGTCTGATTCAGTAGGCAGAGCACTGCCGATTTTGTCTTCTAACAGCTGAGAAGTGACAGACTTGTCTGATGAAGTTGAGACATTAGTTGTGCTAGCCCCCACTGTTATATTTACATCAGCTTTACTCGACTCCTCGGTGGAACTTACATTCTTACTCTCAACCTCCAATACCGTGGAAACAACAGTTTTGCTAGACTGGACATTGCTATCACTGTCTGATGGAACAGAGGGCACAACCTTACTACCCTCGTCTGATGGAGTAAAGGTTATGACTGAGCTATTTTTATCAGATGCGTTACAAGTAGTTGTCTTGCTATTTCCTGATAAAATAGCTTTGTCATTTTTCTCTAAGATTTCTACCTCACCCACTTTCTCAACCTTCACCTCTACTTTGCTAATCCGTTCTTCCTCTTCGTTCCCATTACTTTCTTGTTTAACCTCCACATTCATGGCTACCTGGTTACCAGCTTGTGATTCTATTAGCGCTCTCTGGTCCACTACTGTTTTCTTCTCGTCCAAGTCCATTGCCTCTTCCTGAGATTGCACTGACTCTAATTGCTCCTCGACTTTCTCTTGTTTGATATTTGGCTCGTCTAGGGTGGGCGACTGGAGTTCCTCACCTTCCTCGACCTCTAGTTCTGCCTCCTCCACACTCAACTATACAAATTGTATGTGAATAAACGCGGAAGAGGTATTATTATGCAAGAACCAGGTCAAGGGGAAAGAAAAACAAAACAATTTGGTTAGGATTTTTATCATTAAAAGTCATAGTTTACACTGCTACAAGATCATTCCATACAAAAGTCACAACTGGCATAACTTGCAGCAAACAACAGTAAAATGACTGTGCCAGGGCGAGCAACACACAAACTGACTTTATTAATAAACACACAAAGTAATTTAATTAATAGACAAACAAATGGGTAGAGATATTGTAAAGACAAGAAGTGGAACACACAAAGATGCTGCAATTTCATTGGCAAAAAATAGGTAGCAATAAATAATGGCAGCCAAAAAAGCCTGAAAGAAGTTGAAACACCGAGAAGACAAACAAATGACGATAAAATGGACTAAATAATGCTCTTCTAAAATAAGATAAATTCTACTGATATACTGCTTCAAAACCCCCACCTTTGAATCCAGGTAACAGAGTTTGTGGTAGGTCTGTTGAAAAAGGATAGAGGACAAAGAGTTTACGGATGACATAAAGTATAAAAACAGCACGACAGAAACAGAAATGTGTTACTTGCCTTTCCTTCGAAACGCAATGCATCTTTGTAATGCCACTCTTCATTGCTCTCATCCCAAAACTGCTCAAACTTCTCAAAGCAAACACTGCAAGACTGCAAACAAAAGCAATACCTGCTTATAAACTTTAAGGCACTTGTCTGACACTGGTTGTGTGGCTTTAATTGGAATTTTTAAATATAATGTCAAATTAGAAAAAAAAATCATTTTCCACAGAATATTTTGTGCTTCAGCATTGGTACAAGACATAAAACGGATTTTAAAATGGATTGAAGGTTTAGGTTGTTACAAAAATATAGATATCATTTGTATTGACTCCCCCCTTCCCGACAATTTGTCACACAGTGCCTTCAATTGTCAAAACATCCTGGGGAAATAATGATACCATTTTGGAACTCTGCAGTCATCACTGAAGAAGATTGCACAGAGAAAGTTGTGGGGAACCTATGGAGAGAGGTGAACAGGAAAATAAGACCTACCGCTTCTGCATCTGTGTCGCTTGCAAGGACAGGACAGCTTTCAGAATCCGTGGCCTGCTGTGCATCAGGCTCATCAGCCCTCTCCAAGTCAAAGAATGAACTATGGGCTAAAAAAAATAAAGAGGTGATGGTACAAAAAATGAATATTTTTAACGTATCAAAAATTACCATTTCTTATAAGGAACACGCCCTGTCTTAGCATTGTTGCTCTCTATCGTCCAAGCAACAAAGATGTGTTCAGATCCCTACCTTTATCTTCTGGATCCATGATTTCCTCATAGTCAAGCCAGTCCTTTGACACAATAAAAATAATGGTGTTTTTAGTGAAAACACAAATGTTACAGGAATATTTAGAAAGTTATTTTCAACACTAGGGGTAAATCCTAATTAATAGGGGGTAATTAGCATAAACCCCCAAGTTAGGTTACATACACTAGAAGAGTCTGCATTAGATAACCAGTGTTGCCCCACCAAATATGAGCAAAAAAATTAACTGTAGTATGTTTGTATTTGTGCTTTTAAACATTAGAATAGTTTTCAAAGGAGGATAAATCATTGTTTACATGATACTCAAGAATGCAGCTTACAACATTGATTATCACACTGCGACCTGACTTGAAATAGCTGTATACTCACCTCTACTGGGATATACCATTGTCTGTGCGCAACACGTCTTCCATCCTTCTCTCTGCGGTTCCTTCTGAAGTGCCAGTCAAGATGTTCCCTATACATTGCTGCCTCCTCTCCTGGAAACCGCAGTCCGCATGAGGAACACTGCGTCCCTTCATACAGCATCATGATAATACCACTGTAGCGTCTAACAAGTAAAAAGTATCAAATTGAGCATCTGATAAAATACCTGCATAAATAGCTTTGATAAACAAATTGCAGACAAGTAGGATATTACAATTTGATGAGGGTTAAAGAGACTCTTTCAACTGCAATTTTGTAATCCTAGGAAAAGATATTGCAATATTTTCAATTCCATTTGGAAAAATAGAACAAAACTTTGTTTTAGATGGCTATTTAAATATTTCTTCACATCATTGGTTCCCCAATATTTAATAAAAACAATAACATATGTTTATTTTAGTAGTTAAATAAATGCATTTCAACCATTGTAAAATTCAATCCACCCTACAGTAAACAAAAAGCTCAATTCTATTCCCAAAGTGCTAGATGATTGATGAAATATACAACTTACTTTTTCAGGTCTTCTGGGTCAAGGCTTATCTCAGGAATTTTGGTTGCTGCTTCTTTACTTTTCTCTATCATCTGCTGTAGTATCAGTTGTGTTAGTGGTACTTCAGCTGGTGCATGGGCAGGAGCAGGGCGAGGTACTGGCAGGGGTGGTTGGCCGGGTGGGGTTGCTACACGTGGAGGAGTCTCTACTTCTTGTGTGACAGTCTTGATGATTCCTGCCTGACAAAGCTTCCGGAACAAGTCATCAACTGTCTTCTTCTCCATTCTGGTTGGTGTTGGAGGTTCATGAGGCATGGGGCTTGCACCTGGGAACAGAGTGTTATTAAATTCAACGGAAACTAAATAAGGTCATTAGATAATACAGAGTAGTTAGATAAACATTAAGAACCATGAAATCTGCTCATGCTAGAACCTACCTCTATGTGGCGATCCCGGTATTAGTGGTGGCCCCTGTAACCCGCCAGGGCCATCAGAGATGGGGATAGGGCCTCCATGGTGAGCTGGCACATCACCCCTTGGTCTTCCATGGCCGAACGCCATGGGTTGGTGTCCATTAGGATGTGGCTGATGTGGAAATGGTCCTTCATGCACTCCCCCTGGTTCCCTGTGAGGCTCCCTGTAATCTGCCATGTGTCTATCCTGTCCCATTATGAGACCAGGGCGATCATGTGTAAGTCTGTCTGGGTGATCATGCGGATGTCTGTCTGGGTGTTCATGCAGATGCCTGTCTGGGTGATCATGCAGATGTCGATCTGCATGCACCATATGAGAATCAATGTCACCCTGCCATGGCCCACTATGACTGATCGGGATTTCAACAGGACCCTGCTCAATAAATGGGTGCCTGTTAATATGTGGTGGTCCATCATGCATGTATGGCCCTTCATCCACTCTGCGTGGGTTTCCTGCTGGGTGCCACTCAGGAGGCATATCCCTTTGGTGCATTCCTCTTCCCATTGGAGTATCAATAAAACCAGGCTCATCTCTGTAAGGGCCATCTCTCCTGGGTGGGCCTCCTCTCCTTCTTCCTCTCCTATTTTTACCACCTCTCCTTGAGCCACCTTCTTCAAATGGTGGTTCCTTGTAAAATCTAGGTCCCTGTTGCCTTGGTCCTCCCTCATGTGGGGGACCGCCTCTGCCATACAACCCTTCTCTGTGTGGCAGATCAATTGCAGGTTTATTCCCCCTCACTGGATGGCCTTCAGGAACCAGCACACCTCTTCTCATTGGTTCTTCTCTGTGCAGTAGATCTACAGGCGTATTCCCCCTCATTGGATGGTTGTCAGATGATGGCCCAGCTCGCATTTGTTCTTCTCTATGTAGCACATCATCAGGCATATCCGCCCTCATTGGATGTCCCTCAGAGAGTGGCCCACCTCTTCTAATTGGTTCTTCTCTGTGAGGGCTACCTCTTCTGACTTCTTGTGAAGAAGATTCATCCATTGCAAGCTGCCCTTTGTCCCCAAGGAGTCCTTTTTTGATATTTGGTTCATCAATTTCTGGAGGGTTTCTTGGTTGAGCCATTGCATCATCACCCTGTTTACGATAATTCCTGCGTCTTCCACCTCTCTGTCGTCTTCCTCTTTTTGCAGGACCTTTTTCTTCAACAGGAACTGCTTCCCCCCTTCTTTTGGGTGCTAACTCGTGTTCAGTCCTGTGACTTTGCACATCTGGGCCAGGTGGTACTAAGCTTTCATTGCCAACATCAGAACTGGGACTTCCTAAAATTGAATTACCTTCTAAACTTGGAAGCCTTTCCGGTCTCTGAACAGGCTGGTCAAGTCTTGCTGGAATGCGAATTTCTCCTAAGTCTGGGATAATTCTGGGACTTCCTATAGCTTCTTCCTCTTCAAAATTCAGACTTCCCTCAACACTAGGCACTTTCACTCTAGGCTCTTCTCTTGGCTTCTGATTACTTTTCCCAACAGACAAATTCTCACCTCGGCCTTTACTTGGCATATCATGACCTGGGTCTACCTTTTGGATGGGTTGGTCAAGCCTTGCTGGAATTTTGATATCACCAAAAGGTGAAACTACTTCATGTTCCTGTTCCATTGGTACATGTTCCTGGTGAAGAATCTGCTTGTCTTCCCACTCCACCTGTCTTTGTAGCTCATAAAACTCAAATAGTTTATCAATCAATTCGACATACTGATCCTTGGAAATAAGACCTTCTGTAAGTCGATTTTCGGCCTGCAGAAGAGTAAATTTTTAAACAACAAATTAATGCCAGACTCATAAAACATGCAAGTGATATCACATCAAAGGTTTAAAAAGTTCTTGTGATATCCTGCTAGCAATTTGCCCAAGTGATAATGCTAGTAACACAACGTATCACAGCTTGTTATTAAGTTATAAAATTATGTTGGATAATACCAGCATAAAACACAAGAAGACAATAGCGTTATCTTGACAATGTAGTCAATAAATGAGAAAAATGTCATGTAAAAAGGGCAAGTCTTATCCCATTTAGGCAAAACCATCATGTTTAAAGGCATACCCTACCTCTTTAAGAATAACCTCTCTATGCTCCAGGCTAAGTTCATGTGGAACATCACACTGTGGGCCAGTTGACTCGTATCGCTGCTGTTTTGGAAGTCCTCCACCCATCAGAGGTGGAATAGATGCAGGGTCAACAGGTTCAGTAGAGCCATGATGCAATCGAATCTCTGATAGTTCCTTTGCAGATAGCAAGGGTTTCGGTTTCTTTGATGGTGGTTCCTTATTCTGCTGTGGAACAGGGCTGGGTCGTTTGCCAGGTCTGGTAACTGGCCCTGCACTTCTCTCATGTCTTTCTGGTGGACTATCATTCCTGGTATTCGGTCTTAAATCTTTCTCATCCCTGTCAAGCTTTTTAAAATGCAGCTTTGGCTTGTCTTTTGACTCCCTTTCTCGTTCTCTCTGGGCTGAATCCCTGCTATTTTTTATATTACCACCCCGGTTCTCTTTCACACCATCAAACTCTTTATTGTTTAATTTATCATTCTCTCTCCTACTTACAACATTCCCATACCCACCTCTTCCCCTTCCCCTGAAACCTCTTCCTCTAAACCCTTCTTTATTATCTACTGAAGGACCAAACCCTTCTAATCTTCTGTCGTTATCTTCAAGGCTTCTTCTTCTACCTTCCCTCCTAAACCTCTCTTGTTGACGACTGGAGCCCCCACGAGTTGGGTGGGGTCTTCTATCCCTGTCATCAGTGGGTGATGAACTTCTGCTTCGTTTCCTGTCATGAACTGATCTACCAGGCACTCTGGGGTAATCTGAGACTGGCTGTCGCAGCTCCTCCCGTCTTCTGACCGGCTCCTCTTTAGAAAATTCCTTTTGGTGAGCACTATGTCTTATGGTATTTACATCAGAGCTCCTGGGTCTATCATTCCAGGTCTTCTGGCTGTGAAACGATTTAGGTTGATCCTTCTGAACCGAAGATTCTTTCCTAGACTGTTCTCGCTCTTGTGGACTTGGAGAACCCTGAATGGCTCCTCGAGAAGATATGCTAGACAGTTGCACAGATCTATTTCGATCTGGATGTAGCTCAATCTTCATTTCTCCTGTGAGCTTCTGTTCTTCTGTACTATTGGTTTCACGAGTTGGAGTCTGTTCTTTATGCCTTAGTCGAGGGTCTCTGCTAGGAACAACATCTTGACTGCCTCTGGTTGGCTCTGCAACTGTCATGACTGGGGTAGTTGTCCATGTTTGAGTTATGCCAGCAAGTACAGAAGTGCTAGGCTGCAAGATTGTAGAAAATTTAGTTTTAATACTCAAAAACTGTGATTGACTTTTTTAAGGATGACTTACTGTTGACAAAACACGGTGAAATTTTGATACAGTGATTCTCAATATAGCTACTCTTACAGACTCAATTTGATTTAAACAGCCATCCTAAGTACTCACTTGAGCAGGTGATGGGAAAAGAAAAGAAATCTTCACCAACCTCATTCCTAAGCTGTTGTAAGAGCTTCTGACGCTCCTGCTCTTGCTTCTTGAGGATAAGCTCCTTCTTGAGTTGATGTTCCTGGATTTCTAGCTCTGTCAGACGAAGCTGTTCTTCTTGCAACCTCTGCAACTCCAGCAGTCTCTGCTGATGCTCATTTTTTTGTATGTCCACTACAACAGGGGTAGGGGCTACTTGAATGGGATGACTTGCAGGACCAAGATTTTCAGTCTATGAGAGCAAAACATGCAAAAATAGACGGAATAAGTTTTGTTTCTATAAATAGTAAGTGGCAATGGCTCTGTCAAAAACATCCATCACTGGAAGAATTGAATACCCAACTTATACTTGGTTACCCCATGTAACCTCAAATGCTTTTAGGTGAATTTGAAAAAAATACCCAACTCTCAAGAATCAATATGCTCTATGTTCAAGTTTAAGAAATTATCCTGAAAGACCTAGTGAGTTTAAAAAAAAATGATGTGGAAAATTATCTACATCAAAATTAATTTTAACAGCTCCAAAAAAGATAATTAATGTTTGATAACTAACATATTGTCAAACCTAAAGATAACTAAACCAAAGCTGTAGGGTACAAGATTTCTGGCACCCACCGATGGTAGTTGCTATATTCTGTTGGGATTTGGGGTCTGGGATTTGTCTGAAAATCATGTCCTGTAAGCCTGAATGTACCTTCATTAAGAATTTGGGATTGATATGTATTGACGGTGACGGAGGTGGTGCTGGGGCGTTGATTGGCCATCCTGGATCAATGCCACGCACTTTCACATCAAGCTCATAAAGCACTTTATTGGAAAAGTATTGTGGCCAGGTGTTACGTAGCTTGTATAGATCTTTTCGGACTTTCTCATCACCCTGAAGAAAAAATGAAATGAGCAATCAATAATCTGTTTTTTACTTTTTTGTTACCGGGTGTGAGGCAACAGTCCACAGAGAAATCTGCTGGTGATTTTTTGTGAAGCAGATAAAGACTTTCTTGGTATAATTGTTTAATATCAGCAAAATGGCTCAACACCAGGATACCAATTATGGCATGTAGGTTTGCTATGATGTTTCTAAAAAAAGCCAACCAGCAATAGTTCTCATCCGTTTACAATGATTTTGGCAGTGTCCCACAATACCAGTTCTCTGTGAATCAAGTCAAAATTATTATTTTCAAGTTAATGTCTATTGAAAAAAAGGATAAATGATTACGATATTAATAGAATATCTATTTGAGAACTGATATTGTGGGACTTAAAAAGTGTATGCCTCACAGTTTTACAATAAGAAACTGAAATTTCAAACAGTCAAAAATTTGTTCAGACAGGACTGTCTTTTTACCTTTGCAAAGACAGCTACAAAAACACTAACAAGGCTTTGTGCAATGAGCATTAGATAGTCTCCTCCCACATTCTTTATGATGGAGTCCAACAAGTAGAGAGAGGGCAACCGATACTGTTGAGCCACCTACAAAGATACATAAATTATACATTAAACACTACATTACGCACTGAAAAGAAACTGACTGAGTGATATTTACTCACTGAAAATTTAATTGAGCAATTTTCACACACGGAAAATATAACTAATTATTGCATCAACAACATTACAAAAAATATGTTTTTTCTACAATAACAACTATATTCAAAACATTTAATTTCAATATTTCTAAAGGAACAAGGCCAGGCGTTCAGCTGGACAAACAGACAGACAAAAAATGGACTAGCATTGGCAGCTTTGTAGTATTACCAACACTACCATATCAGTTTTTTTTAGGAACAAGCTCTCTTGGCTAAATTGAGAGATATGTTTTAAAAGATGTCTGTGTTATACTGATATTTATTTTCAGATACCTCTTGTTTGATTACTTAAAATCAGGATTCAAACATTATTTATCACCCAAGTGGCAAAGTGAAGCTAAAATCAGCACAAAAATGGCTACCCCCCTTAAACCAGAGAACTAGAACAAAAATTAAACTCTCGATGAAAATATGACCAATGATATGCGAAAAGAGAGGAAGATTTTAACTCTATCCTGCTTGATTTTTTTCAAATTACAACAATTCATAGCATAAACTCTACTAGGAATATTCAAAAGGGTTTCACATACCACAGAATGACAATAAACACCGGTATATGTTGAATTACAATTACACACACTGTTACGCGATCTCAGTCTCGCAACCCTACACTTAGCAGCTAAAATATCTACATTTTAGCCTATAAGCTACCACTGCAGAATTCCTCCTTTGAAAGTAAACCTGTAATATAACAAAGCTTTTGTAAAAAAACTTGTTCTAACCACTTAAAGGATGAGCTAATCGCACGGCACAAGCCGCGATTGATAAACATACTACCGTTGCGCAAGTCACGTTGCAGATTCTAAGTTGTAAACAGATAATTCAAAAGCCAAATAGTTTTAAAATCGGCTGTAAAGATACTGTTGGCTCGTAAACATGGCGGAAACAAGGAAGATTCATGAATGGCCCAGAGAAACCGGCACGTAATTCAAATTAAACTCAAATCTTGGTCAAATTTTTTCAAGAATCAGCTCCTCTTGTGCTTCTAGATTTCATATGTGAGGTATAAGTCTACTTCAAGTTTCTAAATATGTTTTATTTTTGCCTTTGAATTGTACGATATATAAGCAAATCGAAGAAATTTATTTTCCCGCTTCGAGTTCCGTTACCACCGGCCATCTTTACTTCGGATTTGAATTGAAAAGGTGTCGATTGTTGGTGGTCCTTACCCTTTTATAGCGTGGTTTCATGATTAAGGAAGACTGCCGACCATAACACTTTTACCAACTCTATTTGATACTACTAAGAAGCGAAAACTGTCAACAACTTCATTAACTCAAACATGTTTGAGAAAAAAAGCTACAGTCTCAGGTTTATTCACATCACATTATCGGGGTTTATATTATGCCTGTAACAGAATTTACTAATAACAAACAGGAAAATTTTATTTTTAGCAGTTCTTTCTGGCCTTATTAAGTATCCTCTCTGAACAACCACGACATCAAACCAATGTATAGTAAAGAAAATTAGAACATTCATAGCACAGGGCTTTAGATTGTAATTCGAAAGAACTCTTCAAGTTCAAACACAAAAGATTTCAACTGGATTCTAGATGTCAAACAAGAAGGACCTGTAAGAACAAGCTCAACTAACGGTGATAAAATAACAACTAAGTATGATCATCCTGCGACCCTACGATATATATGACGAAAAGTAAAAGATGCGATTAAAGTAAGGGACCCAATGTTTTATAGTAGTAAGAATACGATACAAAGGCAGTTTTTGAGTCGTATTTTAGCTTATTAACTGTTGGAAACGGTCGAAATAGCGCGTTTATCTCACCGTTTGGATGCGTTTCTCGATGAGTTTCACGATGCTGGCTGCATACTGGCCGTTTTCTTCAGCCAACATTGTAAGAACATTTATTAGCGGCTTCGAGTTGAATGTGAGATCTGCTAGGGAGGAGGCATACTCTTCGATCGCTCCTTCCTCTTCAGATCCCATCTTGGGGGAATCTTGGAGAAGAACAGCGAAAAGCAGAAGTTGGAAATAAGAAAGCGAAACAAGATGGCGGCGATCGTTACGAAAATAGCCTCTCTTTCACGAGAAGACCACGTGGTCCCCCAAGTAAGGAAGGAACTCTGGGTAATATTTTGAGACTCTGTGGTCTACCTGTGGCAACGGCACAAGATGGGCTCTTTATGAACGAGAACGCTAAATATTATACTCGCGTTAGTATGTTTCTCCACATCTTTTGCTACTCGTTTTACAGCCCCAGAATAACAAAATTGTCTATACCAAACCGTAAAATGGCTCCAATTTGTGAAAGCAGTGAATTTATCAACTGTTTACACTACAGTCACAAGAGATATGACAGAATTAGCAGCCGTACATACTAATGCCTAGTGCACACTAGCAACATAACAACATAACGACATGGGCGCGCGCACTATGTTTAGCCCGACATAACGACATGGACATAATGACATAAAAAACATGTTTTTTCTCCTATGTCGTTATGCCCATGTCGATGTGTCAAAGATAAGAGTGCGCGCGCCCATGTAGTTATGTCGATATGTGCACTAGGCATAAGTGCATATTTAAATCTGTGCGAGATTTATAGTATGCGATTTCTTCCAGTATACCTTGCTGGCAGAGCTTTCTTCCTGTTTGTTTCTAGCAGTTTAGTTATCCAAGTCGCGTCCTTCTCGATCATTCCCGTTTGTTTTATAGGGGGGCGTTGGGTTTTGCGGTATTGGCCCTTTTTTGTATGAGATTGCGGTAAAAGAGCAAAAAAAAAAAAATGCGGTGATGCGGTATTTCAAAACACTGCGAGATGCGAGATTTTGCATAAACGGCGGTATTGCGGTAAAAAGTTAAAAAGTAAAATATTGCGGTGTTGCGGTGTTTATTAGTCCTCCTGCGGTGCGCGGGATTTGCCATTGGTACGGGATGATCTAGCGGGAAACTTGGGAAATGTCGGGGTGTCGCGCATGCTCTTCAAAACCTCGTCCTTCTGTGCGGTATGCGATATTTCCGGTTTTTTTTTTCTGCGGCATTGCGGTATTTTCGAAAATTGTGTGCGGTATTGCGGTAATTAGACCCAACAGCGCCCTCCTCTCCTCCTTTATAGGGACACAAACAAAAACGCGAAAGAACAAAGAAAGACGCGACACCGATAAGAAAACAGCTAGAAACAAACAGGAGAAAAACTCTGCTATCAAGGCAAGGCCGTTGGCATCATTTTAAATGTAAATAAGGAGATGTAGAAAATTTCCGATTTTGTATATTTTACATGTCCTTGTCAAAGACAAGGTAACTTGATTCCTAGTGTTAAAGATCCATCGGTCTTATTATAATTGTGAAGCAACCCATCTCTGTTCAGCTCCCCCGCGTTTCTCCTTGACGGGAAGTGCTGGCACATAGCGGAAGTTCCACGACTGTGATAATTAGCTGGTGATCAGATAAGATCATGGAACCGACTGGCCGACGGCAAACTGCTTGAACTGCGATCAGTTAGCGTAGAACTCGGTTGTTAGAACATGATGTTGCTTCTGGGCAATCTAGTGATGCCGTTCCTGATGTTGCTTGGCCTATCGACATCAGGTGAGATATTTTATTTTTATGGTACGATATTGTGTGCTGTTTGAAGTATTCCTTACTTGCTTTGTTGATCTGTGCTCGAGTGATCTTTTCTCTGCAACACTTCCATTTACTAGAACCGAACAGTGATCAAATCTTATAAGAATTACAATGTGATTTTTATCGATGCTATTTTGAACTTGTTTCGCGGCTTTTGTTTTCTTGTTTATTGTCTTGTTCCAAGGATTGAAAGCATTAGATATGTTATCTTGGTCATCTTCTATACCTTGCGATTACAACATTGCGTTACTCCTCGAGTCTCGTAGGGGTTAGGGTAGCGAAGTCTATAAGTATGATACAAGTTCCGCATCTATCCTTCCCGTTAGTCTTTACATTTATGTTGTTATGAATCATTGACTGCTCCCATAACATCCTCGATGGACTGATGCTAGTGTAATAATTAGACGCGGCAAAACAAAAATGAGGAATCAGACAAACTTGCTCTCTCTATTTTTTGATAAAAAGAAAATGACATTTTTTACTCTTTACAATATGGACGGGATATACAATGCAATTCTCAGGTCCATGTAGAAGCTATCGGAAGCATTTCACCACATTGGATTGGTTTGGATTGATGCAACACAGACGAAAAATACAATAGAACAATGAGGGTAATCTAGCCAATCATGTTAGGCCTTACGAGCGGACTTCTACACTTCTCAATTCTCTTGATTACCGGATGTGGCGTTGTATTGGTGTGGCTTACGCCGTACCTAGTCATCGCCGACGATGAAATTAAACGGATTAATTTGACGATGTGATTTGTCTATTTAGACTTGATTGAGACCATAGACATGTTCAAAGAGACAGGGCTATCCATTGGCTCCCATCAAGGCGTCGAAGTCACGAACCTCAACCAGTCCACCAATCACAGTCTCGCATTTCACTTTGGATTGATGACGACTGACGTCAGGGCTACCGACACAGCTGTTCAGCGGTTTCGCGCCGCTTTTGACATGACAGGTATCTTTGCCATCTCTGCCTGGGTTCGTCTGGACTTTGAGGAGATGTTTTCGCGGAACACTGTCGTGTCATTGAGTTCGGAGAGAGGTACCAAGGTGCTGGCGCTTTTTTCAGTCAGGTAATAAGCACTTTGGTTAAGCTCTTTGGAGAACCCCTTGTATCACCCATAAATGTAATAACACCCATAAATGTAATAACACCCATAAATGTTATAACAACCATAAATGTAATATCAGGTCGCCCATAAATGTTATAAGAACCATAAATGTAATATCAGGTTGCCCATAAATGTTATAACAACCATAAATGTAAGAACACATCGCCCATAAATGAAATAAACAATCAACCATAAATGTAAGAACATGTCGCCCATAAATGTTATAAACCACGTTAACCATAAATGTAATAACACGTCGCCCATAAATGTTATAACTTATAATTTTGAATCGTAGGAACAACATTAGACAACCAAACTTGGCAGATGTCATGTAGGTGTCAAGGGGGGTGCAACAATATGTCAACTGAAAATGACATCATCGATGACGTCACTAAGAACGGCAATAATTTTATCTCATCATAGAAACATAACGCGGTCAACTAGGCAGATGTCATGTAGGTGTCAAGGGGGGTGCAACGATAAGTCAACTGAGCATGACGTCATCGATTACGTCACTAAAAACGGCAATACTCATATCTCATCATAGAAACGTAATAAGGCTGTCTAACTTGGCAGATGTCATGTAGGTGTCAAGGGGGGTGCAACGATATGTCAACTGAGCATGACGTCATCGATGACGTCAATAAAAACGGCAATACTCATATCTTATCATAGAAACATAAGGCTGCCGAACTTGGCAGATGTCATGTAGGTTTCAAAGGTGAAAAGGACCGGAAACAGAATACCGAATACCTGGAGGAAAACCCAAGAGCCCAAAACAAAGAAACCTCATAAACGTAAATAATAACAGAACAATATATGTTAATTATATATAACAAATGTCGTAGAGTTCCGAACCGACAATTAAGAACAATAAATAAAAAGTTTATCTTTCAAATTATCTTATGCGGGTGGCCGGTTTTTATCTTTGTCTACAAAATAACTTAAAACATGTATGTCCGTGATCTTAGGTACGGTTTTCGGAGCGCAGCCTTTGTGGAGCACTTGGAAGTCTATCGTTTTCCACTATTGCCGAAAACCGCTAAAAACTCGCATGGGTTCTAGAAGTCTTACAAAGAAAGACTGAAAACAAATGCTTAGAGGCGGGCGGCCCGCGGGGGACTCTCCAGAAAAGTAGACGGGGAAACCGACCTATCTTTTAGGGTATAAAATTCTTACCAACTGCCATCCTTTAGGGGATTTTTAAGATTTTTTTCCCGTTTCTGCTAGAGCCTCACGCTAATGGTGGCCTTATTCGCCCGTAATGTATTTTATATTAAAGCACAATTCAGCTGATCAGTTGATACTTCCGGCTTTATTGTCGGTAACAATACAGGATCTATCAGCTAATTAAAACAGCATTGTTCTCGCGATACTAAATAGAAAACAAAATTGACAGTTTGACAGTTTACCAGAGAAACCACAACTTCTAGGCCCGTATTTTATCGTGCGCGAATCCCAATTATTGCGACTTCCCAGTCGTGAGTCGCGATCGAAAACTACGGCAAGAGAATGATCCAGCAGGACTATGAGAGGTTTCATTTCTCCTTGTACCTTAAAGATTTCAAAGGCTCTTCTGTATCTGCTGTCACCAAGTTCTTTTTCTGCCGAAATTTTACGGTGCTTTCCTGCAAACTTGGTATTCGATTCATTGTTTAGACCGAGAGATCAAACAACGAGAGCTGCACGAATAACGCTGTGAATTATTTTACTGCATAGTGTGTACGGGTAAAATGACCGTTTTATTTCCTTTTAAGATAATAAGGATTATGATTAGAACTATGAAATAATTATGGAATATGCATTCTTTCTGGAATTAATGCACAACAAAGCCGAGGTAAAACACTTTAACACACTCGCGCATAAACCATAGAATTTGAATATGTTATCTGAGGAGCCCGCTAAACTCAGTTCGATTTTCCTTGGAAACCCATTGATTTCCATTCACATTGGATGCGACGGCTGGTCTCGATCATCCCAACGTCAGGCGTTGATTGACTACGCGCTAATCCCAAACTATCCCAAACCAGACGACGATCTTGAATCCGCCGAGGTCACGTGTAACGACAATGAGTTCAATTCGGATAACATAGAGTTTACAGCTGTTCTTGATGACGTCATCGATGACGTCATGCCGAGGCGGTGAAACCTACATGACATCTGCCAAGTTAGACCGCCTTATGATGTTTCTATGATGAGATATGAGTATTGCCGTTTTTAGTGACGTAATCGATGACGTCATTTTCAGTTGACATATTGTTGCACCCCCCTTGACACCTACATGACATCTGCCAAGTTAGACCACCTTATGTTTCTATGATGAGATGTGAGTATTGCCGTTTTTAGTGACATCATCAAAGACGTCATGCTCAGTTGACATATCGTTGCACCCCCCTTGACACCTACATGACATCTGCCAAGTTAGGTTGTCTAATGTTGTTCCTATGAGTCAAAATTATAAGTTTTTGGGCGACCTGTTCTTACATTAATGGTTAACGTGGTTTATAACATTTATTGGCGACGTGTTCTTACATTTATGGTTGACTGTTTATTACATTTATGGGCGATGTGTTCTTACATTTATGGTTGTTATAACATGTATGGGTGACTGTTATTACATTTTTCGTTGTTATAACATTTATGGGTGATACACCCCTCACCCTGAATTTGATGTTTTCTCTGCGAGGAAATGGGCACTTTGGATTAGCTCCTCAAAGAGTCTATCATTCAAAGATTGATGCCTTTTTATTTTATGCGAACCCAGTTTTTGTTAATTGACAATCGCAATCGTTATACATTTACTTTGTAATAACCCTTAATAGACTTTGTGATAGCTGATATTACGTATTACGTTGAAATTAAGTTGTGGGATCCCACTTTTATATTCCTAAGCGTAAAAAATCAATATTAATCAATCGATTAATATCGGAAATCAATAAAAATCGATAACGTGAAACTGTGTGAGTATCGATTATTATTGATTTTTATCGAAAAATATTGAAATTATCGATTATTATTGATCATATTGATAAATATCGATTTCTTCAATTCCGTCGAAATGTATCATCCTTAACCGACATGATCAATTGTTTGACTCTTTTTTTTTAAATAAAATCAGATAGACAAGGTAAGATAAACAAAGCGAGTCTTTATATTGCTTCAAAAAGGCTCAATTTTACCATTTGCAAACCACATTCAAGATATACAAGATATCGAGCCGCGCTCATTCCGTGCCAAACCTAATTGTTTAGTATTTAATTATATTGGCACATGAGAAGCTTGACGTCTAAATCAATTACGTGCGGCACTGTAAAAGTTCGACACCGCTTCAAACGTGGATACCTTGTTGTGCCGCATTTGTTTTGGTTTTTGCAAGGCAACAGTAACTGACCCATTGGAACGACGCAATCAGTTCGGCATCTGAATCAACATTGTGTCGACCTAAATGAATTAGAAACCTTGAGCAACGACGACGACATCCAAAAACAGTGGAATTTCGCTAAGAATTCAATAGCAGCACGTGGAAATGCATTCTGTCTGATACATTTCAGCCGTTTTCTATAAAACCACGACGTGAAAATTTTAAGTTTCACCTTCAGTTAAGGACGCGGACGTTTGCACTATAAACTCCACCCCACTTTTTTATTGATCGCCACGCGCGAAAACATCTTTTTCGATCGTGTTTGTCCTAGCCGTCGTCGTCGTCCTTGCTTTCCAGTGGTCAGTTTTAAATATAAGAAATCGATAAAACCCGATATTAATCGATAATAATCAATATGATTGAGTACTCTTGGGCTGTGAGTATCGATTATTATCGATTTCTAATATCAATCAATGATAATCAACTGATTAATATCGATTAATATTGATTAATTCGATTAGTTTCCGATGATCGATTTTTATCGATTGCTAGGGCCGGGACTTGTGATAAGACTTGGCGCACTTTGTGATAAACGTAAAATTACCGTATAAGCAAATCATACTTTTAAATTACTAGGGCTTTTATACACTTCCCTCTCCGTCAGATCAAACAGACAGTGTATTTTGTAGAACCTGGATGAACAATCTTGAGATGGATTTCACATACGAATCGCGTGACCGACTTATGACCATACGACACGAGTCACGCAATATTAGCGCCGTGTTTGTGTGGCGTCACGTGGCAGTGCGCGTCGATACCAAGAAGCAGCACGTGACTTTTATTCTAGATGGGAAGGTGACAGAGGTGAAGCCGCTGAAGGAGAAGATGGAGACGATACCTGTAGAGGCGGAACTTCGGCTGGGTCAGATGCTGGAGGCTATGTCGAAAGGGATAGGAGAGATCACCAGGCGATTTAAGGTTGTTTAATCGTTAAGTTTACCAATTTTAAGACCTGCGGCACTATTTTAGTAGAGCTCTGATAACTCGAGCACTCATACTCGAACTTTCCCTCACTTAACTTGTAATTTGTCTAACTGGAATCTTTTGTAAAAAAGGTTTGCACCTCGTACTTGCCAAAGAGATATTCCAATTTATTATTAGAGACAAGGGTAAAACGATACTTTTAAAAAGCAAATAGCAAAATCAGAAAAGCCAGATACCCTATGACTGCTGTGTTTACTTAGGGAAGGGAGGGTGCATATAAGGAGCTCTTTTGATATTTTCCTTCAAACCACGTGAGAATGTGGGAACCCACAGCGAACCCCACACCTAATACTCATTTACCCCCTCTACAAAACAGGGTTCAATGGCCGATGTGAAAATAACTTTTGAGGGGGAAGAGAAGGCCGCTAACAGTTCTGTTGGAGGTAACTCCCAAAGCTCGTTTCTATACTCGTTTCATTTAGTCAGAATACGTGTAATTCTATTTCATTACTTGTATTTTAGAGATTATTCCAAGCACCAAAAACTGTACTAACGGAACATTGTGGGAAAAGGACAACGGCACTGTCTGTGAATGTCGGGTAAAGTCGTGTTTGGTTTGCTTTGCCATAACACCCTTCAATTCGTGAATAGCTAATCATTACTTTAAAATGTCATACCGCGTTAACTAGTGAAACCAGGACATTTCGAAATATCCCATTTGAAATTGACGTTTCTAATACTAGTGTAATTATAGTTTGTACATTGTAGTGGTATTTGCTTTTTATACCCAGTGTTCTTTTCACGGCACCCTCCAGGCTTTCTAGTATCCTGTTCTTACATGTGGTTAAACGTAGCCAGCATACTAGGAGACAGGCCACAGGCTCTTTTCATGTATTGGTTGAAGAAACCTCATCGTCATTGTTCCATAAGATGTTAGTACGTTCTGTTGATTATTTATCTTGGTAGAATGGACTGATTGTCTGCATTGATAACTGTACGTGTCGGGACAACGGTACCGTGTATCACAATGGCGACCGCTGGAAGCATAGCAACAACACATGTATCACGTGCCATTGCCAGGTTTGTAAACATTGACCTGAGAATTTCTTCTTAATTTCCGAATATATTCCACCTTTCGACAAATTGCTTTTTTTAAGGCTGGGAAGATTATCTGCTCACCAAAGAAGTGCGCAAAGCTGAATTGTTCTGGTGCTTCGAGGCCAGTTACCTTACCAGGACAATGTTGCCCAATGTGCCTAGGTATGTTGGCCGATTGGTCTCGAGGCCTTTCCGTCTTGAATTCTGACTTTAGTATACTGGCCTGTATGCATGCTGCTAATATCAGCGGAAATATATTCTTGTGATTTCAGAGCCGGAGGGGTGTTCTGCGATCACATGTCGGAAGCCGAACTGCACCGGCCTCTCAGGAAGAGTTGTCAAGTTGAAAGAAAAGTGCTGCCCTGTCTGTGAAGGTAAAACACACGATGATGATGGTGATGATAACGTTAATGATAATGACGGTTACATAAATGATGATGATGATGATGATGTAATAACTTTGACGATGGTGACGGTTAAAGTAAATCATGATGGTGATAAAGATGGTGATGGTGGTAGTGATGTTGTGTTAATATTGATGATGATGATGGTGATGATAACGTTAATGATAATGACGGTTACATAAATGATGATGATGATGATGATGATGTAATAACTTTGACGATGATGACGGTTAAAGTAAATCATGATGGTGATAAAGATGGTGATGGTGGTAGTGATGTTGTGTTAATATTGATGATGATGATGGTGATGATAACGTTAATGATAATGACGGTTACATAAATGATGATGATGATGATGATGTAATAACTTTGACGATGATGACGGTTAAAGTAAATCATGATGGTGATAAAGATGGTGATGGTGGTAGTGATGTTGTGTTAATATTGATGATGATGATGGTGATGATAACGTTAATGATAATGACGGTTACATAAATGATGATGATGATGATGATGATGATGTAATAACTTTGACGATGATGACGGTTAAAGTAAATCATGATGGTGACAAAGATGGTGATGGTGGTAGTGATGTTGTGTTAATATTGATGATGATGATGATGACGGCTTGAGTAAATGGTGAAGATGATGATGATGATATTGATGTCACCCGACAGAGCACCAGTGTCGTGGTACAGATAAGCTGTATAGTAGCTGCGGCACGATGTGTCCCTGGACATGCACAAACCTGTATGACGACGACGAATGTCCCGAGGAATGCAACCGCGGCTGTTTCTGCCCTCGAGGGATGGTCGTTGATCGGAATGGGAAGTGCGTATTGGCGACGAGATGTGGATGCAAATACGAAGGCAAGATGTTTTTGGTGAGCTAATATTTAATGTTCTATTCATGGCTAATGTAATAAAAGTTTGAGTGAAAAAGGAGTCACACAAAACGGAACGAGAGAGGTGTATTTTTAAACACGAGACATGCCTTAAAAGGCCTGTCTTGAGACTTGGTGGGGCTTATACGCGGACAAAATCTGTTTTTGCTAATATCTCCCAAAGCTACAAAGCTTCAACATTGATGTCGGCCCTAAGATTATTTCATAGTATGTTGCTATATGTTTCGAATTGTTGGCAAATTTAAAGAGACCAAAAAAGGGGAATACACAACGACAATAAAGAAAGGCTTAAATGGTATATTTATAATCGTCATAAAATTCCCCACATCATGCTGTCTTTTAATCGTGTCCAGCGTCACGTGACCGTGAGAACCGTTGCCATGGAAAGATAGTTTCGTTTGTATTTCAGATGCTGTAGGTGGACAGCCCTAAAAGGCATTACGATAAGACGACTACTATAGGGATTGAAAATATGCATTTACATTTACACTATGCTTCTGTATTCCCCATTTTCCATTGAAATTAGAAATCGAAAAATTCCGCTCTTGTCAAAATGTTGAGATCCGTGTGAATAAAGTGCTTGCCAAGTTTGGTTTCATTAGCACCTTGTGTCCCCGAGATATTGATGAAAATGTGTTTTTTAAAGCATAAACCTGTAAGTCAGGCCTTAATATACCTGATAAAATACTAGAATAATGTATATGTTCATCATCCCCCCTTGCTGTTACGTGTTAAATGTCAACGTTGCAACAAGCCAGGACAGTTAAGAAATTTGTGAAATGCTAAAAATGTCTGGCCACTTAATTAAGAAATACGCGCAGGACGTAACTAGCGGTTCGAATAAATAAATAAACCCTAGCTCATGCATACTAACTTTGCATAATTAAGCTTCTCCACACTAATGAAGCCTAATAAGGTAGAAACAAACACCCATGCTTATTCTTGTATTTCAGGCAGGCCAGGAATACCTCCCGGTCAGCTGCATTAAGTGCAAGTGCATGAGCGGTCGAATGCAGTGTAGAAAGGTCTGCGATGTGTACAAGAGAGGGTTAGCTACCCACAAGTTTGGCCCATAGGTAGCGGATTTAATCTACTGCTCTTAACGCTAGATCGCTGGAAGCGTTAATCTATTATTCCAAACTGGTTAGCGAAGCCAACAAAAGGGGAAAAATGTTTTATTTCATAGAATATGAGCTAAATTCAAATAAAATTGAAATAAAGTATTCATTGAGTTTTGACTCACAAGGGGACGAATAGTGGTCTATTCATGTCATTCAAAACAATATAAGACAATATAATTATCCTAGATGTGAATGTTAAACGCAAAACCGCGCTATAGAAGGGATAGGGACGCCCACTTTTCACACCTCGAGAAGTTTGACATCAGAACCAACATGGCGGACTAACCGTTAGGCAGAGCGATAGACACAAAATTTCATAATAAAACTTTGAATGCGTCCTTTAAAACCCAAATAACTTCCTCATCTTTCTCAACTTAATGTTTCTTTCTACCTTTGATAGTTTTTTATAGAACCAAATATTCGATTTCGATAAGAAAATTCGATATGTCTTGACAGCTCGACGGCTTAGCGACAACTGAAGGTGTCGCTGCCCTGGGCACGCTCCTTTTATAGCGCGGTTTCGCGTTTAAGATTTATTTTTTAATAATCTAAACTTGTGTCGTGGTTATTAGGCAAGCATTTCTCATAATATAATGCCAAGTTCAGATGAGTATTCTGATGTACAGAATAAAAACGTCTAGGTACGAAGAGGACGTAAGCAGACTTCGTTCCACTATATGGCCACAATAACGAGTAGTATACAGGGTTCCGTTTGCATATGAAATTGATAACTAAGTGCGAAAAACCACCAAAACAATATGTTGCATTCAACAATGATGTAATGTATAAGTAACCGTCTTCTGACCTTCTGATGCGTCCCAGAAAAAGATGATGTTATCTCTCTAACAGTCTTCTCCCCCGGCGGCCAAAAAGGTGGTCATTTCTTATTAAAGAGTTTTCAAATTCTATGCTTTTTTAATGATACATATGACTGCGCACCCCCCCCCCCCCCCCCAGACAATCCTGGGTACGCGCCTGTCTTATGCGACCATTGAAGCAATTTAGAAAATCCGGAGGGGTTTTATTGGTCTTTTTAAATGAATTACCCATTTATCTCGTTACTACCGAATTCGCCGAATTAACACAACAAAAATAAATCCAATTTGTGGAAGCACGGGTGGCCACGTGCGTTAGAGACTGTCGGCCTCTCACTTCTGTGGCCCAGGTTCGAATCCTGGCTCAAACTGGGGATTTTTTCCGGGTTCCTGCCTTGATTCAAATTTGTGTCACAAGTGAATTGAAGTTATTCTCCCGTGTTTCCAGTCTTCTCGGATAAGGACACTAAACCGGAGGTCCCGTCTCTAGCTGCACAACACTAACCTGAACCAAAGGGACGTAAAAGAACCACTGGGGACGCAATAAACCCTCTGGCAGTGACCACCCCTAATGACAGTGCTTACTAACCGAGGGCCATATGTTAGAAAACTGTATATTCGATTAAATATGTTACCCTCGATAAACAAACAAACAAAGATCCGTTTTTACTTTAGAGTGCAAACAGTAAAGGCGTTAAAGATTGGTTAGTAAATAGTACTACTTTCTACAATTTAGTGTAAAAAGTTGAACTGCAAAGCCTCTATTTAGTAAAATAGTTGAACCGTCGTTTTGGCTTTCTTTTGTTTTCTTTTGTCTCACTGTTTCGGTTGAGCGGCCACACTATTTTGTGAGGGAAATTGACAGATCACTATTTAGTAATTGTACAAAATAGTGAGATTTAGTCTTCCTAATCTTTTGCTGTTTGCACTCAATGCTAGCCTGTAAGACACACGTTGTCTTTGGGGGATCTTCTGGTTGGACAGTTCCTTACCCTGTTTAGAAACGTGCGCGTTTTTCTATCAACTGGCCTGGAAGCGCTCAGCCAGAAGGGATTTGGGATGTTGGGTCAAGTCAATGTAGCAAAATTCGTTGACGGGTTCCTATAATTTCTTTGTTTGGGCAGTGCCATTATAAAAAAACTAGTAACTTTTAAACACGGTGTATTTACGACAAATAATGTCCATCTTGACGTATATGCATTACAGTAAGTAATGTACCTTAACGATGCATACCATATTCATATATATATGATATACCTTTTTAATTTTGATTATTATTGAAATAAATAGCTTTGCAATGTGACAATCTGTACCTTAGTAAAAAAAATTTTTAAAAAGTCCTCAAAATAGACCAACGAAGTCCTGGAAATTAAAAAAACTATAGATGGAGTTAACTCTTCTTTAAACCTAGACACAGTAAGAATGAGTCTTGATTGAGCGTCTTACTAACATCAGCTATGGTCTCCTCGACCTTCTCAAGTTCTTTGTGCCACAGGTCCTTCGGTATTACAGGGACGCTAAAGAACTCTCGACCAATAGAAACATTTCTCCCGCGATTGCGCTTTGCGGGACGCGCGCGTTTGCGCGAGCGATTAAACGTCGCGTCTGCGTCCTCATTGTCACTGCTGCTCGGAGAAGGCTTGGGCGAATCGCACCTTTTCACGCGTTCTGCTGACTTAAGTTTCTTGCCTTTATACTTTGGTAAATTCTCAAATACAACGTAGCTTGGGTAGGTGTTAACGGGAGTGTGTCGACTAAGCTGCAAGTTGCGTCTGCGTTTAACCAAAGGTACACCATCCGCAGTAGTTCTGCCGTCTTTCGACAAACCTACTCGAAATTTATTTTTACCGTCTGCAATAGATGGCAAGAAGCTTTTTAAATCATCAATTTTGATGACGAGGGTCCTTACAGTGCGCTTTCTTGCACTTCGCTTTCTTGCTCGAAGCTTTTCTATAGTGTTCTGCTTTTGTAGCGGTGATGTTTTTTGTACATCTTTACGCTTTTCACCCCTTAATTTCTCAACAGTTTTCTCATGCTTTGACAGCTCTCTTTTTAGATTCTCGATTTTCGCCTGCCTTGAAGTGAGTACGGGAGATGTGATGCGGAAAGACCAAGGTGTCCCTTCACTCTCCCCAGCACAAGGTATTGCCACGCCCTCAAGTGGCTGGCTCTCCTTCTTTGCCCCATCTTTTAGAGGCGATTGTTCAGAGAAATCTTTACGAATTTCATGCTTAGATTTTCTCTTGCTAACAGACTTTTCTTGCGGTTCTGGTACAGGTGCTTGATGTCCTCTCGGGCGACAAATATCAGTTGTAGTCTTCTCATTCAGAGAATAAACTTGCCTTTTGTGTTCGCCCAAAATGAGACTCTTGTCGAATAAAACTTTAGCCGGGTTGTTACTCACGCAGCTTGGAAGGTTCGTCACGTCACCCATGACGTCACTTCTCATGCTGACGTCACATGTACTCCACATAACAGAAGTCTCAGTCAAGTCGATAAAACCACCAGGGTATGCGTCATTCTCCTTACTTAGTATTTCCGAGGCATCCTTAATAGATAACGGCGCGTATTCAGACGCTAAGCTGAAAGCGGATACAATTTTCGGAAATGTATCTACCGTTTCTTCGTCGCTATCGTCTTTGGTCAGATCAATGACCGGGACCACAGCACACGTACTGTGAGGAAATGGGTTCTTCTCGGGGGGTGGTGATGGTGGAAGCGATTTTACCAGGATGCCGTTAAAGTGTCTGGTCGTTTGTGGAGGCCGTTTGTAAATACGTTTCGTTGCCATGTCCACGATTGTACCGTCAGGCAGCTGATAAACGTAGGGGTTTGTACAGCCGACCATGTAAGGATTAGCTTGAGAGCCCACGAGCGCCGAAGGGCCCTGGAAACTGGTGTAGTTCTCTGATATTTGAGCCTGTTGGTGGTTCCTACGAACAAAGGGGAATACTTGAGTATCGTAAATCGTTTGTAAATTTTCATGATTGCCTGAAGAAGGGAAACAGTGGTTGATGAATGTGTGTGTGTGTGGGGTATCGTCACCTTATGATCAAAATGTTGTGGAGTCATGGTTACGAATATCATGATGTATTAGAGTACATACAAAGGAAAACTATGGGAAGTTTTTTCTACAACACAAAAAGTATTTCAGTAAATCAAAACAGCGCGTGCTTGTTGAGATGGCGTATTTCTCTAGTGCGTGCGGGAGCGCATACAAACGTTGTTTGCAGAGCGTGCTGAAAAGTTTAGCTTCAAAACCCTGTAGTCATCGTTACTTTTAGTGTCCTTTTGTAAGGATGCAAAAAAAAAAAAAAAATACAAGAAAAGTTGAGAACCGAATTTCGAACCGAAGTTGGATCAAGGTATTTGATCTTTTTCGCTTCAAGTTAAAATGGATGTGTGAATTACGAATTCCGTGGTAAGTCCCCTGATTTACTATAGCTAACAACCAATCAGACAGCGAGATTACGCAAGTGTTGTAGAAATATTGATAACCCTTATCGGCATAGTACCATTGCGGTCCAACCACAACATTTCATTTGCAAAGGAGCTTCTAAATCTAAGAGTATCTGATTGAAAGTTCCTCAATTAAGAACTTGCTTGAGTTAGCCCATGGACATGCATTTTTTTCAGTCAATCGGTATTGTACGGGAGCATAAAATGGCGGCGTGATTTGCCCTTCTTAACATCGGAAGAATTTTATGCACCCTTTCATGAACAAGCGATTCGCCGCTGTCGGGTTTTAAGATCAACGAAGGGCGATAGCCGGTCCTAGTGACCAAATTCACCCGATCGGCGAAACCGCTATTGAATAAGTAACTTAAGTGTTTGATGAGTTTCTGAATATACTTGCTTATTCATGTGTACAAGAGAATAGATTGCAAAACCTTAGGACTATCTATCTTAGTAGGCACTATAAAGATGTAAAATGTCTTATCACATAAATTGGGAAAAATGGCATAAATTAAAGTAATCTTATACAAATTCTTACTAGTAGCACTGTCGAAAGAGAGTGCTCGATAATTGTCAAAACATCAGTCGATTCAAATGGATATTGTTTTCAATAAATTTGCTTAAATCCCAAGACTAGATGCATCAGGTTATCATCAAATACGTTAATCAGTTATTAAAACCATGTTACCTTTTAGTTTACAGCTAACGAAACGACAATGAGCGAAGGAATCGCCGGGATGAGACAAAATGGCAGACCAAGTGTTAACCCAGCATGCATTGTGTGCTCACGTGACTACTATGATAACGTTGATTGGTCAACAATACCACGTACGCTAGTTGGTGTTTCTCAAGCAGATTTTACTTAATAATTTTGAGAGTTTCATATTTACGTACTTTAAATTGCTAAACACCTAAAGAAGGGAGTTATATGAATGCAAAGTTCTAACATTCATTAAGTCAACTCGAACAATGATTTTTTTTTTTCCTAAAAAAGTTGAATAAAAAAACATGAATATTCAGGTTTCACTAGTTATAGGAGTTTTTTTCCCTGGGGATACCCAGTCTGCCAGTAGAACGCGTTATATACAAACCTTGTAACTCGATGCTAGATTTATCATAAGTTCGGGCTTATCATATATTACAATTTCTGTCCACGTAGCATATATAAAATCCTCGCCAGATTGTAATACCTACCACTTCTACCGATGGAGTTCGGTATCATTACAATAACAAATTAACGGTATACATAATGTAGGAGTGAATGAGCCGCTTAGAAGGCACCAGTGAGGTATTACATGTGAACAATAACCATCTCCGCCAATTTGCATGACGCTTTTGTTCGAAAAACGTGGAGCAGTCGACCATTACCATGTCACAACAAGTAAAGACTCTTTATCATGTCACAACAATTAAAGACTCTTCTTCGAAATAACCATCTGTAGAGGCTTCGAAGTAATAGAACAAAATACAATGCAACCATGAATGGAACCACTTGATTATTAGGGAATGAACCGAGTATGCGCTATACCTTTTGAAATCTCCATGTGTTACACAACTTATACCCGGTTGTACGCTGTCACGAGGGAGCATTAGTTTATTCCGCTGTTCGTTGGAGGGATTCATTCGATCTATCAATTCAGTAGGCTAGGATGTAGCTTCCTATTTAATACAGCGTGTTCTGCTTACGTAACGAATTCCAAGTTGAGTGACACGTTCCTCATTCTAAAGGAAAAAAAAAATCAAACATTACAATCCCTCTCGTGGTTCACGCTTCGCAACTAAATTAAACACGAAAACACAATGCATGACTAGTTTAGAATTCGAAGTGCATGTCTTACCAAAACCCATGTGTCCTTGCGGGGAGCCTAAATTACCCTTTTCTTCTAAGGTATCGGTATTTTGGTCTATGTTTTGTAGTCTTCGTGACTTCAACCTCCGTTACGTCACGACGGGGTTGTTCAAATACATTCTTGGCGCGCGTTACGGAGGCGGTCAACAGTCATTTCCGCCAATAAAGTGTTTTGATTGGCTGTTTTGAATCGGAAAAACCGGTTCTACCGGACAAACTTGTTTTAAAGGTTTCGCAATCCTTTTATACGTAATAGCTTTTACTTGAAATGCCAGAAATTTCAAAATAAATTGCTTGAACTATTCGCAGATTTATGTCTCAGAATAAGTCTGTTATCGAAGAATGTTAATTTCTTGGTCTTCAACCACCATTTTAAATAAAACTTCACCGCAAAACTTATCGAATCGTGGTCAATATCATGATTCATGTTTGTTCATGTTATGTTTTCGAAGGGTGAAGCTTCGCTTTTGCACAAGCAAACTTCCACCAATCGGGAAATCATAAACCCAATTTGCTCATTCAAGGGCAAAATGATTATAGTCAGTCTCGACTCATAAACAGTCTGGTTGTCACAGTTTATGAACCGTGATCCTGGATTCTAGACTTCTTTCATCATGATATAAGTTGTGTAAGATCTAATTATAGATAAATCTTTGCTGGGCTGAACATTAAATGGAAGTCCGAAATGCGGGAATTCCGTGAAGATGGGTAAATGCAATGAAGGTAAATACACCAAACCCCGACCAATGGATCTGCTATGATAGATATGGTGCGCTTAAAATGAACATCATTACTCGATAAATCATACAAACTAAATAACGATATAAGCAAAAGTACTTCAAATACTCCAAATACAATCTAAATCAAGTTGTAATTTGACAAAATACCGAGTAATAGTTAAAATGTTTTTGTAAGAGCGTGAAGAAAAGAACATATGCAAATTGCATCTGTACATGCATGGTACGCGCGCTATCATTGGTCTAAAACTAATCAACGTAAATATCAGAAGTATACATCGCTCGCAAAATAAAAGCACCTACTACATTCCCAATAGAACAGGCAATCCATACTAAATTGCTACGTCAGAAAGCCAGAAATCGGCCGGTTCGGTGAATCGACAACACATATGTATTTTGTAAATATTCTAACGAAGCACGTGTTTACGATGAACCATCCGTAACCTAATGGCAGCACTAGTAAAAGGCTGTTCGACGAGTAAGACCCACAGCCCGAACCTAAACTCCGGCATACCCTGCAAACATAATTTGGCTCCTATTTTATAAATAAAAATGTAAAATTCTTTTGTAGAACAGTTCTGGATGGGTATTCTGGCTTCGTTCGGCTACAGCCTTGTTTTCCTCGAACTTTCCCAGCGATCCATAGTACATGGCAGACTTTATTTCATTTCTCACAGTTTGAGGGAAAGTTCATTTTTGTGTGTATGGGGGGGAGGGGGGGGGGGGAAGGGGGCTCGAGAAATTTTTGAGGTCTAAAGGGAGGGGCGTCGAAAGTGTTTGGTTTTTACAGTCCTTTGGGTGTTGTCTCTACTATATAGTTTTATGAAGTTTCTAATCAGACTTCTTGGTTTAACTTGTTTCGGTTTGGGGGCAGTTATCAGTGCCGTACATTACTATTTTTGGTTATATCGATTTACCTACTTATTATGCAAATATTCAAGATGGCCGCGCGGAGTTTGAAACTTGAATTTGTTTTGTTAGCGAGACGTCGCATCGCAAAAATCGACCAAAACAGCAAAATATCCTGCTCTATACCAAGTTTGATATTTGATTGATGAGTTCCTGTGGTCGAAAGTAAAATATCGTTTGGGAAACCATTTCAAATTAAGCGCTTTTATTGGAGACTGCCGTAAAATCGAACTCTTTTCTTAATGTTTACGTTTAGAAAATGAGAAATATGAGTGTGATGGACAAAATTCTACGGCTTAGAACCTTGACAGGACTAAACTAGGATAAATGAGGATCATGGCATACTTAAACAATTTTCACCACAAGCCGAAACGAGTGCCCACAGGGTATGGTGAAAGTTGAGGAGAGCGGAGGTTGAATTGTGAGGACGAAAGTGCGAGTCAAGGCCCAATGTCTATACAACAGGGAAAAATCGCCGAAGAATAGGTATGAAAATTCGTGTCAACATTTAGCCGAAAAGCTTTTTACCCTACACTTGTCTCTCGGGGGTTCGCTTCTTATCATTCTTTAGCTAAATGTCTTGCCCTGCGACCACCACAACAACATGGGGGGGGGGGGGGGGCACTCTAGCTGTAAACATGACTGTTGGTTCCGACAGATACGAACATTTTATGCCCCCAAAAAAATGGAACCGCGCCACCCCTAAGAATATACCTGCATCTGAACTCTATACCCAAAACTCCACCAAGAATAGATAGCCCCCCCTTCCCCCAAAAAAAGTAACCCAAATCTGAGTTCTATTCGTAAATCATACAAAAGCTTGAAACTTGCCAGTCCCGTAAAAAAAGTTTTAGAAGGAAAATCTGCTTATCAAATTTAATTTGTTTTTATTCCCTTTTATAAAAAAAAAAAACCTCTATCCTCCTCACCTCCAAGGCCCTAGTCATCAAACCCGGTACAATTTTACTTCCTTGTCTTCGCACCTTATGTGAGCACACCACATGTGACATGCCCTCAGTCATCACAACCTCACTCCCCTTACCATGCATTTCTCAACCTTTAATTTTATACTCTATGCCTTTTCATATTTGTCTGGCACACACCATAAAATAGCCCTCATTGAGTAAGCGCATTACATAGCCACTCAAACCAGTGCCCCCGCTAAAATCTAATGCTAGAGGGGCATAATATGTTAAAATAAGCATTTGCGATAAGAACTTTTTGATGAATTAGCCCCCCCTACTCATCCTCAAAAATACCCAAACCTGAGTTCTATACATAAAATATACTAATTTGCTTATTAAATAAAATCAATTTTATTCCATTTTTATAAAAAAGACAACAAACAAACTCTGTGCAATAGGCACTGAGATAAAAAAATGCTCCTGAAGCATCACCAAATATAAATATTTATTTTCCATACAGTATGATATCTATGACTGCACAATCATACTCCTAGAATCTCCAAGGCCTAGTAATCAAACCTGGTACAAGAGGGGTAAAAACAAGGGCATAATATGCTAAAATAAGCATTTGCGATAAGGACTTTTTGTCAAATTAGCCCCCCCCCCCCAAAAAAAAAAAATACCCAAACCTGAGTTCTATACATAAAATATACCAAGTATAGAAACTTACCTCCCAAACAATTACTCAAACCTATATACCCCAAACATATAAATTCTTAACACATTGACCCCTCAACCGGCCTGTACCGGCTTTGGGAAGTACCCACAACCCAAAAAATTCATAAATTCAAAATAAACACAACAAGATGAAGATACTCAGGCATCAGTCTAAGGGATAAATAATCTTGCAGATATGCATCCAACCAAGTTGTTGGCATCTACTCTTAAGCCAAATAATAGCACAGGTTCTTTGACAAATCTCAAATCGAACAAGGAGAGAAAAGCAGAATGACCCCTCTCAATAAAACGCTCAAAATACCACACAATGGAGAGAGATCAGCAAACACAGCTCAAGACACAAATAGATACCTTTATTCTGATCCTCCAGGTACATTTACTTGGCCTCAAAACACAATGTCCATTCCTTGAAGGATTGTACAACCACGAAAATATCTTTACGTATTGCAAAGCATTCTGGGAGATCCAGGGGAAAATTCACGAGGGGAGGACCAGTCAACACTCCTCTCCCCAAAGTCAGATGGTTTTTTATAAGTCTTTTCACCCCGAAGCCAAACAAATCAATTCCAGCTCATACAGACCCAGAATAGCAGTGTAAACAATTTTGAAATCAATTTGGTTTCAGAAAAGACAGCATTTAGGAGAGCTGTGGTGATTCATTAGAAAAATATTTTCTCATCCGGGCAAAGCCAAACAAGAAAAAATCATCATGAATCCACCTTTGCTTGCAAATATCCATAAGCAAAGCACTCAATTATGCCCCAAAAGACTTCATGATGTCCTGAGACACTCTCCTAATATGCTCATAGCTGTATTTTTGATGAAAAATACAAGCAACCATCAACTTGTGCTGGCTTCAGCACATCGACCAGGGATTAAAAGTGGGGACCGCAAAGCACTGTTGGAAAGCCTGGATACCGCTGACTTGGTGCAGCTGTGTTTGACTTTGACGGGCTGTATAAAACTCAGAATATGGGGGGGAGGTATCTGTTTTCAGTCTGTTTTTTGTAAATTCAGCTCCAAAAAAGCCAGGAGTCAATGGGTTAATATCACTATAGTTTTAAAGGGGAGCTTCAACACTCAGACTTGCCTATCAAATCATTTAATTTAACTCCCTTTTTATAAAAAAAAAAAAGACTCTTTGCGCATATAATAGAGACTGGCGAGAAAAAAAATAAGCCTGAAGTATCACCAAATATGAATAGATATTTTCTATATGATAATTGCTCTAGTGAAGCTTGGAGCCTCTGGTACCCAGAGTATGACTATACCCCCATTCTCCTATTATCTCCAAGCCTAGTAATCAAACATGGTACAAGTTTACTTCATCTTCACAACCTGTGTCAGCACCCCCAATTAGACATACCCTTAGTCACCACCCCTTTGCCCTTACAATGCCTTTTCCTCACACTAGTTAACACTTTATGCCTTTTTCCATTTGTCTGCACACACAATGAAATACACCCTCAATGGCTCTAACTTGGTGTTAGAACCTGTGTATTAAGCACGATTTGTGTCACAAAACTTCCTTTTTTTAATAAAATGAATCATGATGAAAACAGAGCTGGATACAATGAAGTCCTTTGGGGATGGTTCTGACACCGAGGTATACATACACCCCTCATTGAATAAGCACATTACATAGCCCCTCAAACAAGTGCCCCCTCTAGAATCCATTTATAAAAAAAAGCCATAATGTGAGCATTTGTGGTAAGGACTTTTTTTTACAACGAGTAATAGCAAACTAATGCAGCAATGAATAATGACTGCCATCCCTGAGATTTACTGATCATAGCAAATCTATTTATTCCAGGATCAAATATAAACATTTAAACAGTACTTTCATGTAGTGTCTTTAAATTGCATACAATAAACAGTGAATCGCGGCCAATCTGTATACGATTTAGCTTCATTTTTTTTAATGAGACTCGCTGCCATTCTGTATAAGATTCATTTTAGTTTCAATATTCCAGCTAAAATTTTTCTTGGAGTGTCTTCATTCCGAGTGCGAAAGCAAGATAAATCCAGGGAAATTTTGTGCATTTGTATGACTTGATGAAACGTACAACTAGATAATTGGTGATCAATGTTATAGTCTGCTAGCAGTGGCTTACCCTTCCGCGTTCATTACAGTACGATTCGGTGAAGTCGTAAAAATAACCCTGCAAATGAGGTCTGTTGCCGATGAGAAACAACACAAATAGGGTATATATGATACTGAGTCGGTGAAATCCCTGCTTAAACAGATAAGAAGAAATCACTGCTAGCAGAGAGTAAAAAAGCGGCGTTCAACATGATTTTCCCCATTCAACGGAACCGCCATTTTGTTTTCCCACTCTGAGTTGAGGCGTGTCCGCGTGAGACTGGGCATAGTAATACTCATCTCTGATTGGTTCATCAGATTGTTTATCAAATATAACCAAAAATGGAAATGTTCCGCACTGGTTATTTGGCAAGCACAATCCAGGAGTCCAGGACACGTATTAAGCCACATTTTATCAATGCAATGCAAACCTGTATACACCCTAAATACATCTTTTTTATGATTTCCGCTATATAATATTATAAAGTGCTTATGTTCCATATCTAAAATATAAACAAAGCATTTGAATGCTAAAAGCACTAATTCTCCATCATTAAAATCTTGCTCATTTGTCATATCTGATTCGCTGTCTTCCTCTCGCTCTCTTTTCTCTTTTCTTGCAAGGAGAAGAATGAAAATCCTTTTCGCTCCTTCTTTTACTTCATCTATAGCATCAACCATTATAAGGTTGCAACCTGGAGTTAGTCGCATCTTTGAGACATTGAGTGCCTTCACTTTTTCTGAATTAATGTTTTCAGGCAATATGTCCCCCCCACTTTCTGTCCAGCTTGCAGCTAATCTGTTGATCGCGTTCCTTTAACATTGCCATTGCTGTTTCCTTTCTTTGCTCCTTCTTTCTTCGATTTTCGGGAGGGGGGCACCGCAAATATGGGGGAAGCGTAAGGGGGGGCATGTGTAACCGGGTGATATTTTGGGTTATTTTAGATTTTGCAAACATTTTAAGTAAGCGATTTTTGGATTGCGATTATAATTGTTTTACGTATTTTACGGATTGTTTCTCAAACGTGATTCTAATTCGATCCGTACACGTTTAGGAATTTACTTTCAACATGCTTCAAATTCCTTTAGATGAGTATCAATAGCTTGATAGTGATAATTGACTTAAGTTTAGCGTCCTTCTACCATTTCCCAGGAAGATTAATTTCTAAATTTGACAGGACAATGGACGCTGAGTAATTTGAACGGTAGTAAATGTTATCGTCCCTAGAAAAATGCGCGTCCCCAAACGAGTTTAAAAGCGGCTGTTTTTACAGTATCTGTTTTTTTTAGTTTAGTACCGTTGAGCAAAGGAGACGCATTGCTTGCGCGGCGTGATGCGGGAGCGAGATATGCAGTTGCTCAGGGAAGACAGTCAGCAGAGATAAGCTACAAGCTTAGAGCGCTGTCCGTACGGGCCTGTCATGCCAGTTGTGTTCAGTTTGATTTACAAGTTGTAAGTACTTTGTTTTTAAAAACTAGCCATTGGTTTAAGGTTACCTTTTCTCGGGATTTGACTATGTTTGTTATCACTTGAAATTTATTATTTAATTTGTTTATAAATCCTTATAAGTCCATGCCTTGCATCATGTATTCGTTCTCACGTTGCCTTTCGCTCGATCGTTTTCGTTTCATTCCAGTTAATTTTGCCTCCTTTTTGGCTGGTGTCAGAACCTGATAGTTTTGCCTTCAGTATTGCATTTGTTTCTACATTTTTCGTAACCGCACGGTAAATGTCAAGTTCTGACGCTTACACATGGAAGATTTTGTTCCTCCTGAAGGGAGGGTCAACTGATTTTAACAGTTACTTTTAACAAAATCCTCACCCCCCCCCCCCCCCCCCCCCCCCATCACCCCTCGGGATAATACTGGAATTTAGGGATCTTTTAAGCAAGAACGACGGCGACGGCTAGGACAACGCGATCGAAAAAGATGTTTTCGCGCGTAGTGATAAATAATAATTTAATTGCAATGGAATAAGCAAAACATTATAGTCAGAGAGAGATGAAAATAAACTTAGAACATTATTTCTACAGCGGCGAACGTAATTATTGGAGTTTACAGTGCAAACGTCAGTGTCCTCAATTGACCGTGAAACTTGGAGTTTTCACGTCGTGGTTTTACGGAAAGCGGCTGAAATGTATCAGACAGAACGCATTCCCACGTGCTGTTATTGAATTCTGAATCAAATTCCATTGTTTTCTGCCGTCGGCGTCTGCGTTGCCGTCGTCGTTGCTTAAGGTCCCTTTTAATGCAACGACGACGGCAACGCGAATGTCGACGGCAGAAAACAATTGAAATTCAAAGCCAGACATGAAAAGTGCTCGAAATGGATTCTGTCTGAAACATTTCAGCCGTTTTTTTTAATACAACGTGAAAACTCCAAGTTTCACGGTCTAGCGGGGACGGGAACGTGTGCGCTGAAAACTATGCTATCCGTGTTTGCTATGTTAGAAATAAGGTTCTAGATTTGTCTATAATTTTGGGGTACTACAAAAACGAGTGAAATTTATCAAAACTAGTTTTGAATTGTGCGCAAAGCACGACAGCTTTTTTAGGTTTTACGTTCTCTCTGCCGTCGCCGTCGCAGTTGCTTAAATTCACTAATAAATGACCTTTCCCTTAATCGACATGAAGTCACTAAAGCTATGAAAATGATGCTGTGTTCTGATGCTCACTGATCGACGTATTTCTATTCTACGCTCGTTGAATAGTATCAATAATATCAATCAGATACGCTACTACATTCTCATTGGCTTACTTCCACAGCAAAAGTGGCCACGGTAGTATGTGTCGAATTTTTTTTTTAAATCGTCTGATGACACGCGAGCTTGTGAAGGACAACATATCTAGACCACTATCTTTTTTGATTTAGAATGAAAATGTCTTTACCCTGTTATTTGAGTTCGGCAGTCAATTTCAATGAGTTTGATATACGCGTTAATATTGTGTTAGTGCGGCAGTGTTCGTGTTAACGCAGCAACGTTGAGTAGAGGCGCTGCGCTAGCGCGATTGAGTTTGGTTAGAACGACAGACCGGCATCGACAAAAGCCATTTTCTTTCAAATCACAACACTCTAAGGTTTACTGTCTAGCGACACAGGAACGTTCGCGCTGTGAGCCCAACTTGTTCGTTACGGCAGAAACAGTGCCTGATGCTTGTCTTTGCTTATTTGAAACCACAAAAACGAATTCATTTTGTCGAAACTAGTTTAGAATGCGTGAAGATATTTTTGGTCACGTTCTCCTTGCCGTCGTGTTGCTTAAAAACTCTACTTTTGTGTTGGTACGGAAAGCGTTGTGTTGGCGCAAAAATGTTGTGTTGAGGTCATGGATATTGTCAGCCAACAATGTTTGCTTCTATAGCCCTTATATTAGATTAGAGTAGCATGTGTAAGGGTGAAAGACCGAAGAAAATACTTCAAAGAAAAGTAAATATTAGATCAAGTTATTGAAAGTTCGAGTTATCTGTAGATTAGTATGTATTGAATTTTAAATTTCTTTATATGTCATTTTAGATGTTCTGCAAAAATAAAGGCAAACCGAATGAACAACTGGCAAGCAGACTTCAATGCGACATATACATATTATATAAAATACAGCCTCACATATCCTGTTTGTGTTCTCTATGACTAAAAAACGGAATCAAAACAAAAATTATACACAGACAAAACGCCTAACTGAAGCTTATATGCTCTTTGCTGCTCGAATGCTTAATGATTATGCCGTTCAAATGATTCTTCAACAGACAAAAAAACTACTTACTTTCGAGGGATTACGAGTATTTTATAAAAAAGGCTCTTAAAATTATTACACAAAAGACTTCCGAGGAGCTAACAGTAAATCCTGGGGGGTCAAGCCGACGCATCTTCGCATGGTAGCAGCGGGAGACACTTAACCAGATCCTTGCCTATGTTCGAGAAAAGAGAGGATTCTATGGAGGTAAATGAACGTTTTTAGAGATAAATGAATCAATAGACTAAATTCTAAGAAACCGGTGAAAAAGTCAACAGAGGTAGGAGTGGAAAACTAGCTTGAGAACAGCCGTACATTTCCTTCTGTAATTGCTCAATCCCGATTTAAGTTATGACGTTTTCTGAAAATGCCTTCTAAAAAGGCCAATTGACGTGCTTTAAAAGTAATGGAACGCATTTATAGGGGAACGAGCAAACAAAAATCTAAAGTTTGGAGGTAACAAAGTGATACATAGCAAAACTAAGTCAGACTGGGAAAAATATATATATATACAACTCGTATGGTGTAACTTTTTCGCAGGTCCTTAACACTGATTTTTTCCTGAGATCAATATTTATCATAGTGTTAGTACAACCAAGTGAGAAAAACATGTAACTTGCCACAATAGACCAATTGTGCAACATTTCCAGAGTTAACAAAAATAGATGTCAATTTCACATCTCAAAACGCCAAATCTTGAACAAAAAGGTAAGGTAATTTTCCTTTCCATTGTCTCTATAACTATTAAAAAAAGCAGCGTGAATAGAGAATAGTTCACTAGTGAAGGGAGATATGATCTAGACAAAAAAGACCGAGGTGACGACAAATCCGGCATATCTTGTTCATCTTTTTTATAAGCTACTTTTCGTTGCCATAGTATTATAAAATCTTTCTTCTCATCGCACTCTAAAAATGCCCTTTTTACTCCTTCGCGGTTTATAAACTATGAACGGAAGCAAGAAAACCTATTTCCGTGTTTTGAATTAAGAATAGCAATATCTGACAATGGAGAATGGAGTTTGCTTGTGCCATGTAGACTTGCTGAGATGAGTCTTTGCTTAGCCGGTGTTCTATGAGCAAAAAAAAGGCAAGAAACACGTATTAGAAAAACAAAGGCAAGAAATGCGTATTAGAAAAACAAACATGTTCATAATGGTCTGGGTGCTATCTGAGAAATGCCTGATTACACATTTACAATATTATCAGGAATCTGTCGTAAGGTCAAGATTATTCTTGTACGTATCCAACATTTAAGCCTGGAAGAGTACAAAAATGGCTACAGAAAAAAAACTACCCAGCAAGAACAATTCTTTTAGCCTGGGGGAATATAACAGTGTTAGACTAAATGTTGTATATATCATTCATTAACTAATGTTTTCCAGACAGTGTTTACTACAACTTGTTAATGGGAATGTGTTTTCAGGAAAACAGATCTTACATAGTTAATGGAAGTCAAGAATGTCATATTTAAAACAATTAGTATTGGTTAATTACTATAACTACAATAATGTTCCTAGCAATCAGTATAAATTAGTTATCTCAGTAATGAGAAGAACGACGATAAATGAATTGTAAACCATAAACTCCTAAACACAAGCATCAGTAAAGAAGTTACTCATCAATTAGCGTTACCGCCGCGTATTGGCAGGCATGTTCCACGGGATGTCTTTCAAAGCTGGTTCAAAATAAAACCAATTAGGCATGTATAATACGGTTGAATTTTAAGTTGATGAGCCGTGCTGACTACTGGTTAATGGCAGTCGTGGACCGTAACATCTTATATAAAGTATTATAGAGGTTTTCTCGTTATCATAATAGGAACTTAGTATATGAGTCAAGGCAAACGCCGCTAGCTCTAGGGGGAATTAGAGGAGGTTAGTAGTTCTACGACGATGGGCTTGCTTTACCAAACAAAGGCGGTAATAAGCAGAGAGATCAAACATTTGCGGAGAGACAGTTACCGGCAGACTATCGGAGAAATCTGGTAGGAAATGAAGTATGAGTTTTGCAGGAAAATGAGTTAATAGCTGTGTCATATGTTGAGGCGTATAGGACAGACGCAGTAATCAAACCGTGCAAACATTCATAAAAATTACCAATACAAAGGCACTCTACTTCTATCAGAAGTACAGCAAGAAATTAGCTATTGATAAAAGACTTGAATTAAGAGTCCACTGAATCAAAAACCAATTACTTTTCAACCTCCAAATAACACTAACGAAATTAAGTGACAGACCGACCGAGTTCTCTATAATCTACAATTCAAGAAAAAAAAAAAGCTGGAGTGAGTCAGATCCGGCGGCTGTCCTACTTATGAAGTCAGAGCTACATCATTGCTATCAAGAATTATCTGGAAACAAAAGAGCTCTCGTTTCCGCCTTATGAGATGCGTAATATCTAAAGCAAGGCTGCCGTGAATTGTAGCTCAAGCCTTTGTTGACGTGGTAAGCATTGCTTTAGAAGCGTTGGTGTGTTTGACGTGCGAATAGCTCAAAATAGCCAACGAAGGGTATATTTGGTGTACATTTTAGGGTTCAGGACTAACAATAGTTTGTTGGAAGGGCTGGTACAAAAAAAACGCTCCCGCTGGCATTCTTTCGATAATCATTTTTTCCCGGGAACAAGTTATTGCCGCAGAGGTTAAGGTACGTATGGAACGTCTAAGGATTTCACAGTCTACGGTCCAAAACATGATTATAGCACCATGGTAAACTCTGTTTAACTTTTAAACTATTGTTTAATCCCCTACTGTCTTACAATTTTACGGTAAAACTTACAGCAGTTGCATTTCAATACAAAAAGACAAAATTTTATTGATGATTATTTGATGATTAAGTCCAGCAATTGAGTTTTAGACTACGTTTATACTCTTAAAAATGACTCTCTGCCTAATCTTCGGTTATCGTACTGTAATTTCCCTATTTGGTTAGAACCTACAAGATTCTTTCATATTGCTACCCTTAAGGCAGTGGAATCAGAAAATTATCTTAGTGTCGAATGGCATAAGCACACAGGCCTCGTCCAGTGAGCGCACGTTTTGAGAGCGCGCGTTTTGAGTCGCGCATAGTAACAAATCACACATAACAACTTGATACACGAAACAGTGAGCCATTTAACTTAATTGCAATTTTCCTTGTTGTAAACCCAGCATGACTTTAATTTTTGCCTCGTTAAACACATGAGATGCTGAAAATCCCGGAAACAAAGATGCGCTTTACTCGTGGGTGTAGCATATATTTATTTTTGCCGACGGCCGTGAGTGATTTAAGTGCTGTATTTTGTGTTTGCGGTTTTGAGGGAAGTTAGCCTTAAGTTTATGTGTCATATTGGCTACTATGGCGCGATTTTATTCTTATTAGCATAATCGATTGAACGTTAAGCACCTAAGGGATGTCCACTAGCCTCATATCAGAATGCATACATTAAATGTATTTTCATCTGCAAATATTGGGGAGTGGTTAGTAAATATAAGTCATTTATCTCTGTTTACAAGATTGTACGAACTGCCCACAATCAACAATTTTTTTGAGTAAATAGAATTCTATTCAAAGAGACCGAATTAGAGGACTGCGCTTAATGCCAAGAAATTATATTTGCTCGTTTTATCTACCATCAACTCACACAAGCTTAACTGATCTGATTTGCGTTCTTCCGTCGTGAAGCAGTAAGGGTATGTAAAGTACAATAAGTAAGAACATCCCCTTGAGAAAAGCTTTAAAACTGTTACATTACCCAGTGGTCAAGTACAAATTCGTCGATTTTGGTTGAAATATTTGTACCATGGTTTCATTTTCCATCATTTTTTCATCTTGATTATATGTACATGACATGCCATATAGTCAATTAGGCGATACTAAATAATGAGCTAGCGGTTTGGTTTGATAGAGGAAACATGCTAAGAATTGTACAGAATTGTAACCACTGTAGATATGATCTGCAGACGATCTGAGCAGGGTCTATGTTACGTGTTTTTTATTATTTCAACAGTGGTGGATTTAGAGGTGATTTTTGAACAAGAAAAAGCCCTAACAGTTTAAGTCGAAATAACTCAAATATATACAGGAACTAGATCCTCACACTAGAGATTCTTGAATTTCAAGGGCATACAACGAGTCCCCCTCGCCGAAACACGTTAAAATGGCATATTTCGTCGTTTGAATATGTTCTGATGCCGAAAATATCAATTTTAAAAGTTGCTGGGAAAAAGTTATGTTCCTTTTTCCCAGAAGGGACCATTTCTTTTCGTTTCCAGCCAGCATTGGTTAGGATTTTTCTTTCCCAGCCAGCATTGGTTAGGCATTTTAGCACACTAATAATTGCCCGTATAACCGATTGGGACGATTTTCCCCCCAAAAAAACCGAGGGGTCTAACATCCAGCAAAATAACCGGCTGCGGAACAGATATTTGGCGGAAGAGATCCGTTTTTGTGCCCTTGGAATTTGCGATAAGTAAATATGGCGAAAATATAGAAATATACGTAGCAAATAGGTATAGGTTTCTGGTAAAGAAATTTTCTAAGGCTATTTCCGAGATTCAACAGTACTCAAGGATTTTTCAAAAATGGAACCGCCCTTAAAATGTTAGATCCGCCAACTGATAAAAAAAAAAAGAAATAAGAAATTGTGGCATATACAGATGGAGTATAGGAGAAGGATGTGTCACAGCCACGACAATGTAATAAATGAATAAACTCTAATTTCGGTCTTTTTAAGATTTATTCATGCCAACCAGAGAAAATGATAAAACTACTAGAGTAAAACATTAATCATGACCGCTGAGAGCTCATGTTTGAAGAGTGGTTAATAAAATTGGTCTTTTTAAGATTTATTCATGCCAACCAGAGAAAATGATGAAACTACTAGAGTAAAACATTAATCATGACCGCTGAGAGCTCATGTTTGAAGAGTGGTTAATAAAATTGAAAGTTCACATCTGTTTTATTAGTTAAAGGACGCAGCTCCTGTAGGCGAGCCCGTGGGGCATGATAAGCAAGGGAAATCTTAATGAGTTTCCTTGATTAATTTGAGGAAGTACAGCATCAAACAAGGCAGATATCTGCCAGTTAAATGTTTAGCAATAAACTACATAGTCATTGGATTTAGTGAACATGTCGCTTTCATAAAAACTGTCAAGGGGACTTCAGATGTTGATAAAGGGAAAAAAAGGACATTATGTACGCTGATTTTCGGGGGATTAATATTGATCACGGAGTAATATATGTCCCAAAAGTTAGAACAGATGTTCATTTCTCCGCTGGGCAATGAAGAAAACATTATCATAAATCAGTTAACTTTACTTTACCCTTTTTTACGAAAAAAAAAAATACGTGTAATTTCTATTCTGACTTGGTGACTTGTTTCACGACGCCAACATTCACTTTACAACAAATTTTTAATACATAGGGAAAAATAATTTCAAAGACAAAGTAATGTACAGTCCATTTATTTCATTCACACACAAAGTGCGCTCAAAAAGTGTTAAAAGAAAGTGAAACAAAGTGCATTATTTTTAACCAGTAAATGTCATACAGGAATTTCAATAATAACCTTTCAAAAGGTCTCAGGTTGGGGACTTTTTCGGTGTTTTTTTTTTTAATTTCAAAGCGCGAGACCCTACCAAACACCTTCACTTGATAACAATGAACACCGGATATTTATACAAATGGTTTAAAACCCGCATAAACTAATAATAATTAGCTGAATGGCCATGCTGGGGCACCATACAAAGTCCGTTATTGAATGAACAGGTCTTTTCTTTGCACTGTTCTTGAGCTAGCACCGTGCGACGGAAAACGAAAAACATCGTGTGAAGTCATAAAGATTCGCTTTGTTAGTCTATATATATAGCTGAGGTGTTTCGTTTGTATTGCCACCTACCTTTTATCTAAAAGACTATATATACGTGACAACTTGCAGGGATTTCACTACACCTTTCTCTCACACTGTTTCGGACTCCACTTGAATTGGAGTACTCGAAGGTCTGCCATTTCAATCTACCGTGAAAGCAACAGGGAACCCAAGTTATTTCGAGGGTTTTTCCTCAAAGGTAACATATTTTTTTAACGTAGATTGTCGCAATTACAGACGAAACACTTTTGTAATTGTAGACACAATAATTCTTTAGAGCAAAAATTTTGATTTTAGGTGGTAATAGCATGAAGCATGAGGCAAAAAGATAGGAGGTATTTATAATTCAGCAAACCATTTTTTCATCTGGATTGAATCATTGATGCTGGATTATTATATATAGTCATATGAATGATATCAAATCAAAGGCTTTTATACTATAGAATCGCGGCCTTAATACAGAAATCCCACTAGACTGGCGGAGCAATCTCTTTTTCACGCGTTTAGGCTCAACAATATATCCAATCTCTCGTCAAAAAGTGGTATTCGACTCAGAGTCGAATGGCAGAGTCGAATACCATTTTTTTGGTGTATTGTATTTATTCTTCTGGTTTTCGCACGATTTTTCGACGATTATTCTCAGGGGGGTGCGAAATCCGAGAGAGTGGACCTGATCTTTACGCGGGGGGGGGGGGGGGGGGGGGGGCAATGAGGTTGGAGATTTCTGATAAAAAATCTTACCACCCCCAAAAGTAGCCTCCTCCAAAAATGAGGGAGAGAACGAGTTACCTGCGGCGAAATTGCGCCTTTTCTTTTAAAGCAACATCTTTTCTAGCCTACGTTGCAGAAACAGAGTAAGTTTTGTCTGCAAAATAGGCTATATTTCGGGCGTACCTTACTCGTGTCTTACTGTTGAGGGGGGAGGGGGAGTGGCTATACGGGGGAGGCGTCTTAAGCGAGGAAATATGTCATTATATTAATCAATCTCAATTTTCCACGTAGATGAGACTTCTAGTCGGTTGGCTAATGCTTCTGGCTGCTTTCCTTGCTCTCATCAAGCCTTCTCGTTCAAGCGACGGTTGCCTGGAACAATGTTCAGCCATGTTTCATTCCTGCCTCACGACATGCATCCTTCCTGACGACTGCATATCATGCACTTTCAACTCAGAAGATTGCCGCCAAGACTGCAGAAGAAAGCGTGAAGTACTTCCATCGTGGTTACAATGGAAGCGACGCGCGTTCAGACACGACTCGAAAACAAGGACAATCTAAAGCTTTTATGATAAAATGTAGACAGTTAAAATGGATTATATATTGTTATATATAAAATGTTATTAGTTCGTAAACGTGGTACTTTGCTGGACGATAATATTTGAAGTATCGAAATGTCTCGCCAACATTTCCTTTGCCCCTATTCACGCATTTTGTGATTTTATCGTGGAACACCGTTAGCCCGAAAGCGCGCTACATTGGACACAGACAACCCTGAGGGGACTCCAAAATCAATCTTAACCCTTTAGCACTTTAGGTGCTGTCAACAGCAATTCTTACCCCTAAGAGATAATGCTTTAGGTGTGGTATAGCACTCAAACCAGACGCATTTTCGGTATTCCTTAATTTAAGCGGCCGTGGGCCGCATGCGGAGCCCCATAAGTATAAAAAAAATGGACTAGAATGGCTGTTCTCGAGAAAACGTGCTGTAGCGCATGACCAGCGGTGTTGCCCTTTAGATCTACGAATCCCCGATCTACGAACAGCGGTGTTGCCCTTTAGGTCTACGAATCCACTCCACACGACAGTGCTGAATAACGTATGCGCATGCGCGTGCTCTTCTGGCAAAAACAAGCACAATCGTAGTGTTGAATCGTTCGAGAAAAGGCCCAGAAAAAGTAAGAAAGGCTAACTTCAGTCGCTGATTTTACTAACTGTACAGCATTAAAACCATACTGTACAAAAGATGACAGATTTATGTGATAATGAGGGAGTCATAAAAAAAATTTTAGCCTTAGGTTTGGTCTAGTTTTCTTAGCATTCGCCAAAATGTGACAGTTCGCCGGTAAAAAGCCGCCATTTCAAAACAAAAAGGCTAACCGCGCGGTACTGGAACTAGTTTTTCAGCACTGTAACTCCACACAGATTCACCACAATGACTCAACCGCTATGCTACGCATGCGCGTATGAGTCAAAAATGGTATATAATTATGCGACTGAGTTTTTTTGGTGATCGCGGGGGCCCTGTGGTTCTGCCTTGCCTGCCTGCCCCGCGCAAGCTATGTAACCACGCTTCGCTGACACGGTCGCCTCAACCCGAGAAAAACACAAACTTCCAAACATCTAAGAAGCGGGAAAACAATTAAAAAACTCTATTACAGTCATCGATTCTTAAATCAAGGAATCTACAATTTTCTCTGAGTCCTCTGTCGAATTTCGCCTTCAACAAAGTGATTATCACACGGCGGAAGATCGATTACAATACCAATTCACAACAAGTAGAGATAAAAGAAAGTCTACGAAAGAAATAGTCTTTACAAAAGCCTAAAATATAAGAAAGGATCCATGTCTAAAGACGAAGAAATCGAAGACAATAAAGCAACAAAAGTATGATTTAATGTTAGTTTCTCGCCGAATTGGAACGAATGAAACGGTACGTTTTCAAATCGTAATTTTATCGCTTCTGGTTGAGCATTTTAGCATTAGATACGTTATGTTCAGTTTATTCTAATTTTAAAATGTTGTTTTTCTTTACCGTAATTCTATATATTTTTTAGAGTTATTTTTTTTATATAATCATGGTGTACTCAAAAATAGATCTCTAAGATGCGAATTGTTCGAACAAAACCCAATTCTGCTTCTGCTGTTTCTGTCCAAATATTTTTTCGCGTAATCTTATAGAATCTGAGCCAGACTAAAAAGGAAAAAAGGGTAAACGGATGTATGTTTTCTCTCATATTTTCTCTGCTTTGATTTTTGTTTGGTAAGAACAATTAAGGATAGTTTATTAAATTATCTTTATTTTTGAGGGGAATTTTTTTTTAGTTTGTTTCACCTCAACAACTAGTTTGCACTAATCCTTGAAGGTAATGACAAATTAAAACTACACATAATAAATAAATTAATAATAATAAATAGTCATAATGACATAATGACATTACTGCAGTGTTTGTTGTTTTAAGTGGCCATAAAATTAAATGATTGTCTCAAAATAAGTCTATGATAGATAATAAAGGGGACAATAACAAATTCAGAGGTCTATAGTATTTTTATTGCTTTTCTTGTGAACCACAGCAAATTGGCCAACCCCTATAAAAAAGCTACTTAGCACAGTCCCAAAGGTGATTGCAGAGGCATCACTTTACTTCCCTTGTATCTGAACTGTATTTTCCCTGTTATTGTTCCTGGCCGTTGAATTAGTTTAACCCTGAAACCATTGTGTGGAGGCAAGAGACCATGATATAAGAGAACGAATCCCTGTGGCCCATGATGTCGTCCATGAAAGCTATTTTTAGATTTCGCAGCTTGTCAATCATAGCATCTATATATGGTTCATCGCGCCATATTTGGTTATGGGCACCTCACAAGCTAGTACATTTTCCATTTTCCCCCCTCTCTATACTTTTCGTTCGCTTCCTGTTTTCATCCTTTTAGCTGCTCCTCATAGCTCATGGTCACAATGCTTCTCGTAGGGTGGTGTCCTGGTATCTGTTAAGTTATCTAATGTTAAATTTTTTAAATGTTATATAAATAATTGCACGGGTAGACATCGGGGAGACAGCAAATTTGGAATTCATTCAAGATGCATTAGGCTGACTCCTAAAAAGGTCTTTTTCTCTTCAATTCGGTGAGATAAAATACCTTGGCATTCTCAGAGTCTATGTTATGTATTTTAATACAAGAAGGCCTTTATTTTTAGATGAATGAACTTCAATTTTTCATGCAAATATTCAGAAATCATGTAACTCAAGAAAATCTTGTCACTGGAATAAAGATTTACTTCATCATTATAAAGACGTGAAATGCCTGTCTTAATAACCATATATCGGTGTGAATATAATGGTATTACGTTCTGGAAGTATCTTTTTCACTAAAAGGGAATTGGAAGAGAATTGTGTTTTGTAAACACAGATTTATGATTGATTGTTGTTTATAATTTGAGAATCAGCTGTGAAAACTTTTACTGGGGAAGTTGATCCCTGAGCCTAAAATCACGCACTCTATGCAACAATGTCCCAGAAACGGTTGATTGGATCCAGCGTACTCTATGAAAGATCATTTTCACCGCGTTTTTAAAAAAGGTATTTTTGGTCAAAAAGATTTCCATAACAGCTTCTGCCGGTTCACATCGCTCAACTGCTCAAGATGTGATCGCACGATCGCGGGTAAGACGTGTTGCTAGGATCTGCCAATCAGAGCCATATCTAAAAATAACTGCTTGTTCTAAAAATAGCTTTCACGGACGACATCATTGGAACATACCCTAATACTGGGGATTCGTTCTCTTACGTCATGGCCTCTTGGTGAAGTCAATTGTCATTTGATTTTTTTTCTTCTCATCATGTTTTTTTACTTATTGCCTTTTTGCTGTTATTGTTTATAGGTGGTGGAAATATAGCAATAAATAATATCAAAATGGATAAAGATATATAAAAAAGTGATGACTTTGGATTCTAATATTCAAACTAAAATGTACTGAACTAAACTGAAGCAAGACAGCATTTACAGAAAACATTTGAAGTGTTTTTTTTTTTTTTAACTATATATTTATGTTAATTATTTGTTATGCTTATTATAGTAATCTTCTATGTTTGGACAAAATAAACAGGTACCTTTTTTTTATTCTGGTCTTTATTATGGTCATGATTATGTTTATTTTTAAAAATTATTTTTATTATTATTGTTTTGTTATTGTTATAATTAGAAAAAAACTATTTGGAATACAAATGCACTGGCTCCATTTTCAGGCAATGCCTAAATCCATATATTATTGTGTAGTTCCAGAAAATATCCATACCCCCCCGGTCCCCACCCCCTGGAAAAAAATAAAAAGGGCGTTTACCCCCCCCCTCCCCTCTGGAAATTCCTGGGCGTTTGAACCCCCAACCCCCTGAAATTTCCAATCCCCTCAATGGGGGGGGGGGGGGGGGGTATAGATATTTTCTGGAACTACACATTGTAGTACTCCTAAAAATCACCGGCGCCATGACGAATGTCCTTCTCTCGCCCCCTCTTTCCTTCTCCCCCTTCCATAAAGTATGTGAAAGCAGCACTCAAGGCCTTATAACTTGTTAAATCTCTTTGCGTGAAGTCCATAAACGCTAAGCTAATAGTCTATAATTAACATTATTATAAAACAGTCCTGATTTGATTTATTTTGACATTATATGTCCTATAGGAGCATTCAACTCAAAACAAAAATAGATTATGCGCGCACGCTTTTTTAATCGCACCAGAACCCTGTGTCCCGATGAAATGTGACCACGATTGTAGATCGAACAAATTTTCAATCGAACACCATTCGTTTGATTGAATTTGAACATTGGATTTGATTGGGTTAGGTAATCTACTACAATAGAACTAAATTCTGGTGAGTACGATTATCAAACATACATAAATCAACTAACGATTTAGTTCGATTACGTTTGAAAAATTATTTTTTTCATTTAGCCTTATTGTTCCTTTTGATATTGAAAATGTACTAAATTATCTAATAGAAGTTACGAAAAAGATTAAGCTGAGAACTGTGAAAAAATACTTACTTGTTTGTAAGCGATGGTTTTGAATATATAAAAAATGCTTCGAAACTATGATGTTTTTACTCTGCTTGCAGCCGTTTTTAGTGTCAGTCACGCAACGCCTCTTTTCAGCAGAGTTTATTTCGAATGACATGGATCTTAAGATTTGTTTATATAGAATATTTCGATCAAAATTGGCCACTGATTGCTGCGATGGCCGAGTGGTTAAGGCGTTGGACTCGAAATCCAATGGGGTCTCCCCGCGCAGGTTCGAATCCTGCTCGCAGCGTAATTTTTTTTGGGTGCAAATCTATCATGTTTCACGTCTTTTATGCTTTTTTCATCATTAATTTGTAAAAAAATTGGCTTCAATAAGGTTAAAATATAGGGTTTAAAGCCGCATTGTCACCAGCTTACTTCCGGAAGTCCGACGGAAAATACAAAAGAATATATCAAAATCCGAGATATTTAACAGGCCATCCGCTCTAAATTATCAATCACGTCCTCAAAGAAACTTCCAATAGACACACTGCTTTTAATATTTTGAATTTTTTTTCGCGTTTTCTGTTAAAAATCATCGGAGATTGTTACGTAATTGACCAGAAGTAAACTGGTGACAATGCGCATTGAAGTCTGAAGAACAATCAATAAGAATAATTTATTCTATCCGAAATGACGCAATTGTAAACCTTGGTTTTAATAATCTCCAAACGCTTTTTGTGTCTAATGATTCATACACTTATTTGTAAATACCCTTCTATGCCAAAAAGTATCTACTTTTTTCAGCCAAAAAAAGCTGTCAGAAGGGCTTATGATGTGGCAGCGGGAGTTCTCTTTTTTTTTCTGAACTTTTCTGAACCTTATGTTTAATATCTGATAGAGAAAGAGAAAAAAAGGGTATCTGCGAAAAAAAAAAGATAGAAAAGAAAAGGCCAAAATTATAACTGCGATGGCCGGGAATCGAACCCGGGTCAACTGCTTGGAAGGCAGCTATGCTCACCACTATACCACCATCGCAACGCTGAGAAGAACTAATAATTTTAACCTATTTGAACGATGTTCAAGATGAAAGTTGCGACGTGACATCAGGGCATTAATGTTTTTTTTAACTTTCGCATCAATATCATTTTTCGAGAAGTATAATTCATCAAAGGTTGTCTAGATTGTTGTGCCAAGAAAAATTCCCCGCAGTGCTCGTTGCTAGAATTTCTCAAAAACAAAAGGGTACACCGAACTACTCCGCGCGGACTCGTCTAGACATATTTAGTCACTGCCTAAAAGCGGAATCCAAGAATTTGTTTAGCTTGCTACTTCATAGTTTCCCGCCACAATAAGTTAACTTATGGTAGAATGTTCTACAGAAGCATTTGCTTTCATTCGACAGCTGGTACAATTGACAAATCCATCGAAAAACACGATACTAAGCTTTTATTTTATTATCATTTTATTATTCGATCACATCAAGTCTATCTTGAATCCCATAGCGCACAGACAGAGACATCGCAGGGATCCAATCGTGGCCGTAGGCCGTGTATCACTTTCTATATGAATAGGAACTCCGTTTGTGTTGGTTAAAAACAAACACAATTACTGATAAATATTGATTGAATACTTTGAGTGAAAAGGAAAACAATGAATGAATGCACTACATAAGAAAATAAGAACCATAAAAATGGAAATTAAATGAAAATCCAGGCCCCCGTACTATAGGATTTTTTTGCGGGGGGGGGGGGGGGGGGTGGGCTGCGAAATCCGAAAAAAAAAAATCAGGGGGGAGGGGGAGGGTGGGACGGAGTGAGTTTTCTGATAAAATCTGACCACCCCCGAAAAAAAAGGTTTATTTTTAATGCCTTAGCAGTATCTCCACGTGACGTTTATTGTCGGATTATAGTTTTGTCTACAAATAGCTATTGATCTATTGAGTCTATTGAGAACCGAAATTGTACCTTCGGCCGTATGGTCCCTGATGTGCTCGCAGTTTTCAGCTTGGGGGCATAACCGCCGCGCGCGTCGTGGTGGCGCGCAGATGAAGTTGGTAAAGAGCAAATAATTGCTCCGATGGATTTCGTGTAAGAAACTTAAGGCGGTATGATACCCTAAAATTTACCAAATTTGAATTAATTGTGAAAAAAATTATTTTCGTCTCAAAGTTACCGTTATTTATCCTTGAAATGTATGCCCTAGTGTAATTTAAATGAAAATATATTTTTTCCTATAGTATTCAGCTTATAAAAAATGTTGGCGAGCCGTTGCTAGGGGCAACCGGTCTGTTTGCAATTTGTTTTGATCTAGAAGTCGGATTTCAAAGGGCCTTTTTCGATGGGGTTTTCGATTTTCTCTTGTTTGGGTTCCCTGTGTTTTATCCACGTGACCGAATAGATCACTAACAAGAGAGTTTACATGCAGTACCTTCCTAAATATCGATCTTCACATTTCAACATCAAATCAAAATACAACCTTCCATTTTACTCTTCAAATATGCCTAAATTCGCTAACCAGAGACGCAAAAAGCGGCGTTTTTGTGGGAACCGCTTTACAGGAAGTCTCAATTTAGAGGAAAGCGAGTATAAGAGAGTTGAAAACAGTCCTAATGAGTCGGAAAACGAACCGAGTTGTTCGACTGACATGGAGCCTGTTCAAGAAGGCAATCCTGCAAAATCTGCTTCTTTTCGAAAGCTTTCGAAAACCGCTGTCGAGGCAGATACAGTGCCTAAACCTTCCCAATCCACTGCAAAGGTATCTGATGCTAAGGTGACCGGGTATCGTTTCGTGGATATGGACATTCTTAGCTATTTTTTCGCTTTGCTACGATGTGGTGACTGTGGCGAGTTCTGCCTCGTGCTCGGGGAAGACGAGCACAACCGGAAGGGTTGTGCCTCGAAGCTACGTCTAACCTGCCAGAACTGGGACTGGAAGCATATCACTTATACTTCGAAAGTTCAAGGGCAAAGTTATGAAGTGAATCGCAGACTGGTTTACAGCATGAGAACACTCGGAAAGGGACATACTGGAGCCAGAAAGTTATGTTTACTTATGAACATGCCGCCACCACCTACTGCGAGGGCATTCACTAAAAACTCGCGCACACTGCTGAAGCATGTAAAGGAAATTGCAACCAAAAGTAGGGGTGATTCTGCAAAACAGCTTAAAGCAGATACATCGGATGGGCCAACCAATTGCGGTGCTTCATTCGATGGCACCTGGCAGAGAAGGGGCTTTTCATCTCTGAATGGCTGTGTCACCGGCATCTCTATTGACACAGGGAAAGTTCTCGATGTAGAGGCCCTTACGGTGTCCTGCAAACAATGCAAGCTGCATGATCATCTAGATAAGGATAGTGAGGAATACAGTTTGTGGAAGGCAGATCACAACGACTGCAAGGCCAACTTCAGGGGTTTCGCACCTGCTATGGAGCCTGAGGGTGTACAGCGAAAAGCTGGTGTAAATATCAGAAAGACAAAGCAGACCACACCAATACATTTAAGCACAGTGCTGGTCTGCCATTGGAGATACTGGCCAAGGTAAAGCCAGTATATGTTAGGCTAAGTGAAGCCAGTCTGCTGGAGAAATGCCTACATGGCAAAACACAGAACCAGAATGAGAGTTTGAATGCAATGATTTGGCAGGGAGTGCCCAAGGAGGTGCATGTCGGCAGGGATATTCTGGAATTGGGCTTGTATGATGCTGTATGTCATTTTAACATGGGGTACAGCTCTGTACTAAGACTGTTGGAAGCCCTCAAAATCCCTGCCGGCAAATATACGGAAGCAGGCTGTGGCCTTGAGGATACTTCTAGAGTTCAGCTTGCAGAGTATAAAAGTAAGGAGGCATCTAAAAGAAGGAGCAAGGTCCTGAGAGGCAAAAGAAAAAAGAAAGAGGACAAGAAGAAGCAAGCTGAGGGCTCTCTGTATGATCCTGGTGGATTTTAGAAAGTATGATCTGAACACTGCCCTCATATTATGAATTTACACATTTACGTTATCTTTAACTTGAGATTTCTCAAATTGTGAGATTTCCGTATATTAGTAATACTCTAACAGTGATATCTTCCAGAGAATTTGTTGGAATTGGCTATTTTTTTCAGGGGATGTGCAGTATATGTATTCTTATACAAAGACGTAAAGGATAAACATTTGCTTTAAATCTCAAATTGAAAATAATTTTCAAATCTGACAAACAAATATCCAAATATTAGTTTCTGACAAAATATTCCTCTAATTTGAAAAATATCACCAGGGTAATTTCTATACTTCATTGTATGCATATGTTGTAGTAGAAGATTTCCTAAAAGTTTGGTGGCTATTGATAAAAAAATAAAGGAGTTATCACTGTAAGACTGGATACCATGATTTCGGGGTAATTAAGCCCCCCTGGTTGCCATAGCAACGCAATGTTTTGTCAAGTATGTCAATAAATTTATCTGATCACATAGGTTGTATGTATGTTGGTTAAAAATTATTCTAGTGCTTTTCAAAAAAAGTCACCCCTCAGGGTCTCACACCACCTTAATTAATTATCGCCAAATGCTTCGACAATCCAATTTTTTCTTTCACTTATTCTTGTCTGTGTTTTATGTCTTTTGTTTTATATCTTTATATATAAGTGTGCGGAGGAAACCTTCTAAATAAATAAATAAATAAATAAATAAATAAATAAATAAATAAATAAATAAATAAATAAATAAATAAATAAATAAATAAATAAATAAATAAATAAATAAATAAATAAATAAATAAATAAATAAATAAATAAATAAATAAATAAATAAATAAATAAATAAATAAATAAATAAATAAATAAATAAATAAATAAATAAATAAATAAATAAATAAATAAATAAATAAATAAATAAATAAATAAATAAAATAAATGACATTTGAAAACAGGTTGTTTTCTTTGCCTTTCAATCCTGGGCAATTTTAAAGTTCAATTCCAATACTTATGCCTTGTTTACTGTATTTTAACTTTTCTTGGTAAATATTCCACTAATTATCACGGGAATTTTTTTTCCTTTAGCTCAAAAAAGACTACAAAATAACGAAATTTTTAAAATATCGTGCGTGCGCACCGGGGAAGATTGCATTTCCGATTGCTTGAGGCGCGCGCAGATAGTTTGGAAAAATAAAATACACCTACAATAACCTTATTTTCTAGCCAAAGTTGGCAAAATATCCCTCAACTTTAAGGCTTTAGTTGAAGTCTAATTATTCTTCCGGCAAACCCTCATGACTTAATATGTTATTTTAATCAGTCAAATGCTAAGACAACCGGTTCGTGCAACCCCAGTAAAACAAGAAGGACAGCGAGATGACGTGATCAATTTTCAGAAACCAGTTGATTCAAGTAGTCTATCTACAAGACCAAAATTCGCCCAATAGGAGTGAGGTAGTTTAGAGGTAGACCCCGATTTATAATTTATAAAAGCCTGATAAATCGAATCAGCTAAAGTGTTAGGGTAGAGAGTGAATATAACACACACATGAGCTAGCTTGGGACAACTTTATTTCCTTACCTTTTATTTAACTTGTTTTACACATTAAGTAAGGATAATTTTGCATTTTCTCTGATGTGTTTTGACGGATTTTTCCCGCGAAATTCGAGCGCCTTTTGCTGCTAACTTAGAAAATCTTTTGCTTTTGTACCCAGAAATTCTACTTTTGGGGTCCTGGGGAACAGTAGCAAATGGGGGCCTCGGTCAAATATTCTATGGAAAACTGCAAATTGTACACTATTTTTGGGAATTTCTGGTCCCCGGGTGAAAGTGATCTACTTCTCAAGTAATTCCACTTTTTCCGGAAATTTTCCAGTGGGAGTAATCTGTACCATTTACAAAATAACCAGAAGTACCGGAATTTTCGATTAAATGGTAAACAACCAAGATAACGGGAATTCCAAGTATTGCAGGAGAAAACAAGCGGGATTCGAGAGGGAAACGTCGTACGGTTACGGGATTTATGGAGAAAAAAATTCACGCAGAAAAATTCTACTTTTGGGGTCCTGGGGAACAGTAGCAAATGGGGGCCTCGGTCAAATATTCTATGGAAAACTGCAAATTGTACACTATTTTTGGGAATTTCTGGTCCCCGGGTGAAAGTGATCTACTTCTCAAGTAATTCCACTTTTTCCGGAAATTTTCCAGTGGGAGTAATCTGTACCATTTACAAAATAACCAGAAGTACCGGAATTTTCGATTAAATGGTAAACAACCAAGATAACGGGAATTCCAAGTATTGCAGGAGAAAACAAGCGGGATTCGAGAGGGAAACGTCGTACGGTTACGGGATTTATGGAGAAAAAAATTCACGCAGAGATTTAGCGATTTGCAAATGATGGCCAAACCAACAAAGATGGCGCAATCCAAGGTGTCGCTAATTTCTGCGCTTGACCCAAATTTTCGTTCGTATCCACTTCATTGTTTTTGGAAAATTCAGAAAGCGTGACGAACTTTAATCAATCCACTCGTGGGACTCGTGGCAATCTTAACAGTCTACAAAAATATGTTCCTGATTGACATATTAACGCTTTTATTAGTATACCATCGATGCAATTGGTTACATGTAAGACAAATGCAGATTTGAAAACACACTTTAAGGGAGATTTCACCTTAGTGCTAATTGAAAAATATTTCTGAGAGTAAGGTCGTTAGCCATGGTGATTTTGGGGAGGATCTTTCCTTTGAAAGACCGGTAACACCAGATGAATCATTGAATTACTAGTGGTGGTTTAACAGGTGTGGAACAGGTAGAAAATGGCTACCCATCGGGACTTCTGATCCTGGATTGAAGGTTTCGGAGTCTCTTAGAGGAGGAGGAACTGATATATCATTGATTAGATGATGATACCGCGCGCGCTAAGACGTAACAATTGCTTTTGATTTCGAGGTGACAAAGCGCCTTGATCCAAAAAGTGTGTTTTTTCTGTACGAAGACATAATATGACAAGTAAAACAGGAGACAAATCTATGTACGCTTACACCTTGCTAGATGATTCTGCTGCGTTACCAGATCCAGGAGAGGATAGCTGTGGTGTCCTCACCGTCGAGCCGACGGGAAACGGTGTTCTTGTCGAAGATGTCGATCCCATTGATCAATCCAAACTTACTTCCTCTTGTGAGACCTTCTGGAATATATGTAACACCATCCAAGGTCTACCTATCCTGGCTATCCCATACGCTGTGAGGAACGGAGGCTACGTAGCAATCTGTGCACTGATGGTAATCGCAATCGCGTCCAACTACACCGCTCAAACGATTGTCAGTTGTCTTTACGAGAGACCAGCGCCAGGAGATAAGAGTGGCAAGAGGAAACGCGTTCGGGAATCATTTGTGGATATCGGGCGTGCGTTTAGCCCGAAATTTGGCCACCATCTTGTGCTTGTCACTGAGATCGCTCAGCTTCTTTTTCTGGCCGCAGTGTATCCTCGAATGGTAGGAAGGATGTTGGCAAAGTCCTTTCCCTCCACGGATATATCATGCATGCTTTGGACACTTTTTGGTGGCATCGCGTTTATTCCCAACATCTTCTTACAAAACCTTTCCCAAGTAGCATGGACAAGCATTATAACTGTGCTTTCTGCTAAAGTTATTTTTATTGCCGTGTTCACATACAGCGCAATGCAGTACCAAATGTGGGAACTAGCTTCGCTGGATAACTTTGAGATTCACACTTTTCCCTCCGCGCTTGGGATTCTGGTCGCGAGTTATCTTTCTCAGCCGTTCGTCCCAGTGATTGAAGGGAGCATGCGCAAGAAGGAACACTTTAATCTCCTCATGAACATCGCCTACACGAGTATGACTGTGTTGAATATAATCATCGGTGTGGTGGCGTATATTTCATTCAGGCCTAATACCGCTGAAGTCATCACCAATAGCCTGCCTGAGGGCTCATTCAGACGTACAATTAACGTCATGGCCTCACTTCTAGTCTTCACTTCTTACACCTTACCTATGTTCACCATCTTTGACATTATACAAAACGCTAAGTTGCCCTGTATCAGACATAACTTTGGCGCTAGCGTTCGTGACCCGGATGTAGTTGCATTTCGATTCTCGCTTGTCAGCGCGAGCATCGCCATGGCCGCGTTGGTTCCACGATTCACCTACATGCTCGCACTGGTCGGTAGCATTGCGGGCATCAGTCTTGAGTTTATTTTCCCTTCGCTATTCCACGTCAAGATTTATTTCAGTTCGCTGTCATGGTGGGAGATTGCTGTTGATGTGTCTGTGCTATCTTTAGGCTTGTTTTTCCTAAGCACGGGGACTTACTTTTCGATGCGTTCTATAGTAACATCTAAGTGCTGCTCCAACCCAGCCGATCCTTGTTATTAAAGACTCTGGATTATAATGTTTTTCTGCCACAAAAAAATAACAATGCAAATGAGATGTAGTTTTCAACATAACAAACCTAAGTCCATTTGGATCTCTCTGAAATTTACTCCTTAACCCCTCCCCTTCCATTCAGTACTTTTGGGGCCATGGTAACAGCAAGTTTGTTTACAGTTAAACTATCGTGATTCATAGCATGATAAAATAGGTTTATCTATTAGGTTTATTTATATATATGGACCCCGCTGCTGTGTACATTACCTGTGGCACGTCTGTCTGAAACATGTTCCATAAAAATGTACTATTTTTTTATTACCCTATAGGTCTATCGCAATTGCTTAAAAAAATATCCAAAACCGTTTGAGGATACGTGATAGTGTCCTCTGTACTACAGTTTGCTATAGGCGGCACCTTTTATCCAACCTTGGCAAATGAGTCAGCAAAAATACAGTCATTTTTGTTCGAACAGAGTACAAAGGGGCTTAGTTAAAGTAATCGCATACTCGAGAAATACACGTTTTTTTCTGTCGTTAGCTAATGTATTCAGCAGTTTTAAAGCTTCGACCAGCAATACTGCGTCATCTCGTTAAACCTTTTAACAAGAAATATAGGTATGTTATAAAGTGGGCGTCTATAAGTGGCACTTGGAGCTGAGGTATACCACAGGCAGAGCGTCACTCAATACAGGTACCTGCATGACGTGATATCGAATGGCTGGTGGAGTGCGCTGATTGGTCGAAAAGAACAAACAGACAAATGGAAACCTGTTGAGTGCTGGCAATACCGCTACTGATGCCTCGCACCTGTTAGGTTTCGCGCGTGCGCAAGCGAACGCTTCTCGCTTTACCGGCTTTTGGCTTTCCTCCTTTTTAAGGGAGGCTTGCCCTACAGCATCGTAGAGAAAGGGAGTGAAAGTATACCAAGAGGAAGGAGAATATTCTATGCACAAACCTCGCTGAGAGCCAGAGAAGGACAGTGGGTCTTGTCAGACCTGGAATTTATACGCTTGTTCAGGAACGTATGTTTTTGGAGCAATGCATCGAAACAAAAAGTCAGCATGTCGCTCTGTTTTAAGATCAAAGTTATGTGTAAAGAATTTATTGGAGGATTGGGTTTATTTGGTGGACAGGATGGGGACAATAAGGACCAAAAAATAGAATGTAAACTATTAAGTGATGTGTCTACAGTTTCGCAATCGTCCAAGGAACAAACTTCTGCGCGCGTCACTTCCACACACGGGAATTTCGAATCGCAAGGAGTTAGCTTCAATTCACAACAAGAAATGGAATCCTTCAATTCTAAGATGGTCGAGATGAGAAAGATTTTTGAACGAGAGATTCGCGAAATCACCTTGCAGCATGATAAACTAAAGGACGGAAGGATTCTCTTGTATGGAAGAGTATGTGAAATGGAGCGAATAATTAGAACAGAGAAAAGAAAACATTCAATTAGTTTGGTTCACGAATCTGAAATAGATTCCACGTTCGCTAGCGAAGATACAGAATTAATTCATCAGTTAGATGGCGTCAAGGAAATGCTGGAATGCACACAAAAAGACATATACTCATTAAAGAAGTCTTTGGAAATCGAGTACCGGGAACGGACTCTGTACCCGGAGCCTGTCTTTATATGCTCGCCTGCGCTTGAGGACGATTACTCCAAACAAATGCGCGTTGACGGAGGACTGAAGTACCAGGGCTCGGACATGAATATTTTCCATCTGATAACTTATCAATGTCTGCCACCCCCCCTAAGTCTACATGAGCTGTATTCACGTGGTATACCGCCAAGATAACGTTTTTAGTGTGGGTGCTTGGCGACCATGCTGAAAACGTAGTTAGCAGTAAAAGAAGACAAAAATAGTGAAATACATTTGAGGTCTAAGAAGGTGGAATCAAAAAAAGTATATATAATGTGTGTTGGTGTTAGGTATTTTTCATTGTCAACATATTATTATTAGCATTTTCAATAACGATCTTAAGAAGTGCAGTCCATTAAGATAATCTTGATTAGTCATATCTAATAGTAGGCGTGACAAGCCTGTTATCTCATTGTTTATCCAAATTTTATTGATTTTATCCAAAATCACTATCATGTTAATTTTCGAACTCGAAAAGTGCACTGGTAGTAGAGCGCTCCCAACAGGGCACCGAGTTAGCTAGCAGGCAAGGCAAAATGTTGAGCCGATGTCAGTTGTTCAGGTGTTTGAAAACGGCTCAAACAAGTTGTTTGGAATAAAACATCGCTGGAAGATGCCATTTTGTGTTGTTTCCACGTACACTATATTAGAAGATGCAACGCTCACATTTTCTTTGGCTTGTATGACAAACCGAGATACGCTGTTCGTACGTCTCTTATTTAAAAAAAAAACACAAACACGGACCGGAGTTGACAAAACGATGGACCTGTAAGTGTGCGAACAGCCCTAAAACTAAACAAGCGCGCTTTTCATCATTCTAAACTCCTCTCTAGCCTGATTTAACAGCTCAGCGTCATGCATGACCTCAATTGCGGTCCGCGCAAGCGCCCTAGCGGTAATCAACGTCTTGTCATGCGCACTTCGAGTCCCAGCCGCTTTTCGGAATTCGTGCGTGTGATACGCCACCTTTGGGTCAATACAGTAGAGTGGGTGGATTCCTGGGACTTCCAGGGTTACATTCCCCATGTCAGTAGAACCATCCACGATCGCTTCCTGCTCCTCACGTGACATAAACTCCTCTCCAAGCCCTTCCGCCTGCTTCTGGTAGACCCCCGCTAGGGTGGGGTTAGTTTCCATGGACGCGAAAGCGTTAGAAAGCCATTTGATCTCCGCAGTGACCCCAGTTGACATTTCAGCAGACTCCAGAATATTCTGGATTTTTTGCTTGAGGATATTGAAGTCTGGGTTCGTCGTCGTGCGCACAAATAGAGCTAACTCTGCGCGTTGAGGGATAACACTCGGCTTCGTACCGGCGTCTGTGAAGATCCCATGAACACGCCAGGTTGGTTTCAGTTGCTGACGTAGCATGCTAATGCCATTGTAAGCTGTGACAGCGGCGTCTAGAGCGTTGATTCCGCACCAGGGTGATGCGGCCGCGTGTGTCGCAAGCCCATGAAAGGTAGCCGTTACTTTGGCCAGACTCTGAGACCGATAATACGCTACGTTGAACGGAGCTGGGTGAGCCATTAGGCACAGATCTATCCCGGTAAAACATCCAGCATTAATCAAGTCAATCTTTCCCCCTTCCCCCTCTTCTGCTGGGGTCCCCATGACAACAACTTTACCATTTCCGGTTCGTGACACGACCTCTTTGATTGCCAGACCGGAAGCTACTCCTGCTTCGGCGATCAAATTGTGCCCACAGCCATGATCGACTTCGGGTAAAGCATCGTACTCGCATAGAAAAGCAACAGTAGGGCCCGAGCCCGAGCCGAACTCTGCCCGAAATGCCGTCTCGAGACCGCCATATTGCCGAGTTACTTGAAAACCTTTGGACTCAAGAAAATCCGTGAGTTGTTGATGTGCGAAAAATTCTTTGTAGCCGAGCTCCGGTTTATTCCATATTCGATGGCTCAACTCGTACAGCTCCTGGGAGTGTGAAGCAACACACTTATCAGAGATGTCATACAGGTCCTCAAGGCTTGCCATTACAGTCTTCCTAGTTGTTCACACCGTACAAGCGAGTCTTCTGCTTCAGTAAAGCGATGTGTAGAGAGAGTTTAGTGATGCGTTGCATCTGGAACCGGAAAATCTGGTTTCTCCGTGACCTTTACCTGTTTTATATCATACAATAACAAACCGCCCCGCTGTAGGCCATTTTTAAAAGGAGGCTTTTTCACTTGTCATCTCAGGCAACGAGAACGAGTTTTTTAGTTGAGGCAAGCTTAGTGGAATATTGATAGCATAATTAAAAACACAAATCCTTACTTACGTGTCGTTTTTTCGTAGGCTACAAATTTTCATACAAACTTTAACTCCAAATTCAGAAGCGAACTAAATCATGTTGAATGTGAAGTTTAATTTATTCTACGACAAAACACATAGCTCAATAATTTTATCTATCACATGCTGCTGCAACAGTTATTTTTTTTATAATGACGGAGTTCTAACATTGTAACGCAACCCAAGTCCGATTACTAAACAAATAAGATATTTTATGCATTGTGTACTTCCAGAAAATATCCATAACCCCCCCCCCCCCCCCCCCTCACCCAAAGAGGGGATTGGAAATTCATTCGCGGGGGGGATGGGGGTTTCAAACGCCCAAGAATTTCCAGAGGGACATGCCCTTTTTCCTTAACAGTAACTGTATTAATTTTTTTGGGTCAGTACGCAGCTCTTACAAGCTGCAATTTGATTGGGCAAATAAACAATATTCGCACCTCGACACAAAGAACGAGAAGAATAGAGACAAAAGAACTAGGACACAAAGAAATAGGACACAAAGCAGCTGCGAACTTAATTTTTTTCTAGGGGGATGGAAATTCCAGAGGGGTGGGGGGTCATACCTCCGACTCTCTCCATGGGGGGAGGGGTATGGATATTTTCTGGAACTACACATTCTTTGTTTACCCTCACGAGGGTGTACGCTTTCCACTTCTTGTTCTTGAAATACAGTATATTGTTTACAAACAGTTCTTGCAAATCTTGTTTATTCATATCCAATTTCAACACTATTTTTATATCACCATTTTTAAAAGGCACAGAGAGACGGACCAGGAAGATTCCTACAAATCTTGTTTATTCATGTTCAATTTCAACATTATTTATTATTATATCACCCATTAAAAGGTACAGAGAGACGGACTAGCTATTTTACTTAACTATTCCAAATTCTTTCCCACTGAATTAAATCCAGCAATTGTGAAGGATTTGGCAAGTTGTTGTACTCGCAGAACAACCCGCAGTAGCAGCCTTCTCCAAAATGAAATGGGAAAATATTCTATTTTGAAAATATATTGTTTACAATTACAAAGCATTTTTGTATTTCATGTTAATATTAGCTAACTACATGGCAAAACTGTGTACTGTTTTAGTTTTGTTAATGCTCTTCCCGGGAAAAAGGTGGCCCCAGGAATAGAACCTTGGGAAACACCACATAGCAAGAAGAACGCGTTTTTTACAATCTGTACACTACACCATCAACTGTTGGGTACTAAAACCATAGAGTAGAAGAATGGGCCCGAGTATAGAACTTTGGGAACATTTTATGTCAGCGACTTCGTGCTTTTTTGACGACAGCATAAACGGTTGCATACGAGACCTGTTGTTCTTGTCCACGCTTGACAACTTACATAGTCTCCAACAACATAAATATACCTATTTCACAAAAGTTTGTCAGTGCAAATGGCGAATGGCTTATGGGTACTAATTATTCGTAAAATTAAAGGTGTTAAATAAAGTCCAACAATGTCAGAGCCAAGCGGTAACCTTTAATGGATAGCTGTTTTGATTTATCCATATCCATATTCTTCGAGACGTATGATTACTTTCGGTCGTAGAACTGCCATTTGCCAATCGCCATTTGCACTGACAACCTTTATTGAAATAGGTGTATATCATATTTGACAAAGCCTTTCTTTTCCGCGACAACATAACGGTAGATCTACTCCGAGGATAGACTAGACTATAATCCTAAAAAAATGACAACAAATTTTCTAACACTATCACTATCAGAACGATGTCTCTTGTCTCTGAGGTGACGACGGTACCATAAGTTCTTGGTAATCAGGGGGATCGCATTCCTGTCCGCAAGGGATTTTCAACAGCTCCTGGCCCATGCCTGAGATTGGCCGAACTTTGTGGAACTCGATCAAATCGTTGAGTGTAGGGTGAGCTATTTGGTTGTGGCCGAAAAACTGGTAGGTTTGCTCGCTGGTGTCGACCAGGTAGTGTTTGCAGCGCTCCTCGGCACGATAGGTGATGGTATAACCCCAGACGCGCTCGCTCACACGGACCAGGAATGATCCTGGAACTTTGTCCAGCAAAACCTGCTCAGCATCCTGTCTCGAAATTATTCCTGTGGTGAAAAATTTATTGGAAAATATTATTGGTTATCTCTACGGGGCTAAATCTACGGCTATCTATATTGTCACGTATACTATAATTTGTGACAGTTAATACTTGGCTGACAATACGACCATGTCGTGGCATCACAATATGAGTGACACTGGCGTGACATTTCTTACTTACGTAATTTACAGTGACTATGGCGTATCACAGTATTGCGTGACATGGTTATCATAAAACGCGCGTGACAAGGCATATTTACCCATCACAATAGAAGAGTGACACTGGCGTGACATTACATACTTACGTGATTGACAGGACTATTGAGCATCATAATTATGCGTGACATGGTCATCATAAAACGCGTGTGACAAGGCATATTCACCCATAACAATATAAGAGTGACACTGGCGTGACATTACATACTTACGTGATTGACAGGACTATTGAGCATCATAATTATGCGTGACATGGTCATCATAAAACGCGTGTGACAAGGCATATTCACCCATAACAATATAAGAGTGACACTGGCGTGACATTACATACTTACGTGATTGACAGGACTATTGAGCATCATAATTATGCGTGACATGGTCATCATAAAACGCGTGTGACAAGGCATATTCACCCATAACAATATAAGAGTGACACTGGCGTGACATTACATACTTACGTAATTGACAGGACTATTGAGCATCATAATATTGCATGACATGATCGTCAGAAAACGGGCGTGACAGCATACTTACCCATAACAATATAAGTGTGACACTGGCGTGGCATTACATACTTACGTGATTGACAGGACTATTGAGCATCATAATTATGCGTGACATGGTCAACATAAAACGCGTGTGACAAGGCATATTCACCCATAACAATATAAGAGTGACACTGGCGTGACATTACATACTTACGTGATTGACAGGACTATTGAGCATCATAATATTGCATGACATGATCGTCAGAAAACGGGCGTGACAGCATACTTACCCATAACAATATAAGAGTGACACTGGCGTGACATTACATACTTACGTGATTGACAGGACTATTGAGCATCATAATATTGCATGACATGATCGTCAGAAAACGGACGTGACAGCATACTTACCCATAACAATATAAGAGTGACACTTGCGTGACATTACATACTTACGTGATTGACAGGACTATTGAGCATCATAATATTGCATGACATGATCGTCAGAAAACGGGCGTGACAGCATACTTACCCATAACAATATAAGAGTGACACTTGCGTGACATTACATACTTACGTGATTAACAGGACTATTGAGCATCATAATATTGCATGACATGATCGTCAGAAAACGGGCGTGACAGCATACTCACCCATAACAATATAAGAGTGACACTAGCGTGACATTACATACTTACGTGATTGACAGGACTATTGAGCATCATAATATTGCATGACATGATCGTCAGAAAACGGGCGTGACAGCATACTTACCCATAACAATATAAGAGTGACACTGGCGTGACATTACATACTTACGTGATTGACAGGACTATTGAGCATCATAATATTGCATGACATGATCGTCAGAAAACGGGCTTGACAGCATATTCACCCATAACATTACAATAGTGGTACTGACATGACAGTTCAGCGTCTTAGTATTGCGTGACACGATGTACTTGCGTGACTTGGTCGTCGACGTGCGTGACAAGACATACTCACCATGGAAGTAGGGCAATATTTTATCTCCGTCGTAGCATACGCGCTTGGGGAGCTCTTCTTCTTGGAACCAATTCACCACCTCCGCGCGACTCTTGGGTTTCTTGTTTCGCCGCGTGCGTTCAGGGATATGAAGGGTGGGTGTTGCGGTGGTGCTGTGAGGCCGATCCTTCCCCGAGGGGGTGCGGGTGGGTGGCGGAGGGCGTTGTGGGGCAAAGGATTTGGTGTCCCCCTCGCGTCTAGTATCATAACCACGAAGAATGTTGTGTTAGCATTATGTGACTCCATTAAGTTTAACATGCGTTTGATTTGTCCCAGCGAATACATTGGGGGTGCGCAGACCCCCTCCCTTAGGCTGCCAAAAAGTGAATCGTTTCGCACCCCCCTTCAGTAAATCCTTGGTATGCGCCTGTTACAAGTACGTCTGTAGATACAGACTGCTGTACTCTGTTTAAAGCCACGAGTGTTCAAACACAACCCGGATTGACTTGTGTAGATACTCACCTCAGTGGTACAGCCGGTGATGGGTGGTTAGGGACGGGTGGTGGGGCACGGGACGGCTTATTCACAGACCCCGTCCGGGTTGGAATCTGAGGCGGTGTGTGCGGGGCTTCTATTACAATCTTTTGACCCATAGTGTTACGTCTCTTGGCCGCAAGGGCGCGCTCTCGTAGAACTTCACTACGCGCGATGCTGACCGAGTTTCTTCGATCTCTTTCTGCTTCTTTAGCCTTCTTCTCGCTGCGTTGCCATGCTTCCTCGAGCTTTCGTTGTTCTTCGGCTTCTTTTTGCTTCACCTGTTCCCGCACACGCTTCAGGCTGATGTAGATCTCTCTCGCGCGGTTCTTCTCTTGTTCGATCAGCTCCCTTTCGCGTTGCGCTTTCTCCTCCTTGCGTTTTTCTCGTAAGCGCTCGAGTTCTTGCTTGCGCTTTAGCTCTGCCTCCGCTTGAAGCCGTTCTAATTCTCTTTGTTCTTCTTCTAGCTTCTGAGCTTTAATTCGAGCCTCCTGTTTATGCAATGGTAGCAATCACATTAGTTTCCCAAGACAGCCGCAAAAAGAAGATTCCTTCATTCGAGAAAATTTTGGTTTTTAAGAGAAAAATTTGGTCTTTAATAATATGTTATTCCCCAAAGTTAATATCAAAGCTGTTTTAGAGTTTGTTTATAGTTGGTTTATCAATTCTGTACTAGGAGGTTTAACGGTTTAATAGCACATTCCAGTGCGTCGGAGTGCGGTACAACTGTGCGCGTGGTGGACAAATGCATAAACTGATCCCTGTCGTGCTACCCCTTATAACCTTATAGCCCATCTAGGACTCGCCTCTTCTAGTTGTCTCATACGCTGTTCCCTCTGCTCTTTCTCGCGCCGCAGTCGCTCTGCTTCCTCCCGCTCTCTGCGTATCCTATCCTCTTCTTCCCTGGCTTGTCGCTCTCTTTCCTCTGTCTCCTTCCGTCTCTTCTCTTCCTCTGCCATTTGGAGTTCCTTGTACCTTTTCAACTCCTTCTCTCGTTGCTCCTGGAGTCGCCTGAGTTCTTCTTCTTGCCGCGCGATTTCATCCTCCTCGGCACGTCGCCTTTCGTCCTTCAGTCGCTGCATTTCGTGCTTGACCCTCTGCCGCTCGTCCTCCGCTCGTTGCCGTTCGTCTTCCGCTCGCTGCCTCTCGTCTTCCTCTCGCTGCCTCTCGGCCTCCACACGTAATCTCTCCTCTTCTTCTTTCTGCCTCTTTTCTTCCTCTTGACGTTGACGCTCCTCTCCTTTTCGCCTCTCTTCCTCTTGCCTCTCGCGCTCTTTAGCTTCTGCTCGTCGCCTTTCAGCCTCTTGAAGGCGCGCCACGTGCTCCGCGACTTTCTTCTGCGCGTCCTGTTTGCGGTCCCTATCTATCCTCAACGCCTCCTGTCTTTCCGCTTCTCTTTTCTACAAGCACGCGAGTAAGAATCACTTCACGTAAGGATCACTACTGGAGAGCGGACAGTTTGAAGCTGTACAGTGCGTGACGTGAAAATGAGTGTACAGTGCGTGACGTGACGGCAACTAGTTTGACCTTGGTGGCGTAACAGCTCACGGGAAAACTACGATGTACAGTGCAAGTGCGTGAAAATAAGCGTGCAATATGTGGCGTGACGGAGGATGGCGTGATGCGTGAACACAGACGACGTCGGCAAGAGGCGTAAGGCTGAACAGCGCAACCCAGGGTTTAGCTTGACGTATTGTCGCATTATGCTTAGCGAGGCTTGCTTACATATGCCGTTTATCTGCGCGATGTTTATTTGAGGTTAATAGTGTTAGTTTGTTTTATATTTCGGGTTTTATGAGCAAGGTATGGTGACAGACAGACAATTTCACAAGACACATTCATTGGAATGAATATCAAAAGGGATGAGGCATATAACTTGAAAGTTTGTCATACGGAATAAAGTCACGAACAAAGTGTTTGATTCCGTAAAAAGAAATTATTTTCCCCAACGAAGGGAACAGAGGTGGCGATTGGGTCTTTCAGCGTATGTCTCTGTTTCCCTAGGAGAATCCAAATGTGTCATAGCCTGTATTACCTCATGGGTTCAAATTAATCAGGTTTGAAAAGTGGTATTCTTCTTTATGTGCCTGTGCATTAACATGGATTTCAAAGACGAGTAAGCCATTTCTATGTTGCCCATGAACCATTGCGGGATACAACACAGATTCCCCAGTGCTACCTAATGAAATAGGCATAATCAGATAATAGAGAAGTCAAGAGTGTGTCGTTTAACAGAGGTTCGACTGTCATCGCGGTATCACACTCTGATATGCGCCCCTGCCTTACCTCCTCAAGCTTTCTCATCCTCTCTTCCATTTCAGCCTTAGCCTTCGCTGCCCTCTCCTCCTCCGCCTTCCGCCTCGCCTGCTCCTCGGCTCGCCTCTTCTCCTCTTGTTTGCGCCGCTCCTCACGCTGTTCACGCTCCACACGTTCTTTCTCTTTCTTCTCAGCTTCGAGTTTCCGTTTTTCCTCTTTCTCTTGCTAAAAAAAAAAAAACAATCATTCAAGGTCTCTTCGTCATGTCACCACAAAAAAACGTTTAAAGAAAAATAGGCTGTTTTTTTTACAAGGTTTTCGAAGTTAGGGGTTTTGCGCCTATCTTGAAAGGCAAATGTTACTTCACCAGAATGACTGACTAAAAGCAATCCTTGCCAGTCATCATTCTAGGAAGCAATTTTAGTGCTTTCCGCTAATAAAACTTGCTGGACAGGTGGAGTCTCATATGATACAGAGGCGATTTATTTAGGAAAATGCTACACAGTATAACCTCTGCAATGCCAAAACCGTTCACAGCATATGAAAATAATGTTCTTACGCGCTTCATCTTTCGCCCGTCAAATTATATTTTTGCCCTACCAACTTAAGTCTCCTGAGTTTCTCTTCCATCTCCGCCTTCTCTCTCGCCGCTTTCTCCTCCTCTGCCTTCCGTTTCGCCTCCTCTTCCGCACGTCTTTTCTCCTCTTGCCTACGGCGTTCTTCTTGTCTTTTCTTCTCAAGTTCCGCCAGTTCCTTTTCTTTCCGTTCCTGTTCCTTCCGTTCTTCTTCGAGTTTTCGTTTCTCTTCCAGAGCTCTTTGCGCAGCAAGTCTTGCTTCCTAAAACAATTGCAACATTGAATTTTAAAGCTAAGACAATCCCTGCACTAGATCTGAGCATCCCTTTTCCCTTTCCACCTTTTCCATCTTACTCCCTTTTTCCACCTTTTCCAATTTACTTATAAAATAGAAGTTCTACTTTTTTCACCGATATTCTCATTTATACAGTAGAAATTCAAAGCTTAGCTGATCCCTGAACTAAATCTTAGCCTCCCTTTTCCCTTTCCCATTCTCATTTATATAGTAGAACTTGCCAAAACAGAACAGGTTGGACTCCATTCTATATGTGATTTCAAACATAGAGTACCTCTTGTAGTTTTCTCATCCTCTCTTCTTTTAACGCTTTCTGTCTTTCCTCCTCTTCTCGTATTCTCCTCTCTTCCTCCTCCTGTTGTTCTTGTTCTTTGCGGAGCATCTCTTGGTGCGCCAATTCCCTAGCCTTCTCCTCTGCCAGCTTGTCTTCTATAAGCTCTGCCTCTGCAGAAAGGAAAATTTTAATAAATTGCAGAAAAATTTAATCAAATATGAAAATTTTGTAACAAAACAATGTAAAACCTCCCTGATTACTTCATCTTAGTGAACAGTTAGTTATTAAAGGTTATTATACGGTTTCAAATTCAAATTGGAAATAATTTGCATGAGTGAGATTTCAAAAGCTCAAATTGCAAGAGCTGCATTGGTGAGTTCAATTTTAGCTTTTGAAAAAATCACGAGTGGAAATTATGTTGAAATTGAACTCAAACCTGTATGACTTTTTATAATATACATGGCAAAATTTTATAGAAACAGACACATTATTTGTTGACAAAAAGTCAGGTGCCTTATACATTATGGCTTTTATTTCTGATTGGTTCTTACAAAATACAATTGTAAATCAATAAATTTCAATCGATTGAATGATCAATGTGGAAACATTTACAAATTTTAGTTGGAAAGAACACAGTCAATGGTTCCAGCGTAAAATGCTGTTTTGAACATGCTTTTGATGCCACAATTAGGCATTCATTTCATTGTATAAAACAACTAAACAATGAAAATTAGTATTTTCTTACACGATAGATACTGTATAATACTCTAAACAATTCTCAAAACCTTTTCTGATAAAAACAATTTAAACATTAGAAAGAAAGAGCGAGAAATGAGATGAAAATCGTTAGAATTTATGTACAAAAGTTTTCAATTGTCACAACTCGTTGCACACACTGTTTTACCGTGATTTGATTGGTTCATATTTTTTTCAACTGTTTGTAAGCCAATCAGCATCCAGGAATACTGCACTGAATTCCCTTTTTTTTCTGCAATGAATTACCTGAAAACTGCACTGCTCTCATCCAATAAAAATCAAGTAATTTTGCATGTATATTTTATAAGGGAGGAAATAATTTTCATGCGAAGGATCTAGTTGGTATTCTATGCAATTTTAAGGTTTGAGTTAAAGTACAGTCAATGCAGTACATGCAATACATTGAACCACGTTACTGTATTCATCAGATATATCAAAGTCGTATGGGAGGGGAAGAGGGATGGAGGGTATATGGACTTTCAGAGGAATCAGACAATGATAACACCAAAACCAATGAATAAAAAGGAGTCCAATTGATATGTGTCTTCACTTCTCTTCACTCTCTGTTGTTGATTACCTTATGCTATTTATTCTCTCTATTATGATTTTGGTGAACAAAAATTACTGAACAAAAAGCCTTTCACAATTACCTTTTTGTTTGGCCTCAGCATCAACTTCCTCACCATCCTCTCCCAGGACCCAAACCCATGGATTCCCATCTTTAGCTATCAGGTAGTGAACAGTCTTGTCAACATCTAGAAAAAGTTCAAAAGACATCACCTAATGGTTATAAAGAGCTACACATAGTACAGGGAGTCCTGGGTAAAAAATAGACAAAAATATATATTTATCTGTGTCGACACAACTATGACTAGGTTAAAATTACCTTTCTTAGTCTTTGGAGGATTCAGCTTCTCTTTCTTCTCTAGCTCTTTTTCACGCTCGTTATAGCGACGAATTTGCTCCTCTCTCATTTTGAAAAACAATATCTGTTTCTGCTCCTCCTCTAGTTCAGCCAACAGGTCAGGGTCAATGTACATGTCACGGAGAATTTGGGTTAACATCTTGCTTGAGTATATAAAACTTTACCTGAAAAAATAAATGATAATTTGATTTTGAGTGCACCTTTTTTTACTTTGTCAGATTTCATTCGTTATATTAGAACAAAAATGTGATTACAAGAATGGCAAGACTAAAGGGATGGACAATTTGATAATTGATGGGGGGGGGGAAGGGTGGTGTATATAAATTTTTTTCCCCTGACAGTTTTGCTACTTGTTTTATTTTTCCTAAAAAGATGTGACAATTTTTCTACCAGTCTTTGTTTGCTCGATTCAAAGGGCCTTAGCATTCTCGATATTTATTTTTTGGTGGGGGGGGGGGGGGGGAATTAGCCACTTCCCAATCAAAAACTAAATGGTCCTTTCCTAAGGCTTGATACATATGACGCACCTCTGCAATCAAAAACTAAATGGTCCTTTCCTAAGGCTAGATACATCACACCTCTGCCATGTCTAATCTGTTTATTCACATTGGGCACATAAACAGTTCTACGTCTGAATCAGTTAAGTTTGGCACAGCAGAATTTAAATAGTAGTATCGAATGACCAAAGCATGACGCCCATTTTAATGTCAACCTTTTGTTGTGCCCAATCACATTTTCGTAAAAGTAAATAACGTGTTTACCTATGAACAACCCGCACTTTTTTCACACCAAAATGACCTTCAAAATTAGTTATACGCGGAATGCCACTTTTTATTATTTGCATAATAAGGAAACAATTAAAAGATTGTCTATAATTGGTCATTGATGGTTTGCGTGTTTAAGTTACCAATAAAAACACTGGGATTTCGATCGATTCTATTGAATTGTTCACTAGCCAACTGCAAATTTCCTTTTTGCAGCATTTCTTTCTGGAATTGCTGTAGCACGCAATGCAAGTTTTAAACATTTGAATATTTAATTATTTACTATTTTGAGCTCAAAATTCTCAGGTATATACAGTACCTAGTGTCAAAAAGGGCAAAAATTGAATGTGAATAAGCCTTTTCTATCTTTAAGCCCCCAGCCATCCATCCTCCCTCCCCCTCCATCTGCTAACCAGAGTTTTTTTTAGAGCTTGTAGGATTAGTTATTGGATTGTAAACTGTCAAAGGTCAGAAAATATGGACTTTGAATACTAAGCCAGTAAATATCATAATGCCATTATTCAGTAATACTCTATAATACAAAGAAACCATGTTTAAAAACAGAAAAAAAACTGCCATAATAACTTACTTTACTATGGACTTGAATGATCTACAATGCCTGGTTGTCTGGCTTCTGAAGGAACAGACCAATGTAGAAGAAAATGAGAGAGAGAACAGCAAGTGTCACAAACAGAATAATGAACACGGCCGTGCAGCAAACACAACTTTCACGCATCACTGACAACCATGATTTTGCTGTCTATTATGTGTGGCATCAGATGCTTCTGAAAAAGAAAACAAAAAAGACTTAATTTACCATGCAGAATAATAAAATAAAACAAAAAAGACTTAATTTACAATGCAGAATGAAATAAAACAAAAAAAAGACTTAATTTTCAATGAAGAATAATGAAATGCAAAATGGTGGTTGTAGTTAAAAGATATGTTTTTTGGGGGGGTGTGGGTTGAAGGGAGATGTTAGGCTTCGTTTGACTGAAAAGGAATTTTCACATTATATCCTGTATAAAGGGAAGGGCCCAGGTCTACCTCTATCTACTTAGAGCTTCAAAATTATTTCTTGTTTCCTTGCCCTTTTGACATTGCACATCTCCTGCAGTTGGCTGAGAAGTGAAGCTCTGAGGGCCATGGTGAAATTTTTTGGACCATTTCTCATCCGCTGACATCAACTGCCAATATTCCAGTGAGCAAAAGAAGGTTTTTTTTATATCCCAGTGACTTGACTGAAAATACGAAAACATTTCTCTTGCCTGATGATGTGTGTGAACATGAGAAAACCATTAAACTGCTGTGGGCGAAAAAAATGTGATTTGCTATGATACTTTTATTCAAGATATAATTGGCTGAAACACCAACTGCCAATGCAGCCTCAACCTTGAGTAATCGAGACTTATCAATAAAATAAAAAAAATCCATACAACAACCGGTTTATGAGAACAAACACTAGCTCAAAACTTGCATTAGAACTGATGGATTTACACCTAGTACAAAAGTAATAAAATTCACCTCCCGCCAAAAATCATGCCATATGTTTTATACATTTGTGCTGCCTTCTTCAGGAAATCCTGAATCCACCGTATAGTTAAGACTTTACTTATATTTCTGTAACCGGTGCTTAACACATAGACACATATAGGGTGTGGTATAATTAGACTCAGACTAATGGTACTACCTAATCGCACTTAAAACAGCTGGACATCAATTATTAACACTAATCAAAACTACCACAAATACAGCCTTATTAACATTAACACCCCATACTCATGTAATGCAAATTCTCATTTTATATTGCATGTCCATAGAGATTTTTTGCATGAATGCACATTGTATGCATAAACAAAACAAAACAGAGATCATCACCTTGTAAAACGAAGTGAGAAATTATTGGATTATTGACTTTGTAGAAAACATTATAATTACATTGAACAATGAGTGTGTAACTTTATGTACTACCATTAACAAGGTGATTTCGAGGGTGTAACAAAAATAACTTTAAAAATTACTATAAAATTGAGAAGTTCACAAACTTCGAAGCTCAAACACTAACGCAAGTAACTCGCCCCTAGCAAGTTACTATTATTGGCAATATAATAACTGATATTAAATTCTTGCAAAGCACCCTCGATCGCATAAATAGGATTTAGATGTGAACATTAACTTTACACACACTTTGGAAATGTGGAGCGATCAGTGTTTCCACTTCTCCAGTCTCTAACTAGCTCTAAAGAGTATACGTGGGTCTATGCCAGAGTCCTTGACTTGTGAGCTGAAGTTGCTTTAAAATTGTATTTATCAAATATTCAACCGAGAAACAAAGTAGATGTTGCTTTCAAATAGCAAAGGAACGAATTGTTAACAAGATGAACCCCAGTGAACCTAACATTTTTCAGAGCGCTTTTACCATCTCGCCCGACAGTTTTAAATTGTTGATTATCTACCATACCATAGACGATTTAAAAGGTTTATGATAATCCTGAAATGGAATCAGCATTTGAGCGGTAATACATGCTTTTAAAGAGAGTGAAACACGAATGCCGCAAGCAGAAACTTTCAAAACATACCTACCTCACTACAGCTTGCAAACGCTTCTCTTCGCTAATCAGAATAATACGATCAAAATATCGTCTCGATCCTTAGAAAATTAGCGGAGTAGGAGTTTATCTTGAAGATGCAGTTAACCCAGCGGGCTTCTCTTCGTTTTAAAAAGCAAATTCAGTTGTCAGTAAGGACACAACCCATTTCATACAACACTTTGCTTTTGGGTTTCAGGAAGTTTTGACCGGGAGAGATCTGGGTTTTTATTGGGCTGAATGAAGTCACCTAATTGTGTGGCGAACCAATCACAATGTAGTATTCCAGAAAGAAGTCTTCCGTGACGTAAAAGATGTGACACAAAGATCAATTTAAATTTGCTACCGTCTGATGAAGGTTTGAGCAAATTTCAAAATGTGATTGTTAATAACCCTTTCAAATCACAATCGGAAAACTCTTGATAAGGTCATCTGATCTACCCACTAAAATGTACGCCTTACGGAACTTGAAGACAGCTGATCACTTCCATGATAGATAAAAGGGCGGTTTGTAAGGGGAAGACTTTAGACATAACCGGATTCTGTTTAGCAACGTAAGGAATTCTAAACAAATGAAGATTTTATTCGGTTTTCTTTTTAAGCAAAATACTGATTACACTGTATTACGAGCTGAATATTTTAATGAATATTGTATGGTGTGCGATGTTGCTCGAAGAAGTCCTCCCAAGAGATTTTCAGCAAAGGTTTATTAGTTCTTAGAGAGACTCGAAAGACTTTCATTGGCTCGAGTATACGGGCATGCGAAGGAGTGGGGTATGGTGTATCTTGATGGTGGTATAAAATAATGTGTGTTTGAAAAAAGAAACTGATAACGCTGTTTTTCATAACGTAACAATCGTTGAGTGTTAGTCCCTTTTAAAATGTCTTCATTCCCGAATTTGGAAGACGCATTGTTTGTCATTACCATTACGGGCTTACAAACCACTCAACAGTGTTACAAACCATGTTTTATCTTCTCGTTTCGTACGGTACGACCGTCAACTCGCTAATTTACATTTTGCAAAAGGGACAAAAAGGTCCTTTTGCCAGTGATAAGACGATAAGCGGATCCGAGCTAGCTTCACTCCAAGACACACATACAAACGTTTGCTTTATGATTCGCTTTCACACAAGTATATTTTGCAGTAGTGTCTATCATAGAAGCGTCTCATTCTCCATGGACATTGCATGGTCAACACTTTGAGCTTTTTCTCGTTTCAGAGCTTTCGTGGCGCTCTCGGCAGCTCTTCCCAAAAGTTCACAATGTTCATCATGTACCTTTGCTGTGGAGCCATAACCCTCTTTCTCAGCCATTTCCACGAATGGAAGCCTCTCCTCTAGGTCAGTTAAACTCTTTTTACGATCTTTGCGGCCACTGCTGAAAAGGTTCTGTACCCTTGACTTGGAGTTTCCTAGCCTGTTTCGAGAACCACGGTGGATTCCTTGAAAGAAGGCTCTTATTTTAGTTGGAGTCATTCTTGGAGGGCTTGGTGTCGTAGGAGGAGGGATATCAGGAACATTAGGAGATGGAGAAATATCCATAGCGTAAACAGAACACGAATTATTTGAGACGACAGTTTAGGACAAAGATTTTTAAGCTTTCAAATTTTCGCGCCGCCTTCTCACGTGCTCCTTTATGCAAATCACTAGGAGTTCAGCTCACCTCAATATTCCGGCGCTTAATTTACTACTTTGTTTTTGCACGTGGCAATGCAAAACTCAAGCAAAAAATGTATGTGATAATGTCTTCATTCTAACGGAAATTATGCTGCACAGCCGATGTACAACAAATGTTTAGAGAAGGCTAGTAGAAGTTTGTAAAGTATGGAATAATGTTCGGGAGAAAAAAAAACATAGCCCCTCCCCCAACAAAAAAAAGCGTTTCACCAAAAGCTGGGGAAAATTATGGAAATTATGTACCATCTGATCGAATGATTCTGAAACAATATAGACAAAAAAGTATTTGTTTCTAATTGAAATATAAAAGTTAATGCTACATTTTCAAGGACTTATCTTCCAGGTTATCATGTCATTTAGAGTGTACAAAATTACTTGACACATAGCACATACAATTTTTATTACACTTTGCTATATTATAGTAACGGACATTAAAATCAAGTGAATACCACCAGGAGCATCAACTCTAAGATGTCAACCAACTGAGAGTCAAGAAATTCCATGACAACATAAGGGAGTGATAATTTATTAGGGCAAGGGGGGGGGGGGGGGGGCTCAGTCATTTACTGTAAAATGTATTCATTAACTTTAACATATTGCAAATCAAATACACTTAGTTTAGGTTCCCGTGTTTCCTTAACGTTGACGAATGAATGGTAGGGCACAATAACCATTATGCATTTCTTCTAAAGTAAAAATGCAAAAGGCATCTTGTAACAGGGGCGGATCGTGAAAAGGACAAATTGAAAACCGTGATCCGTGATTGCTAACTTCGCCGTGATTCGTGAATGACGAAATTTGATCAGCGTGAATCGTGATCTATGCTCTTTAAAAATCGTAAATCGTGATTTATGCTTTTAAAATACCGTGAATCGTGATTTCCGAGTAAAGATTGATCCTTGTCGTCAGTTTATCAGCTTATCGTGAAACGTGATTTCCTAATTTTTGAAACTAGTGAAACGTGCAGGTCCCTCCCCCCCTTACCGCCCATGTTGTAAGGATGAGTTGTCCCCTTTAGGGGACAGAGATAGAAGATGTTTTGTGTTTTTATAAACACTTCATGAAAAAATCGATGTTGATAAACAAAAATGAAAACTTACAAATGAAAGGCAAATTAACCTAAAAAAAAGATCTGAATGTATCAGAGGTGTTCTTATAGCATTTTTAGATCCTAGACGTCTACATTCACTGCCGCAACCCACTGGTCGACAGATAATCAAGATAAGCCTGTAGCTCCCTGTGCAGACAGTCGGGCTCTCAACTTCCTGCAAAGGGGACTCTCTTTGGTAAATAATGAGCTATTTTTGCAGCATAACTATAGACCACAATGGTAATATTCTTTTCCACTGATATGCATCGCAGGGCTTTGCTTTAAAGATTCCTTTGAGAAACTTGGATAATTTTAATTTCTTCCTATAGTCAAATCTGCCTACTACTATGTTGATCCGAATGGTACCACTAATGGTTCTTTATGATTGACATGGAAGCCTGTTAGCGAGTCTTCTGCACCTTTGGCAGCTGATATTACCTGAGGAGAAATGCATTTAAAATTCAATGCACTTAAAATGTAACAAAACTATTTTTAAAATATATTTAAATATTGCTTTTCTACTAACATAAACAAATATTCTAAATACTGGCAAAGAGATCCCAGGAGAGCATTAGGCTTTTAGGGAAGAAAAGTCCAAGGGCTATCTTCCCTAACTGTTCTTTAACATTCCCCTTTTAAAACAAATTAATGCAGTGTTAATGTGAGCTACGACTTGACTTTTTTATCCGAGAGTGTCCCAATGTAAATGACCAGGTTTTTACAATCGCATGCTGACCCAACCTGGATTTGAAGCTGGGACAACTGGCTTGAGAAATCTGTGACAAAGAGCTATCACTTCTGTCTGGTGACTAGCCTTATTGTACAACTTACCAAATTAACATCAGATGGAGCGATGGGGTCGGCAGCAAGGATTGTGCTTGGTGCTGTAACACCTGATGGAAGAGGTCGTCCTTTGGGTAAATGTGAGACATTTGCAGCTGATAGTTTGGACCTAGGGTTAATTGCAAGGAATTATCCGACTGTCACTATCAATATTGCCAACATCATATAAAGCATAATAGATACAGCAGAAAGCCAAAAAGAAACCTATGTATTAAGACATCTGACATTTTAAGACATGTTTACTCTAAGACATAAAGGTTGGGTGCAGAGCCCGAAAGCATATATGGAGTTTGGGAGAGGTTTCTTGATATTGTACTAACATGCTTCTTATGCAGCAGCCAAAGAGAGTTAAAATTAAATGTCCAAATCTTAACAATAGACTTAAACTTTTCTATACATAAGGAAAGTCTTTCTTTATGAATGAGGTACCTGTAAAAATGGAGGCCTGATTCAAGTACAAATATTATCATATAAATGCATCTTTTGCTAGGGTAACAAACACCCTGTAGTTCAGTGTTTGTTATTAGATCATTATAAACATTGTTTTCTGAACTTACAAATATAATCTAGATCGCTCCAAATATTCTGTTCTTTCTAAACTGTGTGGTTCTGTCGAAGAAACATCTATGACATTGCTGCAAGAAGGAAAGACCACAAGACAAGTGAGAATATGAAATATAAGCTCTACAAGTATTTTCAGTGGCTACAGTACATAGTATCATTCATGACAAAATTCCATGTTGGAGCTTTAACATAGGAGGATTTTACTTGGGTCAATGAGTGACAGTAAAATGAGTGGAGAAATAAAACTCCTTAAATTACATTAAGTTCTGGCAATAAATATCCAAGGTTTTTGAAGTTATTTTTGTTGCTTTTAAATATAATATGAAATCTTTGCATGGATTTCAAATAAACTATTCACACTCAATTACCATTACAAGTCATGTATTGGAATAATGATATTATCTATCTATCTACTGTAAAGTTTTCATCATTTGGTATTGGTCAAATGTGTAATTATGTACTTACTTAGCAGTTTGGTGTAATATTCTGTTGAGCATAGACTGTTCATCTGTTTTGGAAATTGGTGTTGCTGAAGTGGTTATACCATCATCCCTGTGAAAATAAAGTTTACATCACACTGTGTGTGTCTTCTCATTGATCTCCAACTCCCTTTCTTCAGGCAAATGAGCTGTCCTATCTACTTCTCTATGTTTTCTTTACGATGATTCACACATGTATGTCTTCAGCAGACATGCAGACCTTAAAGCAGCATTGTCACCAGTTTAATTCCAGTCAATTAAGTAACAATCTCCAATGAATTTTACTGTAAAATGCAAAAAAAATTGAAAGCAGTTTCTATTGGAAGTTTCTTTGAGGATGTGATTGTGGATGGCCTGTTAAATATCTCGGATTCTAATAGATTCTTTTGTCTTTGAATGGTTGAGGTTTCGGTAGGACCTCTGAAGGTAGACTGGTGATAATGCGGCGCATGAGCTGTCTCATCTACTTACCCAGCCCTCTGGTTGTTTGGCACTGGAGCTGATGTATTGCCGTTCAAGAGAGGAGATCTCTCATTCACAGGACCCTATTAGATAATACCAAAAGATGGTATCCAATCAGTACTCTATAGAAACTAGGACCTCTCGCAGGACTAGTTAACCCCTCCCTAAACTCAAATAGATGGTACAAGTAAGTTTCCTGTAAGTTCTAGCCGCAGAGTATACTTGAAGGACGGATTCAAAAACTTTTCCCAGATAAACCAGAGGACCAATTCTTGTCAATCAAAGATTCCAAAATGGAGATTTGATTATGCAATATCTCAATTAGGTTTTTAAAGACACAATGTTGTTTCTTTACACTTAGACTGGTATGGTATCTTTCATTTTATGGTGAACAACTGTGTTGCTGTAAAACCATTTGAGCAAGAAATATCGCAAAATTTGAAAAAAGCATTTAGTCTTGTTAATAATGTATATCAGCACTGTGTATTAAACAAAAATACTCAGTATTTTGGACGATCAAATTAAATAAGAAATCGTTTAAAAAAGTTGATGTAAATTTCACTAACAGTCACTCTTTTGTCACATGACACACTTACACGATAACCGTAATACGAACCTGATTTGCGCTGTCTTCCTCGCAACTACAACAGCACCCCATTACAAATAGATCACACTAACAGGTCCAGAAGTATATATGCTCTTTCTCTCGATATTTGATTCTCAGTTTGCAAGTTTTTCTAGCCGCAACCAGTGAATGTCACGCTTATGTACTCAACTTGTTGCAAAATACTACCAGACAGGAAGCGACTTTGCACTCAAGGCCAGGTCACACAGGAAGGCTCGGCTGTCTAGTAACACAGGAAGCCTATATCTCAGTGTCACTAAATCAAGACCAACGTATTTCCAATTCTAGTTGCACTATATCTCTTCAAAATCTATTTTTTTCATTATAAGTCCATTACAAAATTGGTTTTCAGTTTTAAAATGATTCGGGGCTTTTTTTGATTGAAGTTTTCTTAGAGAACTACTTACCTTCCCCTCCCTACCAACAATCGCATATCTGCAAGGGATTCTGGGAAGCTTGAGAAATAACCGCCAACTTCAAAATATTCTGGAAACGGAAAAGTGTTTGAAACAATCCGGGTTTCTTTTTTGTTCGACTATTTCTCCTTTTCCCTCGTAATTCTTTTGTTTAGTTATTTCAACATATGTGAGATTGGTGTGAAATGATGGTAAACTAGTTGGTGACACATGTAAAAGTTCGTTGCTTAATTTCGCGTGGGTACAAGAAATAACGGGGTTTGTTGATCAAAACATTTCATGCTACGAATAATCGAAGCGATCTCAAGAAGACATGAACAACGAGAGGGTGACAGCCCTTTTGGAATGGGTAAGTTTTATTAGTTATATCTGCACGATTCTTTTATCAAAATGTCTCGTCCTTTCATTTTCGAATGACTTATGTTTTGGAATTTAATAATTACTTATTATAAGTTATAAGTTATCTCTGAACTGTTCTTTCGTTTACCTTAAGAAGTTTATATTGATTTCCTGATGTTGATCATAGCCAACAAACTGCGTAGTTTCTATCGAGCTGGACTTGATTTAAAGCGTTCATTCTTACTAACACAAATTTTAAAACGGTAGTTTATACTCGTTCGTAGACGTAAAATCAGAACGAGTGATTCGAGCTCAAAAACAAAATCAATCACCCGTGAAAACTGAACTCGCGAAACTGTTACGGGTAATTTGAATTTGAGGTTTTCTAGATAAAAGCTTTCCGATAAAGCTTAATTCTATATCTTTTTTTAAATAGATAAATTCGGTCTCTGGAGTGAATGTCTTGTTCATCAGGGATTTCAGTACAGTAGAGAATGTTAAATTACTAGTCAAGACTATTCATCTGATGTAAGTACTATAAAAACTCTGATGTATCACTAGAAAAGGCATAACAGAATAACCTCCCCAATTATGCACAGCTGTTACAGAGAAACCATGATAACTTGAACTCGACAGATAACTTGAATTCCTGGCTAAATATTACTAGAAGTTCAGCATTGTATGGCTACAAAAAACTACAGACAACGTGTAGAATGACTAGGTGGTCTGCATAGGTATGCTTGAATCATGGAAATATATCAACACATGGTTGAAATGCTATGTTTGTTAAAAGCTGATGTGATTAGCAACTTTAAGATTGACAATATGAAGGTGCACATATAAGATTTCTCTGCATGCTAAAAGAAAAAGGCTGTCATGTGACTTGAAATCTAGTGTGTGGAAGTCGTAGACCTACCCCCATCATATAACATAAAGCCCAGCTATTTGCTACTCCCCCTTGTGCACTATGCATGAATCCTTTGCTTTTGAATGCTAAGCTTTATTGTGTTATGCAGCGACAAGGACAGCGATGAAGTTCTCCCCGGGTATGATGATGCCACTGTTGAGGGTCTTGTAGGCTTTATTATATCATCCCTTGAAGGTAACTATAAATCTTGACAGTAATGTGTCAAACTGACTGTGCTTTATGATTTATTAGAGCCTTTTTCATAAGAACGCCCAGTCAGAGATTTTGCCAGCTACTGTAAGGCTTAGATGGCAGAAAAATATGCTATTTTAGATGTGTTCTTAAAAATACAGAATGAAATTGTGGTCATTACAACATATTTTTATATACATTGAGATTTAAGGTAATTCCCTTGAGTTGCACTGCGCACCCCTTCTGCGCATAGTGGGGTGAGATGTTTGTTCAAATTTCCGGTATCAAGTGTGTGCGTGCCACAGTTGTACAAGAAAACACAGAAAAAGGCGCACATTTTTTAAATTAAAATCGCTTTGACAGAAAAACGAAGTCGGTTACCCCTATTTTTTATTTGCTCAAATAGTTAAATATATACGGAAAAATGATATACTGAAAAAAGAGAAAAAGTTGGGTTGTAGAAGTTTTGTTATTTCTCTTAAAAGCGGTAAAAATACTTCAAAGTGGCGCTTTTTATTGTATGAATAGTGGCGAAAACAATGTTATTGTTTAGGAGATCAGATTTTGGCAGCTCGACAAACAGAAATTAATTTTCTAAAGACTATTTTTCTAAAAACTAAGAGTTGGGATTTTTCCTTGTGCGATCAGTAAAAACGCAAACTCTACGCCCCTCTGTTGTGAAAACGAGGTTTGTACCCCCATTTTTTATTACATTTTTTTGAAAGCCCTTAACTTTAATATTGTTTATGCCAAGTTTTAAAAAAATTCTGGGTTGTAGAACTATTTCAAGGAAATTACTTTAAGAACATCATTACTGTAAGAAAATTTTCAGTCTTTAAATACTCCAAAAATAAGGACAGCCTAGCCTCAACTTAGAATGTGATGTGTATAAAAGTGTGTATTACCTAAATGTTACATTTCAGGGATTTATAGGCAGAAGCTGGATGGCATAGTAATTAATCCAAACCTTATAACTGTTGATGCCGATGAGGTTGAAATTGGAAAGGTATACATTGTCTTATTTTTGTAAAACTGAATTTTAATATGTAGTATTTATACTGGTAGAAAATCAGTATAATTTAAAAAATGTGTGGATACTATTACTGAGATCTTAAAAAGGGGGAGGCAAGTAGTGATGTGTGAAGGCCAAATATAAATTGGACATTTCCTTTAGTACTGTAGTTACAGTGATTTATCGGAGAGTCATATGGAAAGTGCCGGCACTGTCACGCCCCACATCCACACCTATCCTTAGTAATTGATGAGAAATAAAGTCAGTGTCTCAACGAAATTAAAATTGTTGATGCAAACATTTTCAGGTCATTGCATTGATGCTCAGTGCAGCAGTTCAGTGTGAGAATGCCAACTACTTTGTCAAAAAGATACAGTCATTTGAGGAGTCTGTTCAGTATCAAATCAAAGAAATCATAGAAACCCTGCTACAACAAGTTGAACATGGTGGCCTGGATGCTTCTGCTATCACAAAACTGCTGAAGCACACCACGGGTATAGGGTTACATGACAATACAATACAATAGGAGATTTCAGTGTATGTTTAGAGTAGTGTAAAGCTACAGGTGGGACCAAAGGGCACATTCAAGCCAAACTGCTCAAATTCTTTCACTCATCCCCTGAGAATACTATGTGCTTAACAAGCATGTGAGTCAAAGATATGGAAAAAAAACATTTTACCCTGTGTTTAAGCGTACTTGATGTAACGATGTTATCATTATATCAATATTGATTCAGGCCCGAACCCAGGATTTTTCTTGGGGGGGGGGGGGGGATTTTATTATGCATTTGCAGTATCTCCACGGGACCTTTATTGTCGGATTTGGCTAGGTACCAGCGTGATCTAGCTTATGCTTTATAGTTCTGTCAACAAATAGCACATATATCGAGAGCCCAAAGTGTCCTTCGGTCGTTGTGTGGGGGGGGGGGGGGGGGGGTGCGTTCCCACCACTGCACCTGTGATTTCAGGATTTGATTTGCTTACCAGCTGTGCAGTATAGTCACTTTCTAACTGTCATTTTCAAACTGTTGTAGGTAAGAACAAAGAGAAACAGGAACTCCCAGCGGGCACTGATTGTGTGGAATCTCCTCTTCCTGGGAAGTCACCAACAGAGACACTGTTCAGCAGTTCACCGTTCCTCTCCCTCATGTCCTCGCCACAGCTCAAAACCAAACAACACCAGGTAATTGATCATTTCCATAATCAACATTGATATTATTATTATTATTATTATTGTTGTTGTTGTTGTTGTTATTGTTGTTGCTGTTGTTGTTGTTATTGTTATTAGTGCTTGACTGTTAAAGAAGTTGGGAATTGGGGACATGTGCTCCTCATATTGCATTGGGGCAGCTAAAAAAATAAAACAAAACCAGATACCAGACCGGCATCAATTTCTATGAGGACTGGCCAGCCCATAATTTGGGACTCAAGATTTTTAACCATTATGCCCCTTCACATTGTCATGTTTGTTATATTCTCACCAAAACTACAGTAAAAGCATCCTCAGAAAACTGACTTTTGATTGCTTGTTGGTTTTGTGTTTCCAGTTCACAATGAACAAACTGCACCAGAAGGTGAGCAAGTTGCAGCTATCTCTAGACGCTCAGATGCATATGCAAGCAACTCTTGAAGAAGAGCTTGCAGATAAATGCAAAGAAATTGATGTGAAAGGTAAGACAGCATGATACTTCATATAACGCAACACAATTTATGAAGAGAATATGGAAAATACCAAGAAAGAATGTCTTGCAGAATGACATCAATTTATTCAATATACTTTTTAAGGTTAACATAGGAAGAGGGGGCCATTAGTTAGAAAACTATCACAGTTAAAATGTAACCCTCAAAAAAGATTATTGTGTTGTATTGTACATGGGTTTACAGTCGTTTGACAAAAGGTTGTCATCAACCGGCTTTGTGACTACGCAACAAGCCCGCATATAATCATGGGTAAAAACCACTGAAGCGCCTAGTTGCATATATTTTTCACAGCTACACCATCTAAGTCTACAGTTATGCAGTGGCTAATATACGCAGCTAAGCGCTTCAGTGGTTTTTACCCATGCTTACATTCGGGCTTGTCGCGTAATCGCAAAGCCAGTTGATGACAACCTTTTGTCAAACGACTGTATTTAATTGAACGTTTAGCAAACACAGCAGTAGCAGATCTAGGGGTAGGGTTTAGGGGGTTTACCTCCCCCCCCCCCCCCCCCCCCTTGGGCTGCAAGAAAGGCATATGTAACAAAAAAATACCTTCTCTCCCATTTGTCACAGGGCAAACTCCCCCCCCCCCCCTCCTTTGGCCAAAAGCTAGATTCGCCCCTGCAGAATTTCTCCAGGTATGGAGGAGAGGGGGCTTTTAGCTTTTGATTTTGAATCCCAAAATATAGACTAACCAGTCCTGTAATGTTCAATATTCCTCTTTCACTTGTCCACTGACCACATGCCCCTGTAGGAAGGATCTGGATAGTGGATGTATAGTAATAATTAAAATCAGGGTGTACTTGACTTGTTTATTGGGACCTTTTTTTACATCAATTGTAGATACCAAAATGAAAGAGCTGAATAAGGACGTTGTGCACTTGAAGATGGTAATAGACGAACTGGAGTCTACTCAGCATTACAAGGCTGACTATGAGAAATTAGAACGAGAAAGTGAAAGGTATGTGCAAAGTGTTTTCTGGATATAAATAAACAGTGTTCGATTTTATTTCATCTTTGTTTTTTCATTCCGTTCTGTAGAATGAAGCAGCGTGTGGCTGAGCTGGAAGCTTTTAGAGAACAAAGCTGTAATCTAGATGAGAGGATGGCAGACTTTTTGGAGAAGAAGGCCATGTTTAAAAAATCTGTATGTGAAACTCCCATTTACTAATACCAATACTAGCATTTACATTTTTGTATACATTTATACTCAACAAAGTTTACCTATCAAACCAGTGCCGATTTATCACTTTTCAGGTCGAGGACATGGAGCAGCTAAAAACTAAATGTGAGCGCTATAAAAGCCAACTACACGAACACGAATTCAAGGCGAGTGAGCTAAAGGCAGCGCTTGAACGAAGAGTCAAAGACGTTGAAAGACTGGAGAAAGAGAGAGACGAGGTAAGGAAGGAATTACGAAGTAGTAATAAGTGGAACAAAGAGCTGCAAAAAATAATGGGGGTTCACCTTAGCCCCATTTTTGGCAGACCCACTCTGCCAACACTACCTCCTATTCCCTTGGTTAGGGAGTTAATGTTTAGGTGCGCCTTGCAGAATGTTACATTGTGACATTTTAAGGCTGAATATGTTCTTAACGATTTTCTTAAAATTTACTGTATATAGGAATATAATACTTAATGAATTAATAGGAAGAGAATTACAATGATGATCAATAAAATAATAAGGTTGTTACTATTATATACAACTTGATTCTGCATTTTAGAAGGCATCAGGACTAAAAAAGAAAAAAAAACTGCTATCTCAGCCTCGGCATGTTCTTAGGATGTTCTTAAAATTTGGTGAAATCTCAGGCTGGGCGTTCTTATAAAAAGGTTCTTATAAAAAAAGTGTAATGTTCATACCATTCAAACTCAGTGAAAGAAATATAATCCTTTCCATTTTGGGTTTTCTATCTAGGCACTTTTCGCAGCCTCTGAGGCAATGGAACTGTGGAAAGCAAGAAAGAGTGTAGAAATTCCAGACGAGGAGGAACGTTTAGATGGTGAGCACAGATGTATGCTACTTAGCATAATTTAGCATAAGTCTAAATCGATGATGGCCGCGCGTGCCTGGGTCCAGCCCCTGTTACTGGCGGGCTCCTCCTTCCATTCAGGTCGTGGCACGTGCACTCTCTCGAATGCCTGCAAACTCTCGACTAGGTGGTTACCAAGCTATCCGATACCTGACCCCAAACTTATCAGACGATAATCCCATCCAAATTTCAACACATACACGGATTCGATGACATTATTTCTACCGACCACAAGTTGATCAGTTTCGAACTAGACTTGAATATCTCTAAAAAACAAAGACCAAACGCGTTGTGTACAACTTCAAGCGTGCAGACTGGACGGGACTGAATTAGTCGCTTAAGAACATCCCGTGGGACCTGTGTTTCTCTCAAAGCGATAACATCGATTCATCACTCGCTAATTGGACTGATCTATTTCTCGCCGCTGTTAACGAGCATATTCCGAAATCCAAACCAAGGAATGTGAGCGATTACCCGTGGATAGATCACGAACTACGTTCTTTGCTCAAAAAGAAGGATGCGCAGCGTAAAAAAAGCAAACAAAACCAGATCGCTGGCTGCTGAAAGAAAATACAATGAGCTTCGACGCGCTGCGAAACAAATGCTTTCCAAAAAGAGAAAAGAGCACGCCAAAAAACTAAAATCTGTTATATCCGACAACCCAAAGCGTTTCTGGACATACGTAAAATCATGCACTTCCAAGAAGCCTTCGCCGAATTTTTTTCGCGATGGCCACGCCTTCGTTACAGATACCAAGAACATGGCTAACCTGTTAAACAGATATTTTCACTACATATTCAGTCCAGCGAGGAATTTGTTGGCGCCCAGCCTACCAACCGTGAGCCCGTGTTGGGTCTGGGCTCTATCCAACTCACTGTCCCTGAAGTACTGGATGTCTTACGAAATCTTGACCCCCATAAAGCCTGTGGAACGGATCAAATCCCTGGTATTCTGCTGAAAAACACCGCTCATCAAATCGCACCATCGTTATGTCGGTTGTTTAATCTGTCGCTGTCTCTTGGATCCGTTCCCGCGCTTTGGAAGGACGTAAATGTCACACCTGTGTTCAAGAAGGATGACCCCACCCTGGCAGAAAACTACAGGCCTATCTCTCTTCTGTGTATCCTGTCAAAAGTTCTTGAACGCTGCGTCTTCAAGCGCTGCTTCAACTTCATTTCCCCCCATATTTACCAGCTTCAACACAGATTCCTTAAGGGAAAATCCACCGTGACGCAACTTGTTGAAGTCTACCATGACATCGTAGACAGACTAGCAGGGGGGAAGGACATTGATGTCATTCATCTAGACCTTTCCAAGGCCTTTGACAAGGTCCCTCATCATCTGCTTATTTCCAAGCTGTTTCAGCAGTATGAAGTCACGGGTTCTCTGCTGAAATGGTTTGTGTCCTACCTAACGGGAAGGCGGCAGCGTGTTGTCCTTGATGGTGTGTCCTCCTCTTGGCTGCCAGTGACCTCAGGGGTCCCACAAGAATCTATCCTTGGGCCCCTGTTGTTCCTAGTATATGCCAACGATATGCCTAACTACGTGCAGCAAGGCTCAAACATCGCTTTTTATGCTGATGATTCTAAGCTCTACCGCTTTAAAGATACTGCAAGTTCTTCAACCTCGTTGCAGGCTGACCTTGACCCCCTGTACAGCTGGAGTCTAGAGCACGGCATGGAGTTTAGTGCATCTAAGTATAAAGTAGTGCACATGTCAAAGAAGCGTTCCACCAAGCGTCCTCCGTACCCTTACCAACTATGCGGTCGCACCCTGGATCCAGTAGCGCAGGTGACTGACCTCGGCGTTACAATTACCAAAGATCTGTCTTGGGGTCCTCACATCGAGCCTATGTGCGCAAAAGCAAATAGGGTGCTTGGACTAGTGAAGCGGGTCTGTCCTGACATCCTCGACCCAGCTACAAGACAGCTGCTGTACTGCACCCTTGTTAGGCTCCACCTGGAGTATGCTTCTTGCATTTGGTCGCCTTCGACAGGCAAGCACAAAGCTCTGATTGAGAACATCCAGCGTCGAGCATCCAAGTTTATTTTGAACTATCCCGCCGATGTTTCATACACAGAAAGGCTGAAAACTCTTAAGCTCCTCCCATTAGAATATCGAAGAGACATAACCGATCTAGTTCTGTTATTTAAAACAAAAAATGGAATCCTAACAATTACCGCCTTTTTTCCACTCACAACCAAAATTATTACAAGAATTCGTATTTCCCTAGAACTGTCAAAATTTGGAATAGTCTTCCTTCACTTATGAAATCTTGCACTACGCTTTCGTCTTTCAGATATCAGCTGACAACTCACTATTTAGAGAAACTTGCTTTTTACCAACCTCCATAATTTCATAGAGCTTAAATTTATGTCATTCAATTTTTATTTTCGTTTTAGAATTTTTATTGTTTGTAATTTGTTGGGAAAGAATTTCAATTGGGGCTTTATTTTGTTTATTTCCTATTGTAAACCGTAGTATTTTTGTGTGACAAAGCCAATAAACTAAACTAAACTAAACGATGAGTTTAACGCTTGAAAGAAAGAAAACATCCATGTCTTTGCTGCAGCATAGGATGTTACAAACCTCATAGTCCACAAACATCTTGTTATGATAGGTGATGGCAGTCCTGTCGACACACAGCACACTAACCTGGACTCACGAATCATTGAGCTCGAGTTTACGAACGAAAAGCTGCGAGCTCAACTTGCGTCTGCGATAGATCCTAGCGAGGTCCAGCGGTTGAATGATGCCCTGGAGGATGCTGAGCAGTCGAAACGATCCTATGAGGTTAGAGGTTTGGCTAAAGGTTTTTTATCTCTAGGAGTCAGTACTTCCTGTATAGAACAGGAAAGAGGAGTCGATTCATTGAACTTGTTGAGTCCAGGCAAACACAGAATATAAGCATAGAATGCTTAAGAAGCGCTCCGCTAATCCATTCAAGATGAAATGCAATACTCAAAAAAATGATTTTTCAATAATTTGTCTATAGACTTATATTTGTCTCCTGATTACAAAAATGTGTTTCTTTTTAAAATCTAACGAATATTAAATATTTTATGGATTTTTCCTTATTTTTCTCGGCTTGACCCCGAAAAACACTACAAAATTTGAACCAAGTATCGCTACCTGCAGTGCGAAAAATAAACAGCGCAGAAACACAACAACACCACAGGAGGCAACCAGGATATGTGCTCTCAATATTATTTTAATCTCGGCTTAATCCAGTTAAAATAGAATATTTGACAGATTTTCTCAAATATAGCCTCGCATCCATCATTTTGCACGATCGTCAAACCGACAAATTGAGGCCTTAAAAGTCGCATCTGGTACATTGCTCTATCAAAAATGGTCATTTTTCCTGAAAAGACAGTCACTTACTTGCCTAGAATCTGAAATAAAATTTTGGGGATAATAAAATCCAGAGCGCTGAGAGCGCCAAGAAGATACAACACTTCACAGGTTATTGACCTTTCAAACTTGGGCCAACTGTGACACCAACAGCTAAATTGGCAGGGAAATTTGGCTTTTGGCGACGCTCCCACCTCGAAACAACGCTGAAAACAAATTTGAGGACCAACAAATATGTGTGTTATCACTTGCAGTCTTCGTTGTGCGAGATGATTAAGGCAAAACACGTATTTGAATGCGTATTTGAATAGATTATAACTAGTCTTGCCTAATGTTTGTGTCCAGACAATTCGTAACATAGATCAAAACAACAAATTAAGTGGTATCGAATTTTCCTCACCTCATCTTGGGAAAGTACTTGATAGGCATCGTTTTTTATCAATGCTTATTCCCCTACAAACGCATAAAATCGCTTCGGCTTGCGATCTCGGAATGTTTTTTATGGTGCTTCCACCGGCGCGCACACAGGAATCCCAAAGTTTCTAAAACACAACGCATAAAAAAAAAAGAGAAAACAGAAAGAGCAACTCATCAAAAAATCTGATTCCTTATTTTTGAATAGAATAAAATAAATAATGCCCAACCGTAAGGATTGTTTGAAATTGTAAGCCATCGAAGTTATCGAATGATGGATTTTATTCCTTGCGGAGCGGAAGTTACATATCTTGTGTGAAATTGACAGTTGGCAATAAACAGATAGTTTTTCATATAAGTACCAGGTACGTTCTCTGAGTGTTTATACACTGGTTTCTTCTTGCTGTCCGTTTTGCACAGTTTTAGTGAGAATATAGCTTTTTGCTCATACTCTCAGTTTCTAGGCCAGTAGGCGGGGCGTGTTGCGCTAGTCAAGACAACCCTAGTGCGGTGCCTGAATATCACAAACTGCACACAAGATATCAAGAAGCATATCCGTTCCTTGGGGGTGAGAGATTCACCAAAGCTGGTTCTGGCCGGTGCAGGTAAAACATTTTCAACATTGGCGCACTATGAATAACCACTTTTTAAAACCTACAGTTTGATTTGCTGTTCAGGTTCAGGTCTGTGTCCAAAAAATTCGTGACATTCAGCTTGGGAAAGCACTTGATAGGCATCGTTTTTTATCAATGTCCGTTCCTCTACGAAGACCTAACTCAACTACGGTTGATTATTGTTGGAACACAATAATCAGCGCTTATTCATGTTAGCATGTGACATGCCACAGAAAACCCATAACGGTTTTATTCACAAGGATGGATAGGACAATTAGGACACATTGATACTAACAAATTTATTTCAATTTATGATATTGCCCTTAGTCATTGCTGTGAAATTGTATCCGAAATATATTAACAAAAACTGATAGCAAGTAATTTTCTAAAAACGGACACAAAATATCACAATAGTTTGAAAGCCCCCAAAATCAACGTTTGTCACAGAGGAAATCATTCTGTACAGTACACAATCAGATCTTCATGGAAGAATCTAGCGCTCTATGGGGGTATTTGGCTCTGGCGCTGTTCACGGGGTGGGGGGGGATCTGGCTCTGTCAACAAGGAAATCTGGCTCTGGTGCTGTCCACGGGGCGATCTTACTCTTGTCCACGGGGGATATGGCTTTTGCGCTGTCCACGGGGGGATCTGGCTTTTGCGCTGTCCACGGGGTATCTGGCTCTGGCGCTTCCCACCATGATATCTGGCTCTGGCTCTGTCAATAGGGAAATCTGGTTCTGGCGCTGTCCACGGGGGTTTCTTGCTATGGCACTGTCCACGGGAGGATCTGGCTCTGTCCACGGGGAGATCTGGCTCTGTCCACGGGGAGATCTGGCGCTGTCCACGGGGGTTTCTTGCTCTGGCACTGTCCACGGGGGGCGGGGGGGGGGGGGGGGGGTTCTTGCTCTGGCACTGTCCACGGGGGGATCTGGCGCTGTCCACGAGGGTTTCTTGCTCTGGCACTGTCCACGGGGGGGTGGGGGGTCTTGCTCTGGCGCTGTCCACGGGGGGGGGGGGGGGTTTCTTGCTCTGGCACTGTCCACGGGGGGGTCTGGCTCTGTCCACGGGGGGATCTGGCTCTGTCCACGGGGGGATCTGGCGCTGTCCACGGGGGTTTCTTGCTCTGGCACTGTCCACGGGGGGATCTGGCTCTGTCCACGGGGGGATCTGGCGCTGTCCACGGGGGTTTCTTGCTCTGGCACTGTCCACGGGGGGGTGGGGGGTCTTGCTCTGGCACTGTCCACGGGGGGGGGGGTTTCTTGCTTTGGCACTGTCCACGGGGGGATCTGGCTCTGTCCACGGGGGGATCTGGCGCTGTCCACGGGGGTTTCTTGCTCTGGCACTGTCCACGTGGGGAAGGGGGGTCTTGCTCTGGCGCTGTCCACGGGGGGATCTGGCTCTGGCGCTGTACCACGGGGGGATCTGGCTCTGCTCTGTCCACGACGAGGGATCTTGCTCTTGTCCACGGGGGGATCTGGCTCTTGTGATGTCCACGGGGGTATCTGGCTCTGGCGCTGTTGGTATCTGGCTCTGTCAACAAGGAAATCTTGAACTGGCGCCGTCCACGGGGGGATCTTGCTCTAGCTCTGTCCATGGGGGGACCGGCTCTGGCGCTATCCACGGGGGGAATGGTTCGGGCGCTGTCCACGGTGGGGTATGGTTCGGAGGTTCTTGCTCTGGCGCTGTCCACGGGGGGATCTGGCTCTGGCGCTGTAATCAGGAAAATCTGGATCTGGCGCTGTCCACGGAATATCTGGATCTTGCGTTGTTCACGGATATCCCAGGTTCCGCAGCAGCAGTTCTTACGATTACTGCGCCATCTGATGCGCCATCTGTATCGCGATGGCTTGGGCAGGGAGCTTTGTGTATTTTCCTTCACGGTCAAACAAACCTGGGCAGCAAATCAAACTGTATGTTTTAAAAAAAGTGGTTATTCATGAGCGTCAATGTTAAAATTGTTTTACCTGCACTTGCCAGGAGCAGCTTTGCTTCGCAATTTAGCGATAAAACGGAGATGCCTCTTGATATCTTAAGTGCAGTTTGTGATATTCACTAGCGAAAAACGCCTACGAACTGAGAGTATGAGCGAAAAACCATATTCTCAGTAAAACTTTGCAAAACAGACAGCAAGAAGAGACCAGTGTATAAAAACTCATAGAACGTACCTGGTACTGGTATGAAAAACTATCTGTTTATTGCCAACTGTCAATATCACAAGATATGTAACTTCCGCTCCGCAAGGAATAAAATCCATCATTCGATAACTTCGATGGCTTACAATTTCAAACGATCCTTACGGTTGGACATTATTTATTTTATTCTATTCCAAAATAAGGAATCAGATTTTTTGATTAGTTGCTCTTTCTCTCTTTTTTTTTTTTTTTTTGCATTGTGTTTGAGAAACTTTGGGATTCCTGTGTGCGCTGCCGGTCACGTGGAAGCACCATGAAAAAAATTCCGAGATCGCAAGCCGAAGCGAGTTAAACAGCGTTTTTATGCGTTTGTAGAGGAACAGGCATTGATAAAAAGCGATGCCTATCAAGTACTTTCCCAAGCTGAGGTGAGAAAAATTCGAAACCACTTATTTTGTTGTTTTGATCTATGTTACGAATTGTCTGGACACAAACATTACGCAAGACTAGTTATGATCTATTCAAATAATCACTCAAATACGTGTTTTTTTTTCTAAATCATCTCGCACAACGAAGAATGCAAGTAATAACACACAAATTTATTGGTCCTCAAATTTGTTTTCAGCATTGTATCGGGGAGGGAGCTTCTGCAAAAGCCAAATTTCCCTGCGAATTCAGCAGTTGGTGTCATAGTTAGCCCAAGTTGGAAGATCAATTACCTGTGAAGTGTTGTATCTTCTTGGCGCTCTCAGCGCTCCGGATTTTATTATCCCCAAAATTTTATTTCAGATTCTAGGCAAGTAAGTGACTGTCTTTTCAGGAAAAATGACCATTTTTGATAGAGCAATGTACCAGATGCGACTTTTAAGGCCTCAATTTGTCGGTTTGACGATCGTGCAAAATGATGGATGCGAGGCTATATTTGAGAAAATCTGTCAAATATTCTATTTCAACTGGATTAAGCCGAGATTAAAATAATATTGAGAGCACATATCCTGGTTGCCTCCTGTGGTGTTGTTGTGTTTCTGCGCTGTTTATTTTTTGCACTGCAGGTAGCGATACTTGGTTCAAATTTTGTAGTGTTTTTCGGGGTCAAGCCGAGAAAAATAAGGAAAAATCCATAAAATATTTAATATTCGTTAGATTTTAAAAAGAAACACATTTTTGTAATCAGGAGACAAATATAAGTCTATAGACAAATTATTGAAAAATCATTTTTTTGAGTATTGCATTTCATCTTGAATGGATTAGCGGAGCGCTTCTTAAAAATGTCTCCTCCAAAAAATAAAAGACATGGCCCTCTGCAAATGTTCACTGCCCCTACCCCCTAGAGTTCCCGGAATTTGCATTTACCCTACATTTGTGATCGGGGTGTGACTGTTTATTTATGTGGAATTACACATGCTTTATTGTATCTCCTTTGTATCTCTTGCAGGCGAGCTATGTTGAGGCCAAATGTAAAATCCTAGAGCTGGAAGATAGTGTCTGCAAGACGGAGACGCAGTTTAAAGTCAGGTAAAAGCAGTGCTTAGCAAACATAAAAAAGCGCTTGTAATAGCCTTATTAAAATCCAGATCATCTTTATTGATTTCTTTTATTTGATTGCAGAGAAAAGGAACTAAATTCTCGATTGGAGGAATTGACCAAAAACGTGGAGCTGAGCCAAGAGAAGCTCACGCACAACCGCAAAGAACTATCGCGACTGCAATCCGAGCTATCCCTGGCACGCGGTGAGGTCGAGGCACATGCCATCGCCTCGGAAAAACAGCGAGCCACAGCGAGTAAAGCGCTTGATGAGCTACTGGATGAGCGCAAGGCCGCGGAGCAAGCAGCGTGTACGAGGTACAACGAGCTGCGCCGGGAGATGGAGAGCAAGGAGAGGCGTGCGGAAGAAAAGGTGGAGGAGATTCGCCGGGACTGCGATCACAAAATAAGGTACATCTGCTACGCGCGATTTAGGCGAAGTCTATTGAGAAAAGGCGTGTCAGTATTTCCATAGTCCCCGCCCATTCCTCTTGCTGACATCTGTTTACCCCCGTTATGCGGTCACCCCAGAAAACTCTCAAACTGCAAACAATCAGGTCTGCTGAAAACGGCACGTGGTAATTGTTTGCAAGCATGACCCCTTTTTCTTCATTAGGAATTGGGTTTTACAACTCAAAATGGCTAAGTTGTCGTGGAAATAACGGATGTGTTTCGTTTGAGCAAAAGTTTTGTAACAAAATGCAAAAAGGGGGGGGGGGGGTGTCGGCTAGTTAAAATTTGAAAATTCAACGACTGTGGGTCGAAGCATTTGGTTGACGGAAGTCATCTGGGGTATCCGTATAGTAATACAAACGTCGTTGATTATCATGATATCACATGTTCAGCGCTCTCTAGGCGTGACTGTTATTCTTAAATAAAATGTATATAATATTAGAAAATCAATAAGATAATGGGGTTCTAGCCATGTTCTAGCCATTTATGATCTCTCACAAACTTCATAATGTGTATTGTTGATGTAATCTACATATAACTCTGTTTAATTATTGAGAGGGTTTATTACTATTAAAGTGTTTCTACTGTCTTTATGCTATGTTTCTCTTATTGTTCCACTATAACTGTATTTTTTTTTAAAGCCCATGTATTACACTGTCTCTCTGTATATTTCCATCTATTTATCGGGTGTTCATCACTTGTTTCTACTGCTATCCTCTCACTCCGTCTTTACTTGGGACTTTACTTGGGACGTCATTTCTCAAACTCTCCTGTGTGTCTTTGATGACGGCGCTCTGAAGATGGCATTTTTATAGTACCGAAACCGCTTTCCTCTTTTATTCCCAAACTTCCTTTGATGTTGAACTTGGTTTAACGAATTACTGTGAGGAAATGCTCTAATTGTGACTCATGGATGGTTACCGAAATTGTGTACGTGTACACGTGAAGGCTTGTCATACCAAGCTTAACCATATAACGAGTCCCATGTTACCCCTGATTCTTATTGACCTTCTGTACCGCACCCATGGACCACCTCTTTTTCTTGCTAGACACGTGACCGAGGAACTTCATGGTATCCTGGAGACTCAAAGGCAAGAGATGCGACAGAAGAGGGATGAATTCTCCACACGTGAGGACGAGCTCAAAGCTGCTGTGGAGCGAGTTACCGAGGAACGAGACGCTGTCAAAAATGCGTACGAGGAAATGGTTGGCGACCTCAAGACTGAACTCGGTAAGGGACGGGCTATTTGATGACCAGGGCGGGGGTGCTCTTTTTTTGCTTTTTCGGATGCATAATCTTTTTTTTTTTTTTTTTTTTTTGGGGGGGGGGGGCTATGCAGCACTCCCCCCTCCTCCGTCTGCCCCCCCCCCCCCCCTCAAAAAAATTTATGTCCCTAAGAAAGTTATGGAAAGGACGTATAGAGTAAGTGTTTAATACCTGAAGCTACAAGGATTTTTCAAGACGAAGTAACTGAAGTGCAGAATGTTGATCAAGTATTCAATAATTAGGTTGAAAGTAATTGCATTCGTGTAACCAGATCAGAAATAATCTTTATTTCCGCGAAGGCGGTATTTCGGCAGTTTGATATCCGTCTTTCTCATGTTTGATGTATCTTACCATTTTGTATCATTTTAGAGAATGAAGTGAAATCGCGAGTATTGCTTGAAGAGTCCCTTCAACAAGCTTCCACATCATGGGAAAGTGCTGAGGCAGCATTGACCGAAGCCAAAGCTATTCTAGAGAAAGAACTAGTTTCATTGAAAGAGAGCCAAGCTCTTTTAAACGAGGACAACGCTAGCCTGAACAAAGAGCTCGTTGCGATGTGCGAAAAGGAAAAGTATATTATCAGTGTGAACAAGGAGCTCGAGGCGCAGATATCAAACCTGAAGATGCGCGAAGAAGAGGAAAAAAGAGAGGCAAGCCGGCAAATTGCTGATCTTGAGGAGAAATTAGCAGGGATGGTGCAGGAGATAGGAAGACTTGAAAGCAACATCAAAGGCTGGGAGGAAGAGGCGAACGTTTGGGTTGAAGAGAAGGCCCAGATTGGCAAAGAAGTAGCATGTCTAAAAGATGCATTTTCCACGGAGATGCAAACAGAAAAACAGTCCCTTGAGGCAAAACATTCGAGAGACATAGAAGGCATGACCAAAATCAACGAGGAACTAAAAGCCAAGCTGTGCAGCCAAAAACAAAGCCTGGATGAGGTCACACAAAACTATGGCCGCCTTCAGCGAGAGATGTGTGCGACGGAAGACAAGCTGCTTCAAATCACCAGAGAGCGCAACAAGATTGAAGAGCAGCTTCTTGCGGAGCAACAGGGGGGCGAAGAGCGCGCCGCGCGGCAGGCAGAAGAGATGGACCACATCAAAGCAGACCATGCAAAGGCCATGCAGGAAGCGACGGATTTACTCAATAGGGAGAGAGACGCGTTCAAAGCACAGAGTTTGGAACTGGAGAGAGCTTGTCAAGGACTTAAGGTTTGTTATTATTACATTAGGCTATCTTCACTCTGTTATATAAAGTGCGTGGTGTAGTAAAGATTTTTTTATTTTGTCTACCTTCCTTTTAGGTTTGTAGGTAAATTAGAGATTTCTACTCCTACCTACTAGCTTTTATTTTAGTGGTCATTATTTACTTCATCGCACAATTGGGCTCGATACGAGTATGGATTCTCAGGCTCATTCTATTTGTTCTTATAGGTTGCAGGGGATGAGATCGAAGGTTTTAAAAGATCTCAAAATGAGACGCAAGAACTCCTGATTCATGAAAAACACAGAGCCAAGCAGATGGAAGAGGAACTCGAACAACTTAGGCAAGATTTCAGTACCAAGCAGAAAAACCTCTACGAAGATACGACAAAGAAGCAGACTCAAGTACGGCAAGAATACGAAATGGAAAGAGCCGCTTGGAAAAAGAAGCTCGAAACGGCAAACGAAGAGCTTGTCAAATTGAGAGGTGAAATGTTTGAGAACTCTCAAAAGCACTCTGCAGAACTGATCTGTCTTCGTCGCCAAACGCAGGAGAAAGAGGATGAGATGGAAGGAGAGAAAAAGAATATGCAAGAGCATACTCGACAGACCCAGGAAAAATTGCAAACTTCCGAAACAATTATAAAAGGCCTTAGAGCCGATATCAAGCAGTTAGAGATTGTGAAGAAGACGCTTGAAGTGGAGAAGGGGCAGCTGAAGTCAATCTGCGAGGACTTTGCCAAGAAGGAGAAGGACAGGTTATTGGAAGTCGAAAAAATGACGAAAGATCACGAAGAAAAGATTGCGAAAATAAAAAATGAGAATCAGAGGGCTTTAGCCTTGAAGGATGAAGACGCACAGAAGTTGATGAAGGAGACGGAGGAACTAAAGGCAAAAATGGAAGATGAACATCAGAAGGCTTTAGGTTTGAAGGACGAAGACATACAGAAGTTGATGAAGGAAACGGATGAACTAAAGGCAAAAATGGAAGATGAGCATCAGAAGGCTTTAGGTTTGAAGGATGAAGACGCACAGAGGTTGATAAAGGAGACGGAGGAACTTAAGGCAAAGATGGCCGAAATCGAGGAGGCAAGAAAAGGAGAAGTAGCAATGGCTGAGGAGGAAAGACGACAAAAAGCGGAAGAACAGAAAAAATCGATGGACGCAGAGATACATGAGTTGAAGCGCAAGCTGGAACAAAGTGAGGAATCACTTAAAGAGTCAGACGCCAAGTTCACTAAAACGAACGACGAACTTGACAAAGTTAAAAAGGCATTGGAAACAACGCAAGAAAGTTGGAAGGAGAAAGAAACTGAAATGGCTGCAAAGCTTGCGCAGTCTGAGCAGCTTTGTGAGGACATGAAAGACGACCAGGAATTGCTTGAGAGACTGCAGGACGAGATCGCGAAAATGGAAGAGCAAGTAAACGTACTAAACGAAGAGAAGGGTCTCCTGGAAGAGCAACTAGAGGAAGAACAAGACACGAACAAGAGACTAGGCATGCAGGTGAACTCGCTTGAAGCACAGGTCAAGCACGCCGACATGACGATAAGAGAACAGAAAGCCAAAATGCAAAGCTTTGAAAATCAGTCAGAGAAGGTCAAGAAAACTAGAAAAATGTTGATTGAAGTCGAGAAAGTACTTCCAGTGCAGGAAGCTCAAGAACTTCTCGACGAAAGTACGACTGAATCAGATGACTCCGAAATGCGCGTTGATGACCTAAAGCTTACTCGACAAGGCAGTTCCGTCTCGTTCGCTTCCGTAAACGGCACAGACTTCGGAAAATCCCTTAGCTCTACCAGCAGTATATCGCGGACGAGTCTGCGCAGTACAGTACGTCCGTCTGCGAGTCGTCGCCAGAGTGCCATGTATGTTAAAGGCAGCACGCCACCGACGAGACGGACGACCTCGAGCGCCGCATTCTTCATCGTCGGGGACGAGTTTGCTAATAACATGGAGCAAGAGTCGGAATACGAGTTCGACTGGGATCGTCTGGCAGAGCTTGAACGAAGAAACACTATCTGTCCACCTCATCTCAAGACTTCGTACCCCGTGGAGACCCAGACTCGGCCCTCAGAAGGGAACGGGCTTCATGCCGCACGATCGGAAACTGCACTGACTCGCAAACGTAAGCCGGAAGATACCCTGACTTCGAGTGTTAAGGAGCGCAAAGACATGACAACCTCCAAATCAGAAGGACAAATCAAGCGAAGTCGATCTAAGCGTATCACCGATATGGTATCCTCAAAGATAAACTCCCTGAGACCGTCCAAGTCTAACGAAAATATCAAAGAAAAGCAGAAAAGCGGGAACAGCTTGGCTTTTGAAATCACTCCCCCGAAAAAGCGAAAAGCGGAACCGAAGGCTGCAAGTGATACAACACCCCGCCGAGAGTCTACAAAGAAGGAGACTGTCGCGTTTACCATTGAGAATTCCCCACCAAAGAAATGCAAAGTGCAGCGAACACGTACAATCAACAGATCCACAGCTACAACACAGCTTGTCCGGGACAAGGACAGAGAGACATTTAAACGTGAGAAGAAGCTCGAGACAAAAAACCGCATTCCCTTGCGGTCATCAAACAGGAAAATCGCAAAGTAGGTCGATTGGGGCGAGAATTAATGCGGTTTTAATTATTCTGCGTACTCGCGTCATTAATTTTCAACTGCTCAACCGCTTTCTGGTTTCTCAAAATAACGAACTTACATTTGGTGATTTTTGATTGGTTAACGCCTTTCGGAGAGATGGCGGAGTGCTGGCCAATAAAAACGCTTCAAACATTTTGAATGACGGAAGCCAGAATACGATTTAGGTGTTGGAAATCGTCGGGGCAAAATATCGAAAAGAGCTTTACTGACACTGTCAGTCGTTACATATAGGACTTAAGAGTCGCACAATAACTTTAGAAGTCACTTTGTCACTTTGGAAAGTCTTGCCAACGATTCCCAACTTCTTAACACATGCAATAGAATTAATGAAAGACCACGGTGTAGCTTATGGATTGGAAACGGCCATGTTTTTTACCCTTAAGGAGGGGGGGGGGGGTAAGGGGATGCGAAAAACGAACAGAAAAACGCCAAAACCCACAAAACCGTCAAAATAAGTCAATAAGTCGTAAATCGCGCAGTCCAGATAAACCGTAATACCGTGGAATAAAATACAAAAAAAACCGCGCCAGATTCACAAGGCAAAACCGCATCACCGCAAACCCTTACGGCCCCCTTAAGAATACTCAAAACACACACAGGTAGGAAAGTTTGTCTCGCAAAATTAAATTTCTAAAAAGGCTATATTAGATAAGATGTAAAAAGCAGGGCGATATGGCGGTTACGCTATCGGTGTACACCATAAAATGCTTGATAATTATAATGTGTTGCGTAATGTATAGTTTAGACTCCTTAGGACAGGAGCTATAGTAACCTTCAACATCATTTTGTGCTTTTTGCACATACCTCATACAAGTCGAATGACTTTACGACCAAACATCTTCATTCATGGGCCAAGGGCTGTCTTCGGTATTTGGAACACGTGTGCATACCCTGCTAGCAGAGCCTTCTCCTGTATCTCTCGCTTAGCAGTTTACTTGACGATTCGCGTCTCTGGGTTTTCGCGTTGTCGCGACAGACGAAACCGCGAACACTAGCAACAACACATAAATAGAGAGAAAACAAGAAAAAGGGCCTCTGCTAGCAGGGTAACGTGTGTACAGAAACCATAGTAAAGAAAAGTCAATTGTAGACGAAAGAGACAATTGCGCAAATGAATATACAGCATTTTTTCAAAGAACGTTGTAAGTCCGAGTTGCAGTTTTAGAGACCAGACGCGGCTTTTATGCTAGGTATTAATTTTAAGAATAAAAATACTAAATATGGCATTTTTCTCGTTATTTGAGCTATGTTTATAAATGCGCAAATCCATTGTATGCATCATCTCTCGAGTCGTCATGGTTCGTCACGACATGAGTGATGTTTGTGGCTCGAATGGTGCTGTGTACTGTACAAATGATAAACTTGATTTTTTGTTTTCGTTAATGTATCCCGTGTTTTGTCTGTGTTACCAGCGAAGTTCCCTTGCCACTTTGTTCCCTTTCACCTCGAAACAGTTTTCTGCTCTGACAATTACGCTATTCGACGGCCTCCACAGATTTTCTGCCTTTTTAACTGATTCCCTCTTTAATCGCTTGCCACGGGTTTCCCCGAATATATTGGCGGGCTGGTAGAATCCACTTTCTTGAAGTTGTCGCTGGCTCAAAGCGGGAAGTTTGACGTTTTCTTGTTTGTGTTCAAGCAGTGTACATTTACATTTTAATGTTTTGTCTATTACTGTCTCGCTTTTAGTATTTAAACTGAAAGTTTCACTTCTCTGCGACTGACTCACAACTGTTGGTAAGTGAAAATACCTTGGAGAATCCGTCTTTGTTGTTTTGGAACTTGATTCTAGTTCACTTTGGTGCTGAACTTCTCCAATGTTACCTTGACGACCCAAATGCCACCCGATTTCTTGATACATTTTTGTTCAAGGTAATACAAGCTGTTACTTCATGCCTTGTTAAACATGCGACCTTGCATATTCTCTCCTCAAAAATTACTTTTAGTAGATCTTAAATTCATTTAAAGAATGCCTCGTTGCCTTCGACGCCTGTTTAAATGTCTTCCAAGATCTGTAGGATAACCAACGGCGTATTAAAATGCCTTAATGTTTTTACTCCACGGTGTTTTAGTTAAAATATCTCGACCTAATTACGGGCTTTTTGAAAGCCAATCCTTATAGGGGGTTGGCCACGCAGGTTATGCCACTGATTAAGCTTTTGAATTTCTTCGCTTTGTTTTTGTTTCAGAATAAATAGAAACGTTTTAGCCTGCCTCTTAAGTGAAAACAAAAACAATAAAATATTTATCATTGGCACGGTCTAAAAACTTGTTTTGAAAAAAATATATACAATATCGAAGTTCAATGCTATTGATTATTACGTAAATACCTGTTTATGTTTCTCCCGTTATTTTTTTTTTGTCACGAACTTGGAGCGCGTTTGTAGAATAGTCGAGGTCCGTGACAAATAACAGCTTCTCAAAAAAAAAAAGTTGATATAAAATATTTAGAGAAATATAGGTAAGGAACCTGTGTTACGTAATCTGTGTGTATATCATTTTTAGGCCCCAAAAAAGCTTTTCTAAAGCCATATCATATATGGGGGGGGGACGACATATCATATATGGGGGGACGGCATATCATATATGGGGGGGGGGGGGGGGCGGGGGGCAGCTGTCCCCTTAGAAGAGCATGAATTTTACATAAGTCAAAATAATAGCTTCTTCCCGCGTTGCGAGTAAAATAAATATCTAAAGCTTGTCCCCACTAGACGAACTTTTTTAGTCATCCCGACCTGTGTCGATATAGAAAATGGTATCAATGGTCTTGACTTCCGATTTTTCTCATTTGGCCATCTTTTGATAGCAATTTCAGAAACTCATATTGGAATCTCACTGTGATGAATGTTTCAGAGTGGCTTGTTTGTTTATGTTTAGCAGTCAAGTCTTTTCTTCGTTTCCATTTATTATCTTATTATAACAACCATTATTTTTTGTGTTCTTTGCCGCTCAGCTGGTACAGATTATAGTCAATATATGAGCAGCTTCTACCTGATTGATAAATATATTTTGATATGTGACATTGAATATTCTTGAATGTCCATTCGTCCGTCCGTCTGTCTGTCTGTGTGTGTCCCTACAGCAAATATAAGCTAGCTGCACCGCTGACAACTTTGTCTGCAGTATATCGCCATGTACGCCTCGTATGCGGTGTCAGTACATAGACCATTGCTCGCCCAATCTGAGCAGTTTAACAGGTTATTCTCACACACTGTGGATAGAGAGAGATGAAACTGTCATGCAAATCATTTGATTATTACATTTTGCGCTTTTTGATAGCCATGCGCGTTCGGTACCTATCTACTAATCTACCTCTCTATACCTTTCTATAGCCTTCCCTTTCTTTTCTTCAATTCTCACGTTCTTTACCCTTTCTTTACTTCCTTCTTATCTTAACTTCCTTACTCTTCCGTTTTTAATTTTATCCTATTTTTTATCCATCTTTCTTTACCTTTATTTACAACCTCACCCTTTTTTGTTTTCTGGTCTTACCACCCTTTCCTTTATTCCATTCAACCTTTCTGGCGCTTTCTTTTCTTTCGTTTTACCTTATTTATCCTTTTTATCTTACCTTCCATACCCTTTACTTTTTCCACCTAACCTGCTTCTTCCATATCGAACTTTCTTTATCCCTTCTTTCTTCAATTTTACGCTTTAACCTCATTCCCAGAAATAAGGGACATTAGCCAGCGGTTTCTCTGAGCACACATTTTGCTAGGCCCGCGAGGAATAACAGCGGTATCACAAATAAAAACAAGACTGCGGCCAGCACAGGGGCTTCCCTTTTTTGTTACACTAGAAGTTTTCAATAAGGTTGACTAAAATTCCAAAAAAAAAAAGAACGGAGAAGAAGTTGTTCTTGCGGAGCGCACCGTTTTCCTTGCTTCAGTCTGTATCTTAAAGACAACAATAATGGTTCCTGGACTAGGCATAACTACATCAAATGTTATTTCTTCGGGAATTTTATGGAAGGATAGTTAATTTACCAATTTCGAGTCCTGCACCTGTGATGCTGCGAACAGTTCTACCTTTTAAACGACTACTTTTATGCCCGATTTCAATGAAATTACCGAGAATGTATGGAGTATTAAATGCTCTCAAGCGAACAAAAGTGCAATGTCCAAAGAACAATTATAGGGCTTTCTCTGGCATCGTCTGAACGGAAAGTGTATTACTCGAATGGTAAGTTTTTTTTTTCGAGTCCTGCATCGTGAGCCCAAAATCTCTCCAATCTCTGAAACGAGAAAATTTGATAAATTGTGATGTCTCCCCACATTTCCTTAGTAAATGGCAGCCATTTTGACATTGTATGTGCACTATTACGCATGCGTGGCGGTCGTGTTGTCTCTCATTTCTGGGAATGTATTCCTTTCTTCTATCTTGATCTTTTTCACCATTTTCTGATCCTTCTTCAATTCGCTATTTTATCATTTATCCCTGTCTGTTTTCCTTTCTCATTTTTTCTTTGAAATCAGTTCTTGTTCAACAGTTTTTTCAACCCATTTTTCCATCTTTCACCATAACTTACAATTATTTTCGTTTTTATTCAGTTTCAAAGCAAATAAACAGAGGAAGTACTTACCGTCACAATGGCAGGAACGTTGACAATTATTAAGCATGAAATCATAGTATTGGCTATTCTCCTCGCAGTATCCTTGTTCTTTCCACCCAGGGCACGTTGTGTACGCGTTTGTCAAGTTGCAGTCTGGAGAACATAGAAAACAACGTCCTTTAGCTTTGATGACTAAGCTATTGTTTTGTCATTTGGGATAAAGTTTCGAAGAGTTTTATTTATAAATTTGTCCAATCGTCTATATAGCAGGAGTGGCGGAATGGTACCAAAAGTGAGGCGGAGTGGGGAAATCTCAGGGGGACGGGTAGGGATGGGGGGATGGGAGGAGTGATTGTGTTTTCGAAGGGGAGAGGTGTGGGGGTCCTGCTGGGTTTGACATAGAGTAAAGATAAAAATGATACAAACAGTTAAAAAATATATAATATCGATCGGCTTTTATCAAGCAATCGATTTATACATATAATACTTGTAACACTATTTAGGTGCATGTAAAAAACCGCGCGTTCATGCAAAAAAAAAAAAAAAAGAAAAAAACATCTGTTTATCCCCTTCTTGCCTCTCCCCGTCCTCCGCCACTGTTCATATTTAGATATGTAAGAATGCGCAAAACGTATTTATTTATTTATTTATTTATTCATTCATTCATTCATTCATCCATCCATCCATCCATCCATCCATCCATCCATCCATCCATCCATCCATCCATCCATCCATCCATCCATCCATTCATTCATTCATTCATTCATTCATTCATTCATTTATTTATTTATTACCATATGAAAAAGTACTCGGAGTATTCCAGCTACTATGAAAGTACTATAGAAAAGCGGAGCGGGACAATGAACAATGACATATTACCGTTGCAGTACATCAGCCTGGCTTGCAGGGTATCGCCGTCACTAAGGTTAGTCCGCTGACCAAATTCCGTGGTATTGTCTAGTTTGACAATGGTGTTGAGACCTTGGGATTTGGCAAATGTCGTTGGCCCATAGTGCATCAGGCTGTCAAAGTCGTAGTCCACTCCCCGACTGTCTATGGCGCCTCCTAGGATCTTCTTGAAGTCGTCTTCTCTACCTTTCAACAAAAAGGAAAAAGACAAAAAGCAAATTAACTCGTAAGCCTTTGTCTCAACCGCGGTTTGCCTTTGATGTTTGGACAGAGAGGTTTGGGGCATGGCACCCAAAACTACGAAATGCCATAAAAGAACACATGATTGGAATGGTTTTTTCCCTTTGAAAAGTACTGTTGTATTCCGTAAGTGTAGTAAGGCCTAAGCATAGACTTTTATTAAATCTCCTTTCCTTAGGCGTTTTGCAGCTTCAAAATGCTAACCACACCACCATTGCAATATAAACCAGGAATCATGAGTTTCACATACCAGTCTCGATGTTATCCCAAAGAATCCTGACGTAATTGTCCCGGTCAGGGCGAGACTGCTCATGCCAGAAGCCCAAGGCGTGACCTAACGACAAAAATATAAAATAGACTAATTAAAATAGACTAAAAAAATATAAAATGGATAAATTAGGTTTGAGAAGCTAATAAACCCTCTCACAAACAGGGATCAAACCTAAATGATGCGTAAAATATTTTCGAGAGTTTAAAGGCTACGTAGGATCTATCCTATGACGCGAAAGGAGGGAAAAGGCGGGCAGGGCTTTCTAGTTTGAACCTTGTGAAGACCCTTGAGGATACGAGGGGTTGAAAATGATAAATGTTTCTCATTCTAATAAAACGCTCTTAAAGTCTAGCTTGTGATCATTTTGCCCAAGCTGTTACAAAACACACTGAGCAGTAGCGGATCTAGGGGAGGGTTTAGAGGGTTAAACCCCACTCCCCCTTTGGGCTGTCAGAAAGTCATATGTAACAAAAAAATACCCTCTCCCCTCCTTTGTCACTGGGCCAATCCCCCCCCCCTTTAGCGAAAAGCTAGATCCGCCCCTGCTCAGTACGAAATAAATGCTCACGTATCACTCTTGGCTTCTGCTGTGGTAATGGGAGCCTTTATATGCTTTCTTCTTTACCTATCTCATGCGCAGCAATACCCATGACGTCACATCCAGTGCCTATAGAAATGGTCTGTTTACGGCCGATACGCCCAACATCAGAGTAGCATCCGATACCGTTGAAGAAGCTGATGTAGTCTACCTGTGTTTGCCTCTCTACAAATTTGATGCACGGCACGTAAGTGGTCCAGTTGCCCATCGCTGATAGGATCGCAGACTGCGCACTTGCTGTAATATCAAAAATAAGATGTTGTAGCTTCTGCCATGCTTTTGGTAAGCATTTTAGCGTTCGATAAAAAAAATGTGTTTTTGCTGTGATGATCAAAGCAAAGAGGGAGAACGCCTAGAGGTCTAGGCCAAAATATAAGGGTAATGCAAAACAAGAGAAGTAAAAAGTGTATACTCTCAACCCTTGACCGAGCCTGGGTAAAAAATGCGCCATTTCAATCTCAGATTTCTGTGTTTTAGGTTTCTGGTCTCAGATTTCTGGTTTTAGGCTGGAAAGTATATCGTCACTATTAACAACCCCATCTTATCCTTGCGACTAGCCACAGGGATACCAAACAGAAGAGCAGAGCTTCTATCTGACCAAGTTATTCTATGGTTGAGTTCTCGTTCATGTTTTGCTCGAATTCTCGTGCAATTTTCAAACGTTTGCTAATGGTCCTCGGGTACTAATATATAGATTTAGGCACTGCCTAAAAGCGGAGCCAGCATAAACACCTTTTGTGTTGACTGATCAAAGGTATTATTGGGGGATCTAGGATCCTGCTCTCTAGATTTATTTATTGTACCAACCAAATGGATCCAGGCCTTATTCAATAATTTAAATTATGCAGTACATCAAAGTTAACAAACACAATTCATTAATTTTTTAACTGCTTACCACTAAGCGATTGTTCAAGAACGTAAGGTATCCTGACTTCTCCGTTTACGGATGGCCATATTCCAGTTCCATTCGCCGCCATCGCAGCTCTCCTCTGCCGCCCTCGGGAACTAGGTCTCTTTCCACGTCTGCGACTATTTGTTGAGTGCGTTTCATCAAGAATTATGTAGTCAGGACCGCTATGTTTTATTGCTCTGCGTATTTCAGGCGTCATTATGATATCTCCTTGAAAAAGGTCCATTTTTTCTACAAAAACACGTAATAAATTCCTAAATGCTTAAATATATTACACTCAAACTAATAGAGAGATAGAAACGTGCATTTAATTTTAAAAGCAATAACCTTATTCGATACAGCAGCTATCAGATTTATCAAAAGCAGGGGGAAAACATAATTTATTGAAATGTAAACTCTGACGCCCCTTGAATAGGAAAGTCCGTTCCTTTACAGCCAAAGGGGGGAGGGGATGGGGGTGTGGCCCCTCAGTGTCCCCCCCCTAGTTACGCGCCTGGAAAGCCATTATTTGTTCTAGGACATAATGACTAACACTGATCATTCTCATCGTGTATAGAGACCCCCTGGGGGTATAACAATTTATTGCAAATTACCGGAATCGAGGAGGGACATACTATATCTCAGAAAAGACAAGTACAGTAAGATACCTACTTTGATTATGCCATGGTTTTGCCTTCTTGTTGCATTTCATAATTTTGCTGAAAATACCTTCGTCATGGCCTACAAGATATGAGTCTAATTAATGTTTAGAAATCTAGCAGACCAATATTAAGAAAAGAAAAACAACCAATACACATAAAGATGTTCTCTCAGGATAATAAATTTCTATGTAAAAAAAAATTAAAAGGTAAGATAACATGAACAGAAAAACAAAATCCAAAGAAATTTAATTTAAAAGGCAATTAGTGTTTTTACGGGCCAATATGAGGGAAATGACTTCCTCTTATCAAAGAGTATTTTTGAAAGGTTAAAATTAGCCAATCAATATTAATGTATATTCCTTTCAAAGAGTATTTTTGAGAGGCTAAATATTAACCAATCAATATTAACTTCCTTTCCTTAATCAAAGGGTATTTTTGAGAGGTTAAAATTAACCAATAAATATTAATGTATTCTCCTAATCAAAGAGATTTTTAAAAAGTAAAAGAAAAACTGAATTAAAAGAAGACTTAAAAAAACACAGAAATTTATCATACTCACGGAAATATCAAAGGATATTTGTTTAACATTTGACGTATTCATATGTTAACGGTTTTGTAGATCAACTATTCAATTTTAGCGGAACATCATTCCGTTGAAAATGCTGCACTTTTTTGTAGAAATATCGTCTCATTTTGTATTTCTATAAAGTAGAAAAATCAAATACCTTACCTTTTTCCTCTGCTTTTCTCCTCTTTAAATTGCCTCTGATAGGCCCACAGCTCACAAAGATAGTAAAAACAACCAAAACTATCAGAAGTTTAACAAAGTAATACATGATTTCAATCGAACTTGTATACCAATAATTACTGGTAAAAAAAAACAAAAAACAATTTAAATTCCCATCGAGCAGAGCAGATAGATTGTGATGTACCTATATCTTCTTTGTGTCCTACGGCAATGATTTTATGGCTAATAACTGCGAGGTCATCAGTAGCAGAGTTTATTTTAGATGATTAGATGACGTCTTCTCATTTCCGTTCTATTATTCGTTATTCTATTGATGCTTCAACTACTCGGGATAAATGACGCATGCGCGTTCGACCATCCATTTTCTCTATACCGGAGACGAAACAACAACAACAATACTTAAACTGTTTCAGAAATTACAATGGGGGCGGATTGTCAACTGACAGTTCTTCAGTCTTATTCACTCATATATATTTTTCATTTTTTTTTATTCAAGTTCACTGACATCACCGCAGACCACTTGTTTTCGTTTGGAAAACGGGAACGTCAAGGCTCTTCGCAAAATGTATTGCCTAACATAACAGGTTCCTGGGCACTAATATTAGCCTGTGAAAGCATAAAGGCAGAGAAGTTTCGAGAACAGAATTCGCTTGTCTAACAGATGTAGATGTTTAATTTTGTTCTAGTTATAAAACATCACCATTTAGTTATAGATTGTAGTAAAAGCGAAAAAAAAAGTAAATTTATCTACGTGCTGTCCACGGCCTTTTGAATGGCCCAGAGGTATAGTAGCAGTATCTAGAATATAATTTTGCATGAAATAAGTATTGATTGTGATTAAACTTGACCTACGTTTTTGGTTAGCAAAGTATACAATGGAATAGAGCCTTTATTTTTATTTAAAATATATATATATACAAGGCCCCGACTGACAAGGTTTGCTGACGGTCCCTCATTTGATCTGTCATCAGATTTATTGCATTTCGCGATTGATCAAAAGCACGGAGATGCGGCAAGAATAAAAGAAAAGGCTGGTTGCCGAAATTTCTCGACGTTAACAGTATGCCCATACACACAGTGCTTGTACAAATAAAAAAACCTCTCCTTTCTATTGCCCCCTCCCCCCTACAACATAATGTTACACGTTTTCAAGAGTGTAAGTAATTCTTACTTTGTGTCTAAATGTAAAACGGACAATAAATGTTATCGTCAGTAGTAATAAGGGGGCCAAATGTCTAATGTCGAAAATTGGCCAAGATTTGAAATAAGCGCCTTTCCCCCCCTCTTCAACGCAAAAAAGAAAATGCTATAACTTTTTAGCTTTTGGGTATCTCATATCTCTCCAAACCTTCCCTTGGCAATGAGCTTAGCCTTCCCTATATGCGGCTTTGTGAGAAAAAAATCATCTCGTTTGATTTAGTTGACTTATTAAGTGGCTTTCACACCTGCCAGAAAAGCCTGGGTACAAGAGGAGAAAATGAAGCTCTGGCATAGTATAGGACCCAAGGGATGGTTTAGCGTAATGTTTGTGACGTAGGTGACGTAACAGGTTTTCGCGCCCCAGAAAAGCCGAGTGCAAAACCACTAAAACTCACCCAACCATAAGCAAAAAAAAAAACAATAATTCCAGATCTGTATCACATTAAATCGGCGAAGAAAAATATGGCTGTCGCAGCATTCGGGTCCCATCTCAGCTTTAATAACAAGAAAGCTCTCGAATGGGGTGCAGAGAGCCTCAGTAGTACTCCATGTGTTAAAACGGTCAACCAACGCGTCGAACAACCTTTGCTGAGGATGGAACGGAAGCCCTCCTATTTTCTCCGCAATTTCAAGCGGTTTGGAGTGGGCTTCGGCTGTATTTTGTTTCTACTGGGGTTTGTCTCCTTAACATTGTCTTTAGGAATACGACAGCACTTAAATGGTAAGACGTTGAAGGCAGAGCTAGTTAAAAGTTTCCATAAATATGTTATGCTAAAAATCTGAAGATCAAGAACATTGATAAATAAGTTTAACCTCAAAAGTTTCTATAAATTTAATTCTGTGCTTAGTCTCTGCGATCCTTCGCACAGAAAATGTTTATATTGTATATTCTACATAAAAAACACACAAGGTGTGAGGAGTGACGCGTACCAGTTTATTAGAGACGATATTACAAGTATAGATGTAATATACAAACATGTTCATGTATCAACTAGCAGAAGACTGGGGAAAAAACAACCCCGGAAAAAAACGACGCGTTATGCAAACTGGTAAGGTCAAGTGAAAGACGAATGTAATTAGCTAAATATATAGGCATGAGTGAACCTCTAGGGAATGCGTAAGGCGCGAATTCCGAATGCCCAACATAAACACATTTTGCTAACCACAAAGAGATAGCAATTTCAACTTTCCCCTTTTGCTAGTCCCAATATTTTAAATTTTCATTCATCTGCTTTAACATCTGACGGAAAAGCAAGTTAATTAAAAAAAGATTAGTTAACTTTTCAGATTTAGGGGGATCTCTTGAATATAATGATATGTAACTCATTAAAGCCGCATTGTCACCAGTTTACTTCCGGTCGATTACTTAACAATCTCCGATGATTTTTAACGGAAAACGCGAAAAATATTTCAAAATATTGAAAGCCGTGTGTCTATTGGAAGTTTCTTTGAGGATGTGACTGATAATTTAGAGCGGATGGCCTGTTTAATATCTCGGATTCTAATAGATTCTTTTGACGGTTGAGGTTTCAGTCGGACCCCCGGAAGTAAACTGGTGACAATGCGGTTTAAACTGCCAATGGAAAATGATATAACCACACAGCCAGTTCGAACATATTTGAGCCTTTTTGATATCTTATTTACTTTCCAAGATATTTCAATTTATGGGAGTTGGAGACGTTTATTTTAAATAAATAAGGATTTACCTACGATGCACCAAACCAGCACAATTTCAGCACGTTATAAGTGTCTCACCACTTACAGTAGTCTGCTCTTACTTATTGGTAATGCTTCTTTTTTGTCCATTGGGAATCCTGTGGCGCACAAAGGATGGAAGAAACTGGATTGGCTTACTAGCCTCGGTTTGGCCCTCGTTTTGAAAACATTTCTTTTTTTTATAACCCTAAATCAGAGATATTTCTACGTTCACAATCGTTGGTTTTCTGTGAAATGTGTAGCAGAAATTATCCAAGCTTCGAAGGTTGTCGACGTCGTGCCCACATGGCTGTAAACGTTATTGCGTACAGATAGCTTTATCGCCCTTACAAGGGTAGGAGAAACAGAGTTTGCTTGCTTGATAATAAACAGCCAAATAAGAGGGTTTATTATCAGAATTTAGCCTTTCAAACTCTGTTCCTCTGCCCTTGATAATGAAAACGCTATCATTAAAATCAACCCCATCTATTAACACATTTAATTTGTTTCAGGCCCAGGCCTCGTGTGGCCCACGACGTCCATAAAAATCCACAGGAATCACACAGAGTATATCTCCGCAAAGGTTCGGCTGCCCTGGGCTACAAACCACCACAACTGGCAGTACAACCTAATGATTGTGCGAGTTTGGGTCGGCACATGTATCATCCTGGGGACTGCTATAGCTTTAAGCATACTCTACTCAATTACATTCTGTCTGTATGAGAAATGGAGAAATCGCCAAGAGGCATTGTGTCGGGATCAGAAAGGAAGATCGACACCACCGAAACATGCTTTCAACTTGTCTTTTTATCATTTAAACAAAATTGGGGCATCGGACTTACTTCCGGTTTGAATCAAAGTGGTTAGAGGGCGATGTATTTTATTATTATACAAAAAAAACAACAATAATAATGCCATCTCCAAAAATAACTTATATCTGAATTTTGCGGTATTGTGCATTGTATGAAATTTCTTAATTTTAAAATCCCCATAGTATACGATTTGAAACCGACTTATCAGGAAATAGATTGTATAACAAGAGACAGTTAGTTATAAATAATTTTCCGGGGACAAGCACACACCAAATTGAAGTGGACTCTGTCTATGACCAAATTGCAAATGTCTCACACCCGCCCAACAAGCCGGGATGTGATAATCAAATGGCCCGTTGGCACTAGGCGAAATTCTGTTAGCTTTGCAAAAATACATGTCAATACAAGCCCGTTTTTTAAATGCAAACGATTAAACTATCTGTCCTTAAAAACTATTCTTAAATCCCTAGTGGTTCCCAATCAGGAAGAAATCAGAGAAGTGATTATTTTTATTGGATTCATCAAGACTTTCGTTCTAGTGCAAACGGACCCTCGCTGCCCTTCTCTTGGATGTACCAATATTGGCACTAGCCACACATCCTTTTTTATCAGTTATCAGGATATAAATATGTAGGTATCTAAGCCTATACCTGAGCATCGATAGACTAGAATGCTGTGGGGAAGCTATTAGTGATTTCTTCCATTGCTTTATGGTAAACTTTTCTCGGTCTCATCTTTCCAGCTTTTACCCTAAGATGCCTCAACTCCTTTCCTTCATCCATGATTTCATTGAGCAAAGTCCACGTCTTCGACTTGAGGCTTCGAAGCGTGTCTCTGAAGTCTAAGGGTACATTTTCTGCTCTGTCTATCTCGCGCTCGTATTCATCCATCTCGTAGTGTTCCTCGTTGATGTTGAGCCAGCTCTTAGTTATGCTATGACGGAGCTCGGGATGCATCCGGGGCCTTAGTTCATGGCACGTGGTCGCACTAGATAAGTCATTGTCACGTGCACTGTGCACGTGTGGCATTCGAGCCGTTACCCCGAAGGACCCATCGCACACTTCAGTGTCTCTCATATCTATATCTTGATCATAAGTCTTCCTTTCTAATAATTCTCCATGGTTTCCGATGAGCTGTTCCCGGGTCAGCTCGAGTTCTAGGTTAAGCTCCTCGTTCTCGAAGCCGAGCTTCATCATTTCGAACTCCGTGTCCTCTCGCCTAGTCCTCTCATCCTGAAGCTCCTGCTCTAGGCTGCTCACCCTCTGCACAAGGTCCATAAACCCACAACTTTTATCACTAATAGGAGAAATAACCGCATCGAATTGATTACCGGTAACGAGACCTGAGTCCCCCTCGCTTCGCCACCTAGTCATACCCCCAGAACACCGTTCGTCGTCAGAATGGCATATATCAGCGAGCGATGAGGTCTTCCATGGAAGCCTGTACTCCTGATCGTCCTGTAAGGTACTAAGATCCTCCAGGCTCCTGACAGCTCGTAAAAGGTCTGTATTGCTTTGCTCCAGGAGCCTAGTCTTGAATGTAAGCTGCTCAATCTCGTTACGGTGACACTGCCGAGCGAGTTCTGCCTCCTGCCGACGCTTGCGTTCTTCTTCCAGCTCGCGTAAAAGGTAAGCTACAGCGTCTGTGTCGGAACTCTCAAATCCGCTGCACCCTGAGGAGCTGTCGTATTCGCTGAACACGACCGAGTTCCGAGAACTTTTCACTTCCTCTAACTCTCGCTTTGTGTTGTCGTGCTTCTTGCGCTCCTGGAGAAGCTGTAGTTTGAGGACCTGGACCTCATCCAGGTCCTCCCTGAGCTCTTGGAGAAGGGCGTTCACGTCTAAACGAATAAACTTGGCTTTACATTTATGCGGTCAACTCAGGTACGCTTTGACGTGTTGGGTGTGTTGGCTTACCGTATCACTGACAATGGCAATCGTATAAGAATACATCGCAATTTACAACATTTTGAACAAGAAATTAGAGATTAAATTATGTCTAAGAGTGCATACGGAAAACTATGGAAAAGTTGGTAATTATGGTGAAGTTGGTACGCTTTTGCGAAAATAATAGCTAAAACCTCAGACTACAGTTATGATATCAACGAAAGCCAAGTATTTTTTTTATAAGATTTGGTTCACAACCTCGTAGTCATAGTATTTAAGATCCTTGCATTAAATGCCAAACTAGATAACAACGAAATCCAAATCCTTTTATAAGATTGGGTTCATGACCTCGTGGAACTTGAGGCGTGTACTAACTTGAACACGAAAAAGTGTATTGTGTAATGTGCAAATTTATTCAAACGCCCAAAAAACCAAGAAAATCCTCGGAGAAATGTCGTTCACAAAATAAAACAACACCAAACAAAACATCTTGCGCAATTTTAACAATAAAATATCAGACGCAAATATGTCTCTTACCTCTCTCTCCAAACATAGAATCTTCCAAAAATTCTCTCGCTATAAAATCATGATCTTTATCCAAAAGGAGCCCTCGGATAAACCAGTGAAGTCCGTCCGTGCACTTGCGCAAAACATCCAACAGTAAATCGACTCTCGCCTCACGTGACAAAGCATCATTCGCCTCCCCAATAACACGAATCTCCTCTGCAGTGAGCACTCCGTGTTTGCTGAGGTAGTCGCAGAGATTGTGAGGTTCTAGCGCCTCGGACAGCCGGTTACGATAGCGATGCAGCAGGTCTTGGTCTAGGGGCTCCATCTTGGGGGTAGGTATTTTAGGAGGATTCAAGCCATGGTTAAGGAATCTTTTATATCTGTCGGCAAGAATGTCGTACATCGGATAATTGCGTGATATGTCAAAAGCTTTATTGACAATGTCGTGACAGTGCTGTAACTATAGAATGGCGTGACAGTGTTGTCGTGACAATAGCGTGGCAATTCTGACATGAAATAGCGTAGTGTCGTGACGTCAAAGTAAACAGAAATGGTTGCGGCGGTCACGCCAGAGAGCGAGGTAAAATAAAATAACTCCACGAAAAGATGTCTTTTCTGAAGTAGAAACTTCCTAGCTAATTCGTAAGGGCTGAATAAGTGGCTTTTTGATGTTGTTATTATGTCGCCAAAGCCGGATCGCGGACGTATTTGCCCGCGTTATATCTTAGTGCAGTAAGTCGTAAAGACTTTGTTATTTTAGTGACATACAGTATTCAGCTGAAATTTTTGGTTCAGAAAGTGACGTTCGCAGTTTTTGAGCGCTCTAATTTTTCACAAACAAAACAATTAGTTGGTTAGCATGCCGACCAATCAACCCTCCTGGAATCTACCCAGTATGCACCCCTCTACACTAATATTAATGTAAAATTAATTTTCAGGCAACATCAGTGCTTCCATATCACGATCCCCTACTGCACAGAGAAACGACTAAAAAAAGTGGTAGCTGTGGTTTGCGGAAAAAAAAAAACTGAAGGCCTGCTAGCTACCAGATCTCATCAGCAAACCAGGGTCGTTAGACATCCTTCCTACAGCCTAAAGACATTATTGACATCGATAATGTACCGATTTCATCATTGAATGATCACCCCAGGTTAGCGTATCAGAATATGTTAGCCCGAAGCGGTTTTCTTTAGGTTTTTTAGTGTCAAATGATCAATTATTGATGCTAAGCTTTCTTGAATTTATTCAAGCAAACGTCGCTGGCACGTTTTTTATAGCGGCGAATAGTAAAAAGCACAATTTACAGCAAGGTGCTTTGTAATGTTTAACCCATTTTCATTTAATCGCCATGAGCTTTCACTGCCTTGCATATCAGACGAGTTAAAATAAGGTTTGTTTGATGCTTATAAACCTTGTTGTGTTCTTTTGCGGATGGGTTGGCTGGAAGATGGTATAGACAAAATCTAATGCACGAAGTATGAGAGAAACATCGAACAAAACGGAATAATAATGCAGTTATAGACTGATAACGGTCTAACAAGATACACAATAAATATTCAGTTTACCTTCGGCTGCAGTGATGTGGTAAATCTTAAGAAAACTGAGTAAGATGTTCCGCTCGACTACACGGCGTTTTGTTGTTCTCTAGCCGTGACCCGTGACTGACTGGGGCGAATTCACCATACGTCAATACAACACCCGTCGGGCCTCCTGTGGTGCGTAATGCTAATGCAGTGCGTTTGTGTTTTGCGTTTTTTGAGTTTCGATTTTCGCGTATGAAAAAGGTAAAGCAAGGACAAAAGGTGAATGATAAAAAGCTGGAGTAATAAATTTGATGATCGTTTCTTTCAGTCTCCTTATCTGGCGCCTGCCAGACGTCCAGGCCTCTGCTAGATCGAAAGCAGGAAACTCGAACGTTGGTCGCCCGTTGCGATCGTACGCTCGAGTTTGCAATAGAACAATGAAATAAATCAATGAAATCATCTCCATCAACTGTGCGATTTGCAAACGAAGCGAGAAAATTCGCCGAGAGGTCATTTGCAAAAATATTGTGCGATTCCTATGACAATATCTGTATAAAAGGAGAGAACGTGCCCCCCTGTAACCACCTCTAGCTATCTAGTTACGGGCCTGTCCTGACCACGCAAAATGTCTTATAGGGAAGAATGGTATGCTACAAGCTGACAAGTGCAAGTAGACGTTTGGTTTAATCAAAATACACATGGTATACTTGTGAGAGTACATCTATCTACAGCAGATTCTTGATCCTTGAACTATTTCTGTATGAAAAAGTCTTTTGATAGTCTTTAAAGCACCCTTAATAACTTCCTCATGCTGTCACTGATGGTACACCCCTCGAGCTTCCACGTCAGAGCCCCGAAGTCCGTCTCTTCCAAGACAGTCCTCTTCTCTGAAACATCCTGTACCATGCTGTTGAAGAAACAGTAAAGAAATCTCTCCGAGAAAGCCGCAATCGCCAAGAACTTGCTCAAATCTATTTTCTTAGACATTTCTTCGATTTCCAGCATTCCTAATATAGCATTAACCTGCTCAACCGTGATACTCTGCGCGTAAAGGTCCCTGAGAGCTTTTAGTAGCTCCCTGTGGTTTATAAATCCGTCTTTATCTTTATCGTTCTTTGTGAAATAATGTCTGAACAGAGTTCTCCTGCGGCTGTTGATGCGACAGTATAAGGATACGTATTCCAGAGGTGACAAGTTTTCCAATACTTTCATGTCCATGGGGAGCTCAAACCTACAGCTTTGTCTAGACAAAGATAGCGGACCCTGCAGCCACGGCTTGGTACTGTCTGACCTAATCCTCTTCAATTCTTCTTCCTCCAAGTGTCCCATTAGCCGCACGGCTTCTTGTGAGGCGGAGCGATGCGATGGCGTTGGCTGGGTCGAGTGATCAGATGAACAAGAGTACGTTCTACTGAGACTACCCGCACTCGCCCCAAGATCCCTCATTCTTAGGATGACTCTGATATAAGAGAAATACAAACAGTTGTACAGTCAAATACTTGGTACTACGGACACTCTCCGCATCCTCTCTACTACGGTCACCTTCAGGACCCTCTCTATTATGGACAACCTCCGCATCCTCTCTACTACGGGCACCTTCGGGACCCTCTCTATTAAGGACAACCTCCGCATCCTCTCTACTACGGGCACCTTCGGGACCCTCTCTATTAAGGACAACCTCCGCATCCTCTCTACTACGGGCACCTACGGGAACCTCTCTATTAAGGACAACCTCCGCATCCTCTCTACCACGGGCACCTACGGGAACCTCTCTATTATGGACAGCCTCCGCATCCTCTCTACTACGGTCATCTTCGGGACCCTCTCTATTATGGACAACCTCAGCATCCTCTCTACTACGGTCACCTTCGGGATCTTCGATATTACGGGCACCCTCGGGATCCTCGCTAATACGGGCACTCTCGGGACCCTCGCTATTACGGCCACTCTCGGGACAATCGTATTACGGGCACCCTCGGGGTTCCCCCTATTACGGGCGCCCTCGGGATCCTCGCTATTACGGGCACTCTCGGGACAATCGCTATGGGCACTCTCGGGACAATCGCTTTTACGGGCACCCCCGAGATCCTCGCCATTACGGGCACCCTCGGGATCCTCGGTATTACGGGCACACTATCAACAATCGGTATTACGGGCCCCTCTCTATTAATTAAGGACACGGGACAATCTATTACGCAAACCCTTGCTTTGGACAATCACTATATACTACGGACAACCTCGTAATGTCGAAAGTCCGTATCGACAGGAGATGACTTTTAAGTCATTTGTTTATTTCGATCTCGCCGGGAATATGATAAAGAGGTGTCGAAATGACGGAAAAACCTTATAGAAATAGTTACTGCGCATAAAGCTGCCTTGTCGCACAACATTAAAATTGTTATTGATAATCGCTTGTGGCTATCTTTACTCTCAGCCAATAGAATTTTATTGCTTATGCTTTGAATGCAGACAAGGTGCTTTATAAAATGGATATGTGCGCCATTCTGAAAATGAAAAAAAGGTAACATGCAACTCTACCACCGAGGTTGAGCTAGGATGGTTTAAACATGTTTAAGTTTTCTTTGTTGTCTTTGATTGTTTAGTTGCCTCTTTACTCACCGAGACACTTTGGTTGCTACAATCCTCACTTTTCAATGATTTCCAGACCACTTTGAAACAAGAGAGCAATTGTACCTCAAAACTGAATAGTAGGCACCATTAATTGCATTCGAATAGTAGGTTTACCTTCTAAGCTTACCCTTCTAAGCTTCGTACATCATTCGGGATGGTAGTTGCCAAGGTCTAAATCTTAATATATTTCATAAGTCGAGAGATGGCAAACAGGCTTTGTTTGAATATCGTCACTCCTAAGACAACAAAACCTTTTGCATAACTTCTTTTGCCGTTTTGCTTTCCCGGAGTTCTGACAAAACCAAAACTGGTCCTTGAGCTGTTTTGGTATTAGATAGTCACACTGAAATCCTAAATCTTACGGAATACGATTCAAAGCCATCATAAACCTGCATCCGACAAGAGTATAACGTTAGTCGTATATTTAAGCTGCGAGTATATTTAAATTGCAGATCAGACATTGTACAAACAGTTGTACGGTACTAGGTTGCTATAATAGACGAGCTCTATACCAAGGCGCTTTCTGTCGATGTTCTCAGATGTTCTGTAAAGTGACTGAATTTGATTGATGAGGGAGAGTCGTTTTTGACGTTTACGTTTTAGAGGGTTGATAATATTTTACTTCATATTTAAAGACATTTACATTCGATTGTGGTGCTGCTAAATTGGGAATTTGCATTTGCTTGAAAACAAATGAAGCGATTTTCCTAGACAAAGAAAATATACCTTTTTATCTTTTTATATTTTATTTGTTCAATAATAGCAAGTTTCCTTTTCTCACTCTTTGGTGTCACAGGGAAGCTACTGTTAACAAAAAAACAGAATAAGAAATTATATAGATGTAAATATTTTAGATATTTTATAGTTTTATTCATAATCGATTTTTAATGGTCTCAAAACCTTGATTTAATGACCGCGAAAAAGACCTCCCCTCTCGTCCTTCCGAAAATCATCACAATAAAAGATAAATATGGTATAAGTGAAAATAATCATGATAATCCGACCTCTATTAACTAAAATGATTACTCTAAGTCAACGCCCCCGTTAGATTTAACCGATCACTTCCCGGGCCTGACTAAGTATCTTAAGCGATACGGTGTAACAGAACCCTGTGTTAACGATAACCGGAAGGTAAGCAGATTGTCTCAGCTTATTCACACCTGATTCTAATTGCGCATCACGCCAGGAATCTGTTTATGCGCGCGACGTCATTGCCTTGAAAGAAGCTCTGTTTAATCGTGCTTAGCTCGGGTGTGTATTCAGTAATGGGTCCACGCACCTTGGTACAGTCATACAAAAGTTCAAGGGGACATCGAAGCCAATTCGCTTTGAAGTTGAGCTAGTCAATTGAGTTCGAGCGTGCGCAGCGGGGCCCATCCCGTATGTTTAGCGAGATCCCTGTTCTAAGCTCTCTTTAAGATAATAAACTGATTAGCTGTACCTTTTAAGCTATAACCACACAGGGAGACTACAGTGGCAGGCCATAGTCCTCCCTATAGGCGAATAAAACAGAGTGACCCGTATAAGTAATTTCCTCACTGCTTCATCATCAGCTAAGTCCATCGGCATGTGCCCGTGTTGATTCAGAGCGCGCACGTTAGCGTTCGCTCTGAGCAGTAGCCGCACAATGTCAATATACCCCTCGGCTGCTGCATGGTGCAGGGGGGCCCATCCATATCTGTCGGTCTTATCCACGTCTGCGCCTAGCTCCAGCAGGATTTTGACGCCTCTAAGGCTCCCGTCAAGCGCGCACTGCGTAAGCGCAGTCATCCCAGATGCGTTAATGGCGTCCAGGTCTAATCCTTTCCCCTGCCGATGCATCATCAGTAGCAGGGCTTTGCGTGCCTCGGCGAGCGCATCCGAGTCGGAAGTATGACGGTGACAGAGTGCTTGTACAATCATATCAAATGGCTGTGGGCATGAGTGAGTGCGTCTCACTTTGTTGTGAGAGTTATGATGTCGCGTAGTCTCCTTGCCGCAGCCCTGTGCGCCCACGATCCCTTCCTCAACCATATCACTCCTGAAATGATGCAAGTCGCACGCCGAACTTTTGCAAAGTGAACTAATCGTTGCTATAAGGTGCGATTACGGTCAAGACAACAGGGCTATCTCAGTTCACAGTACGACAATCATTGCCTGGGATTCCCTTGCCTTGATTAGCCGCCTTCTGTTTCCTGCAGCGCGTTAAATTTACGTCCTTTTGTATCGTGTTGATCTCTGGTGGATGACCCGTATGGCTGTGCTAACACACGCGCTATCTCATGTATGATACACGAGACGGGACATATACTCTTCGATTGTCATGCCCTACAACAGGTGGCGTGACAGCCTGGTGAATCAGTTCTTCTAATTTATCTACCGGAAATACAGTATATTATAAGGTACTCTTTTCAACCTCGGAAGATATTATGTTTTATGTGTATATTTGCGTCTGAAGGCCTCTGGACCTTAGGAACCCACAGGCGTTTTGGCGAACCAGTTTTGTATGTTTTGCAAGTTTTCTGATGTTTCGCGTGTCCGGAATTCAAGCAGTGCTTCCAAACCTTCTACTTATTTGCGCACGATTTTCCTCTCTCTTAAGCAGACAGCTCTAGCAGAACTCAATGCTACCGGCGCCAGAGATAACTGTGTCGTATTTACCTTTGATAAGTCTGAAAGGGGCTGATTGAAATAGTGATAACGATGAAGTAATTATAGATTCTAAAATCATTAAAACATGGGCCTCTTCATCGATGATAGATTTGCACAAACAGGTCATGCAATGACGTAACAGCTGTTGAGGGTTAAAAGATGAACGCCAAAGAAACACAAAGGTTGATGACCCAACACTGATATTCACAAAAGCCTGTTGTTGACTTTTTTAGGGCTAAAAAGAATTTATCTCGACATGATCACAACATAAGGTGCTGTCCCGTCTCAGAAATGACAAGGACTCTTTACGCTCGGACTGCTTTCATTATGCCATACAAATGGGTGTATGCGGGTGAGAGCAACGCGGAGAAAGGGGGCGCGAGGAAATTAGGGGTTGAGGTAGGGGCGAAAGCATTTCTTCTTGTAACCGAAAACAGAACATCATCCGCTATTATTAACAAAAATGGCGTTTTTGCAAAACCCGAATATTTCTGAAAAAAATAGATGCAGGGGTATAAAACAAGTGTTTTAAACATGAATAGACGTATACAGACTAAGACCTATGTATTTGGAAGAAGTTTTATTGAAAACTTGCTATATTTAGCACAATAAACAATACGCTAAGTTGAGTGGGCTCCCTGTGTTATTACAAGAAATGACAAAAAAGAGGCATTTGACGGTATGCTTTGGAGGCTAGGGTATGTTCTTTAAAATTTTAGGCTTTTAAAAATGCTGTTTTTGAAGATGAAACGTACCCCTGCACCCCCCCCCCCCCCCCTCCCCCTGGGTACGGGCCTGACCTATGTATTTGGAAGAAGTTTTATTGAAGACTTGCTATATTTAGCACAATAAACAATACGCTGAGTTGAGTGGGCTCCCTGTGTTATTACAAGAAATGACAAAAAAGAGGCATTTGACGGTATGCTTTGGAGGCTATTGTATGTTCTTTAAAATTTTAGACTTTTAAAAATGCTGTTTTTGTAGATGGAACGTACCCCTGCACCCCCCCCCCCCCTCCCCCTGGGTAGGGGCCTGAGGGATGTGCGGCTCTCAGCCCTGCAAAAACAATGGTACTTGCCTGAACGACGGAGACAGCTACAACATAACATCATAACATATCCAGTTAAAATAGTTCGTGCAATGTTTCTCAGGCTTGAGAGCACCTTTAAATTGATCTGCTCATTTAAACACTTGTGGGCAAAGTTGCGACGCAAGGACGGCTCAACAAAATAGCATCACAGTGGACGACGCGATATGCCCTAATCTCAAATGAACGGATCATAAGGTAAAAAACATGGTATTGAACAGGAGTGGTAAACAGCGCGTGACTTGGCGTTCTTAATGTAACCGTCTATCTGTTTGTAGAAACTTGATTGCAACACGGACGGTAACACGATTGTGACGCACTTTCTATCACCGGGCATCCGAGCGAGACTCATCCGTTTCGTTATAAAGGCGTGGTATCGTCACCCGACTATGAGAGTGGAGTTAGACCTCTGCCATGTGACGCCATAATTATAGTCAAAGCTCTTTAACCTCTACTCCTACTTAGACGGACCCAGCAGTATTTGCGGGCGTTTCCTAGGTTTTCTCCCCTCCGAAATCCCCGAAATGGGTGATGAAGAAATGTGATAGAGTTTGTGAGTACTGTGTCGCAGGAAAGAGCAAGGTTCACTACGCAGCTTATATCGTCGAAAGACGGCCGGTACAATAGACCGCCTTCTAGGGTTTTCGAGACTAGGACCCTAAAGCCCATATCTTAACTGCTTTCTATATTTAAAGCACAAGAAATATGGAGGAAGGGCAAGGGAATGGTAAATGGAGATAGCACAAATTTGCGATTGGCCCGTAGCAGTCAGAGAGGGGAGGGGGGAGGGGGGGGGGGGAGAAGAGACACAACAACTTAGATATATGCGGCCCTGTGCAATAACTTGATTTTAGATCCTAGGCGAAAACAGTAGAATCGGTATAACAATCACATTTAATTGATTCAGATTAGCATTCACGACAATATCCACGCGAACTTCCGATCAAGGTATTTTGCACCACACATTTTAGTGAAATTGTTATGCAAGTCCTTTATGCAAATAAATAAAAAGTAATATAAAAAAAACAAGGTCGTATTGATAAGGACAGCTGAACCCATTAACTCTAATAACCCTGAGAGAAGCAGTTTAGTGAGGGTGAGGGGCAGAAACAACAACAGTTAAAATAAAGTTTTTACGCACATTGAGATGATGTACTCTGAATAAAATTACCTGCTGCCGCTTCTGAAGCTCTTGCTCTGATTGGACGCGTAGAATTTGTTTTTCATGCCTGCATTTGGTCACATAAATCGTTTGTTTAGCAATCCGGGGTCTCTAGATGTTAGAATGCAGGGCTTTTTAGCGAGCCAAAGGTTGCATTTAGAGGGGTGGGCGCTATCCGCGCTTCCCTGCTAGCAGAGGCCTCTTTTCTCTAGCCCAGCGAAATACAGAGAAAAGAGGCCTCTGCTAGCAGGGAATATCCGCGCGTGCGCGCTTGTGGAAGCTAACGACGTTATTGTTAAAAATATTACTGTCATTGATTCGGGTAATTTTCTTGTATACGTCAAATCTTCAGTTGAGGCTAGGCTGTTCTTATTTTTGGAGCATTTTAAAAAGGCTGGAAATATTCTTAATAATGTTCTTAAATTTCATTTGTACATAAAAATGAAATACCCAATGAATTATTAAGAAGATTATTACACAAATTATCAATAGCAATAAAATTTAAGGTTGTTATGATAAATACAATTTGATTTCGTATTTTATAACGCATCACACTAACATATATTTTTCGGCTACCTGAGCCTCGGCATGTTCTTGGCATTTTTTTAAAAATTTGGTCAAATCTGAGGCTGGGTGTTCTTAATAATGGCTGGAAATATTCTTAATAATGTTCTTAAATTTCATTTGTACATAAAAATGAAATACCCAATGAATTATTAAGAAGATTTTTACACAAATTATCAATAGCAATAAAATTTAAGGTTGTTATGATAAATACAATTTGATTTCGTATTTTATAACGCATCACACTAACATATATTTTTCGGCTACCTGAGCCTCGGCATGTTCTTGGCATTTTTTTAAAAATTTGGTCAAATCTGAGGCTGGGTGTTCTTATGAAAGAGGTTCTTATAAAAAAAAAGTGCACTTCATTGGGTTTTATATTTTAATATAGACACAAGCATCCAAGAAAACACCAGAAACACCAAAAGAACATCCTTTAGAAACAAAAGAACGACCCCAGCCTCCAGTCATCCGGAAAAGTGAAACGTTGGGTTTCCATCAGTGTATCCATCGTCCACCGCCACCTGGCGATCAGCGATCTCCGCAAAAGCTCTTTTGCGAATAGTTTTACAATACCGTCAGAGGTTAGAGTTGTTTAAGTTGCATTTAGAAACACCGCAAGATCCACCGACCACTAAATGACCGTTGCGTGACTGACCACAGGGTCAAAGCGAATCAAAGGTCTTTTACCACGCCTAGATATGTACGATTAGCATTCGATTCAAGCATCGTATGATCTAGGCGTGATTCAATTTTCTTTTCTGCTTATTGTGGTGCTCGAGACTTCAATTCGCTCGCATTCCACGCCGTCTCACAAGCTCTAGCTTGACTGTAACACTACCCTACGATTGAAATGGCAAACTGCGGCTGGCTTTGGTCCTTTATATGGTTTCTTATTCTTATCTGCCTTGCGTGGCCGCTTGGAATTGTAGCCGCTGTTTTCTACGCGCTAGTGTCACCCTTCTCGGCGTGCTGTAGTGGTTGTACGGACTTCACGAACTTCCTCATGTCAGGAGTGAAACTGCCTTACACTGCGGCGACCAATATGGTTCACGGCCGATCTGGCTGCTAGTTGAGCGGGCGATAATACATGCCCGACAGGAAAATATTTGTGTTGCTACGATTATCTTTGGTCAGTACGGTTGAAATGCCTACATTGCAGCGTTTTGAGCGAGAGCAATCTTCATTGGACAAAACAAGGGACATGATAACTGAACATATGTAGAAGCATAAACAAGTTGATTACCAGTGATAATTTATCCGCTACGGGAGAGAGATTTCCTAGTCAAGCAGTTAATTTAACACAAGAACAATATCCGCCACACCTATTCACAGAGAACTGAAGATTATGAAGTCATTACGCTAGCAGCGATATGCCAAAGATAGACTTATTATTACTGTTGCATTTTATTTTTCCAGTTTTAATTGAGTTAACAACTAATATTTTTCTCACTATTGTTTGTGTTGTTTGAGATGAATCAAGCGTGTCACAGGCCTGAGCTACATGCTCCTTTGTATTCCTTTATTCTTGAATCGAAAAAGTTAGTAATAGTACAATATCATAATATAAATAGATGCTGCAGTTAATATTACAACCAAATATAAATGTTATCGTGGTATGACAGTAGAATTAAAGCCCTTATGTGTGTAAGATTCTGAGGGTGTGTTTTATCAACATAATTATGATACTATGCTTGGAGGCATCATGCATTTTAATGTCACGTAACAAAGGACAAGAAACTGATACCAGTAAACACGCTACAAATATTGCGTTTTAGTTATAATAGCAAATCCCAATGTGGAGAAAATTGTTTTATATTTTTGGGTATATATCTCAACTAACTTTTCACCAATTCACATACGTTCATCCTGGCTTTAAAATATAGTAAATGAAAAGGTAACAAAGTGCCTTATCCGTTAAGGAAAAGCCAAAAGGGGCATGGCTTTCCCCCCTACCTCAATACAGGAAAAAGGGGTCTGCCTCCCTTGCAAATGGACACTTCCCCAAAAATTTGGAGAGCAATATTTGGTAGACCATTCTCTGTTTTTTGTCCCTCAGCAAAAGCTTACAATTTTGATCCTAAGCTGTTTTTTTGTCAGATGTGAATCATATGGTGGCAGCTTAATGCACCCTTTATTCAGCCATGTTATATCTGCACCTCAAATTACAAGGGGGACAAGCATCTTATTAAATTTACTTATTAAAACAGGAATGACTAGAAACTTGCCTATCCCTCCCCCCATACAGAATCTAAGGAATATAATACTACCATCCAACAGGTTTCACAGCTTTAGAATTTAATAATTTGTTGCAGCAATACAATTAATAGTTTAAAGACCATTTGAATGGTTGGATGATTGATTTGTAATAGTTTTCATCTGCTTGATGACAAAGACCCAGTGCAGTGCTTGTTATCTCTTCGAGTGCCAAGGGGGTGCCCATGCACCCCCCCCCCCTGTTCAAGCCCTAAGTGCAACAGGATTCCCAATGAAAAAAACCAGCAAGTTATGTTTTTTTGGATCTTATGATATTTTATCCTAATTCAATAGCTCATTCAGCAAGAACAATTCTTTTATATGCATGACAAAAAATAACATCCAGAGACAGACTTAACAGTCCTTGCAGACACAAATATATCTACAGAAAAAGTATCTTGGACTGACCAAAAGGAAGCAAAGACTGCGAGTAGGTGTGTACACAGGGGGGTGCGCAGAGTCCTGTGTACCCCCTTTGGCCACCAAAAAGTAGGTAATTTCTTATTGAAGGATCATTGCAAATACTATCCTTTTTCCATAACTAAGAATGCGATACCTCAGCAAATCCTTGGTACTCAACTACACTTGCTATCATATCAAGGCAGACAATAGCTAGTGTTCTACTTGAAAATGAGTAGCCGAATCTGATTGATCGATCAGAACAAGACAATGGTCACTGTTTCGCCAACAGACTATTCCAGTGTGAAGTTCCGCCGTCAACGCAGGCTAACAATAGCATGTAACATAAAGGTTATTACTCACCTAATTGACTTTCTCTACCTGGAATATTGGCCCATGACCTGGTACTATCCAGTCAGCCATCTTTAACACACGGTCTCTACTAACAATCTGTTTTTCCACACATTCACTATTTCCCTGCCAGACCCCACAATCATCCCTGCATTCAAACAAGTCCCCGGAAATCACCACAGCACCATACTTTGTATTGTACACAATGACGCTTACATCGCCAAGAGTATGACCCGGTGTGGGAAAAACTTCAACTTGGCCTGTCTCTATGGAGTACTTATGCCCTTCTTTGAATGGATCATCCTTATATATGTCATCGTTTTCGCAAATGTCCCGGCACATAATGTGCACTGCATTAGGAAAGAGGTTAAGATTCCCTGCATGGTCCACATGGCCATGTGTGGAAACCACATGGTCAATGTCCTCTGGTGTTAATCCCAAATTCTGAAGTCCATCAAGGATTTTTTGTTTGTCTCTCGGACTTCCAGTGTCCACCATTATATTGTGATTTGTTGTTCTCACGAGAGTAGCTGTACCATTTGCTCTGTATCTACCGCTATTATCTGTGAATGAATACCCCTCAAGAATTACATGAATTTCATTATTCGAGACAGTCTTAGCGTTCCCAGCCATCTCGCGAAAATTCCCAGCAGAGTACTTCATGTTGTTTATGTTTAGGTGAAACTCTCATAACCATGTATACACACATTAACCCTCACGACTGGCCATCATTTGCCATCACATACTGTCAAAATAGACTATAGAATAGGTATTGCCTCTTTCAGTCTTTTGCCGTCATAAATTGTGTAAAATTGTTTTCCTTTGACCATCACTATTTCATTTATCTTCTCAAAGACCGTTATGCCACTGACACCATCCATTTGAGCAGGTAAGAGAAAAGGAATAAAAGTGGAAAAAGACGTCCCCAGTCCCCTCTTCTCTCTTCCCACCCCCCCCCCCCCCCCATCTAATCCCCCATCCCCATCCTTCCCTTACGCTTTTGATGACCGCGACGTCCTGGGTCCCAAGGATGTCTTCAGAAGGATGAGCTGACACAAAGCGAAAATGGTATTTGCAACAGCAAGATCACGACTCAGTTTAGGACTATTGTTTCTAGAGCGCAGCATATCATTGCGTACTATTAGAGTATGTCTATCTAGAAACTATCTTAATTTCACTCAAAATGGTGTTTTGTTTGAGAAGACGCAATCGACAAATCGAACGTTGAACAACAGCTGTTGTTCTATGTTACAATTATGCACGAATTCCTTTCAAAATGACAAGAGACATAACTGCGTATCTACTACGCGTCTTTTCCATTCTTCAAATCCTTCACGTCATAGAAGTCAAAGCGTGCAGCAGCGCCCTCCGATCACCGCAGCAGAATTTGTAGACTCTTCTCCAAAAGCCATTCAACCGTACTTGAAACTTGCGAGAATTGACAGACCAATTGGTACCTGGCTGCTATATTTGCCGTGTACATGGAGTATAGCTATGGCTGCACCGCCTGGGGTATTCCCGGATATGAAAATGATGGCATTGTTTGGTTTAGGTGCAGTGATTATGCGTGGTGCAGGGTGTACTATTAATGATATGTGGGACTGCAAGTATGACAAGAAGGTAGGATTTGTCCCGCCTGTTAATAGCAGGGATTGTCAATAGCAGCAGGAGTTGTGGATTTCTCTTGTTGCCAGCTAATGTAATGATCAGTAGTATCTGGAAAAGAGGGGCACAGGGGCAGATACAGGGGGGTGCATTGGGTGGATATCCACCCAATGGATATCTGGATTCGCCCCTAGGGCACTAAACTGAATTTGTCGAGTTCCACCCACCTCTCTGTCCAAAAGTAGGGGCCTTCAGCCACCCCCTACCTTGTCTCCCCCACTCACTGACATGGTAAACAATTAAGGATGGAGAGGAGTGGGGGCAAGTTGATAAAAGTAATCTGGTACTTTGGCAAGTGTAGACTTTGTCTTTATTTCCAGGTAACAAGAACTTTGTGCAGGCCTTTGCCATCAGGTGAAGTAAGCCATTTGCAGGCCCTGGGTTTCCTTGCTGTCCAACTCAGTGCTGGTCTTGCTGTTCTCCTCTCACTCAACACTTACAGGTAAAGCTGTGTTTTCTTTCTTTGGGGTGATTCTCCTCTCACACAACACATAAATTATGTAAAGCTGTGGCTATACCACCACTAGAAAATCTTGTGCAGAGATGCAAGCCTCACCCAGTCCTTGTTTTTGCTATGGAGGGCAGATATAATATTTTTCTATATAACCCTTGAAGAAAGTTGGCTTAGAGGGATGTAGCTGCCCTCCTTCCCTCTACTAGCTATTGCCATGGAAACCACATAGTTCAGGACTCTGTGAAGATACATTTTCAATCTAGAAACTTTATGCATAAAAAATAGAATTTTATGTTAATTCCCACATGTTGTACTTGCTCTTCAGCTGGTATCATTAAAAACTGTCACTATAAGATACCTATTAAAGATAATGTTCCACTTTGAACATTTTTTTAGTATTCTTCTTGGCGTGGCATCGCTTGGTCCAGTGATTGTTTATCCACTGATGAAGAGGATCACATACTGGCCTCATATCTTTTTAGGTAACTACAGAAGAAATAAAGTTAGCAGTGGTTTGAATTATCTGATTAAAGGGGAAACAAATTAGCCTGCTTTCATATCTCCACACCAATCATGACCATAGGAAATATGTAATATGTTTTTGTCACCTGTGTTTGTAGTCTTGAGTCTCGAGTTTTTAGCAAGAAAGCACAGTTTATTGTGGTCCATTTATTGCTGCTCCCTTTAGCTATTTGGGGCTGTAAACCCTATACAAAATGGCACCCAGTAACCTTAATTAACACAAGTTTTAAACAAATTGCATTGAGCATTAATTCTTTTGCTTTGTGTGTAGGGATAACATTGAATTGGGGTGCCATGCTGGGCTGGTCGGCTATTCAGGGCTCGTGTGATTGGTCAGTCTGTCTACCTCTCTACCTGGCATGTGTACCATGGACTATAATATATGATACCATTTATTCACATCAGGTATGTGGAATAGTGATTACCATATCCAATGTTCCTCATGGCAGTAACATATAACATGGTTAATATTTAGGATAAAAGTGATGATCTTGCTGTTGGCGTCAAATCAGCAGCTTTGTTGCTAGGTGACCAGGTCAAATACTGGTTGTCAGCATTTGGTGCTATTATGATGACTAACATGACTATAGCTGGGATGGCATGTGATCAGACCTGGCCGTACTACACCAGCCTCGCCCTTGCAGCGGCCCACCTAACCTGGCAGGTATGTATAATCCAGTAGTAACTCTATTGAGCAGCCACACACCTCCCTGCATTCAGATTTACCGTATTTACCAGCCTATTATGTGCACCCTCGTATAATCCGAACCCCAATGTATTATGGTCACTTGAACACCTAATTTTATACCTCTCCATACACTACTGGAGACCTGTGAATTACCTTTGAGAAACCTGTGAATTTCACAGGTTTTAATGTGCCCGAATGGGGGCACATTAAAATAGTTCTTTAGGTATTATTATTTTAATATATATTCAAGGCTGGGGCATATGATCTGCTAGATGTAGGGGGTAGCTCCCCCTTGTGCCTTTTCATGAAAAAAATATACAATAGCTGAACAATGTCAGAAAAATTTGGCTTGGAAAGTTAGGTTTGAATTTGTCTGACACATGTGTATATTCAACAGATCAAGACAGTTGATCTGTCAAATGATGAAGACTGCTTTGAGAAGTTCAAGTCAAATAAGTGGCTGGGTCTCCTAATATTGACTGGAATTATTGGAGGGGGGCTACTAAAAGAGAAGAAACAGGATCACCATCCAAGTACAGAAGTACTTAAAAAAAGTAAAACTTAAAATGAAATGTTAGGTCATTCAGACCGCAGTAGCAGATCTAGGGGGTAGGGTTTAGGGGGTTTAAACCCCCCTTTGAGCTGCCAGAACGCCATATATAACTTAAAAATTACCCCCTCCCCCCTTTGTCACTGAGCCAAACCCCCCTTTAGCGAAAAGCTAGATCTCCCCTGGACACTTAGATAATGGTATCACAGGTAGCCCAGGCTCATTACTTTTGATTATTTACTAGAGATATGGTGACTTTTGAGCATATGATTTTTTGTCTAAAATCTTAATTGGGTTTTATCTTAGTAGGATTTAACTAGCCTTTTACCAGCAAAAATATCATACCCTCAAAAGTTACCATATATTCTCTAGTAAATCGTCAAAAGTTGAGCCTTGGGTACCTGTAAATGTTATGTGGTTGCATGAAAGATAGAAGATAGATACCCTGCATTGCCTTCTGCATGGAGAGAATTTTCTCAATGACCTGTTGGAGTATTGGGGGGAGGGGTATATTTCTTTTCGAAAATAATTACACAATCAATCTAGGATGCTCTACACATTTGAACTTGACATGTTGGATTTCTACTTCCTATTGTGCTAAACAGAGCACTTTCCTTCATTTAGAAATGTATTTCTTATTTCTCTAATTTATTGCTTTTTGTGTACAGAAGTGGCAAGTCATAAATAATTATACTCTAGCTCTCAGAGAGCTCTAAATATATGATTTTTTGTAATAACAGATAGATAAGTGAGTTCAAATGCATGTCTGACAGCATCCTATCCTCTACACTATTCATTCACACCAAGATTATATTTAGAAAATAGGTAGAGCCAATCACTATTGAGGATATGCATATTATTTTAATTTTGTTAGTTTAACATGATAGGCTCGCCTTATTTTTTCAAACTGTTTGTAATTCTGTTTACATGACAACAACAAAAAGAGGTGTCGCCCAGGTGGTCTTCCTGTGTTGTTACTGTTTCAACTCACATGTAGCTTTATTCTAACGGCTTATCTAGTCAAGAAAATGTACTGTAAATAGACAGACAATAATAAAGGTAGATAAATATTTAAATAAAGAACTTAAAAAAATGTTGATTCTTTGGTGCATATTCTCACAAATTTAGCGCATCTTTAGCGCTTTCCACCCCTCTCTTTATGAGCTTTTATTAGCTCCTGCACCTATACATAAGCCAGATCATGTGTATTTCTTAGTTCTCCAATGGCTAACAGAAAGTATAATCGCAAAATAAGATGGGGGCACCGCATTGTTTTTATGAAAAAAGGCGTTAAAAACATTGCTTCTTGTAGGAATAAAATCTATGACTTTCACAATTATAGGAAGATGGGGGCGGGGGATAAATGGGGGTAAATGCACGTGCCCTGCTATGGATGAACTCGAAGTGGCCGCTACACGGAAATTCATATATTAGCTAAGTTAGCAAATTAACTTAATAGTACTAGTATTTTAATTTGCTTATTTAGCTAATATATGAATTCCCGCCGCTACACTTGACGTCTTTAACCGTCTTTAGTAGCCGGACACTCCAGCAGTATCAAAGAGTTGTGAGCAAGCAACAACACTTCGTTCTGTTGTTTTCGCTGCTTCTTGGCTTTTTGATAGTGAAGCTCTAGAGCCGCTGGTACCCAGGGCAACAAAACGGTCCCAGAGAGTAACCCGAGTTGAGAGCATATGATCTAGAGGGCTATCCAAATCATACGCCCTAATTGATTTTTATTTTTTTTATATTTTCGAATAGCTCTATAAATCTTCTGAAGTTATCTCATTAAAAGGTGATTTTACCAACAACATAATAGACGCCTGCTAAAATCTCGGACAACAGTTATTTTCGGACAAGTCTTTATTCTCGGAAATTTTTGCATCAAAGTTTGGGCTTCCTGTGTTTTGGAATGCACCATGGGTAAATCAATATGGCGACGTAATTGTGCAGCGTCATGCAACGTTCCCCCTCGTAAACATGTATTTCCGCAGTGTTGGATTGCGATCCTTACGAAAAATTCATCTGCTGCAGCAGAACACTTATAAACTGATAATATGCAGAAACTATGGACGGTTAGCCGGTGATGGCAATATTTACAGACTTCAAATAAGACCTTGGATGGAGTCGTGTTGCTGTTACAACTCGTGTCTGGCACCGCAGACATTCACACAATCTGGTCAAATCGACATAAGACATTACACAGGATCTACTCATCCGCTGTTTGATCCTCAAAATAGATCTATTAACAGAACTCTACGCTTGCAGAGCCGAACACTGAACACGGCAGCAGAATTTGTCGATACTTGTCCAAAAGCCGTTCAGCCGTATTTGAAACTTGCAAGATTTGATAAACCAATCGGAACCTGGCTGCTATATTTGCCGTGTACATGGAGTATAGCTATGGCTGCACCGCCTGGGGTATTCCCAGATGTGAAAATGATGGCATTGTTTGGTTTAGGAGCAGTGATTATGCGTGGCGCAGGGTGTACTATTAATGATATGTGGGATTCAGATTATGATAAAAAGGTGGGTTTGGCATGGCTAGCAAATCCTTAAAGCTGGTTTCAATATCATTGCCTAAATCACATAAAACAGTGTACAGGCTATTAGGCAGACTGTTTCATTTTTTAGGGAGACCATTTTGGAAAATAAACAAAGGAAAACCAGAAACAATATACAAGTTTTTATATGATTGATCAAACAGCAATCAATCAAGAGAAATTATTAGATAGTTTTAGAACTGACAAAGGTTTCTTTAAACAAAATCAGTGACTTTCAAAATTACCCTTTGAAGGAGTAAGGGAGAGGGTTTATATATAACATGAACTACAATTTCTAGGGGAGATCAGTTTTCTGGATTTTTTTTTATATCCCTAAAATACAAAACGTTTAACACATTGCTTCTTGATATGACCACTGTCAGCATATAAAACTGGAGTAAGCAAAACATAATGAGGGTTCCTAAAAAAAAAGACACAACAACACATAAGCTTCCACCCCGTGCCATCTGCTCAGCCAATAGTACACTTAACCAACATGTGATAATAATGCCATTGGTGTTGCTGGTAGTGACAAAAAGTTCCTTATCAGGTGTCAAGAACTATTAGCAGACCCCTAGCAGCAGGACACATCAACCATTTCCAGGCACTCGTGTTTCTTGGTGCACAACTGAGTGCTGGTCTTGCTGTGCTTCTCTCTCTTAATGTGTACAGGTAATGCTATGATAAGTAAATATGATATTTGGACAGCCAATGTCTAAACTATTTGAAAAGGAGGGGCTGGAGGTAGGTGATTTGACACTGGAAAGAACAGTAGAGTGGTTTTAAAAAACCCATGAAATACTATTTTGTTTATTTAGTACTAATACACTGTAATGTCTTTGTTCTCTTTTGTTCTGGCTCGACTATTACACATTAACAATTTTGTTGCACAGGATTTTGAAAACCACTCTAAAAGTGCAGCTGAAAAACATCATTAACATTTATATGATTTTTTGTCTTAGTATTTTTCTTGGTGCGGCATCCGTTGGGCTTGTTATTGTCTACCCACTCATGAAGAGAATTACATACTGGCCACAGCTCTTTTTAGGTAAGACTGCAAATGAGTTAAAAATTTTCTCTTGAACCAAGTTCACACTGTATGCTGTACCTTAGTACTCATAGTAGAATTTAAAACAGGGAGAAGGCTAACAAAGTAGGCTTTGTTTTACTAAAATGTACACACTTTCTTGGGAGGATCACCATGAATTGATATGTATTTATGTATTATGATCATAGCAGACTGCAATACAGAAAGTTTTATGCATGCTGTTGTCCTCAGGTTTAACATTCAACTATGGGGCCCTGCTGGGCTGGTCAGCCATCCAGGGCTCCTGCGATTGGTCCGTCTGTCTACCTCTCTACCTGGCTGGTGTGCCATGGACTTTGGTTTATGACACAATATATTCATTCCAAGTATGTTTGGTATCATACCGCCATATATTCATTCCAAGTTTATCTGGTTTATGATACCCTTTACTAATTGCAGTACAATGAAATCACCTAAACTAAACTCATATCCCAGGGTGGCACTATAGATACCCAGGACAGAAACTTGTGGACACCAAAAAAAAACTGTGCAACCTTGAATTCTATACCCCAAAATACTATGGATAGAAACTTACCACCCAAAAATAACCCATCCCTTAATACTAAGTCCCCTAAAATACCAGGCTTAGCTTGCAACCCTCACAATATCCTACTGTAAGGACACCCCCCCCCCCCTTCACGCTAATATATGAGCACCCATCCTCCCATAGGACTCATATCTTATGGATATATATATGAAACCACCTACCGTAATTTTTTGAAGTATGTTTAGTTTATGACAACAAATTATTCCAAGTGGGTTTGCCCCACCTAAAATACAAAAATAATGGTTAAAACCCTTTTCTAGGTATGGACTTTGACAGGGGATTTAAATTAAAAGCATGGAAAATTATGTAGATCCTGGGAATCTATTATAAGCGCTATGTCTGTCGGGCAAACATTTTTGATTGGTCGAGGTATGACGTCATCAACCCTGCACTAGCTTTTGATTGAACTTTGAACTTGGGCGCCATTGGAAAGACAGCAAAACATGATAAAAACACACAAAATTGTTGGAGATAAACATACCCAAGGGCCCTCAATGTTGCAAGATAAACAATAACAAAAACAATAAAAAGCGGCTCTTGTAGTATATAAAGAAGCACAGTTTCATTTGGTCTGTTTTAACAAATAGTTGAATCATGTTTAAGCTTTGTATTACTGGAGTCCTCCAACTAAATCCTGTCATTGCATGGAAAATATCCCCAGTAAAGTTATACTGTTAAGCCGAATAAGAATATGCTCAAGGAGGCTATTCAAGAACTAGCACTTAGGCTTCGGAAGCTTGAGTATGAGCATAGAAAAAGAGTAAATATACGCTTGCATTCAGATTTTTTAGCTATGTTAGTGTATAAGCAATTTTTAAGAATAAAATGTTTTGCACAAGTACTTACAGTAATCACAAATGGCAAGTATATACTTGCTTACTTAGACCTGGGAATTCATTAGTGTCCTTGGCCTTTTTTCTGCTGTCAGCATAAATAGCTTTTGGATATGTAAAGTTTATATTTTAGCACATTTGTTTATGGTGACGGGTCTACTGTACTCCTTGTTAACATAAAAAGCATATTGAAAAAGTTATGCAAACCCCTGTTTGGACAACCCCTGAGGGGCTGGTAATAAAAAATGCAGTATTGTTGGTAAATGTGTAGTTATTTTAGTTGTTATGATAGCATTTAACTTCTTTTTTATAAATGACTAGGGACCAGACTGATGCAAAATTGAAATTGTGGGGAAGGTATTTTAAAAACCCTTATACAGTAGTTGATTCAAGGTCTTGTATTTACGAATTAAAGATCTTTTATTTATCAATACTTTTTATTGATTTTTTCCAGGACAGAGATGATGATAGAGCAATTGGAGTCAAGTCTACTGCTCTGTTGCTAGGTGATAAGACTAAATACTGGTTGTCGGCATTTGGTGCTATTATGATGACTAACATGACTATTGCTGGGATGGCATGTGATCAGACCTGGCCGTACTACACCAGCCTCGCCCTTGCAGCGGCCCACCTTACCTGGCAGGTATAGACCTTTTTTCATTAAATAAATGGTTAGTGCAAATACCAAATGCTCTACTATCAAAAGCTACCCTTGGGCCTTTTCATATTTCTAACAATGTAGGAAAATATGGATAAATTAAGGGAGTAGTTTAATTTCCATCAATATTTTCACATGCCAGTTCACATGCTCATGGGACAAATCATAATTTTGAATCATTACTTAAATTGAGATCATATTTATTGTATCTTGTTTTTAGATCAAGACTGTTAACCTTTCGAATACAGAAGACTGCTTTGAGAAGTTCAAGTCCAATAAGTGGCTGGGTCTGCTAATATTGACAGGAATTATTGGAGGGGGCCTGTTAAAAGATCAGTAATCTGTCAACATAACTTCTGTTATAATAGTGTTAAAAAATAAGAATGTGGACAAGTACAAAACAAGAGAAAAAAATTAATATGATATTGTGATGTCAATTTTATTTTGGATACAAAAATCATCCTTACCAGAAACTAGGTGTTATTTAACAGGTCAAATCTATTAATGAATTAGAAATTCCTGTTTGGAATAAAGGTAGACCTCATAGAGGTTTTTGCATTTTAATGGAGATGGGTGAGGGGGGGGGATGGGGGCACAGCAACACATTATTTCCACACCCTTCACTCTCCGCCCCTATTGGCACAGTACTGTTTTTCATGATATACATCCCTACTATTGCAGAATTCTCAAAGTTATCCTGCAACAAAGCATGCATTGGAACACTCTTTGTGTGACAAATTTTGAAATGTATGTTTGCCTCTTTACATGGAAAATATACTGATACTACTTCTACTTACTAGGAACGACATCTTCTGATCTTCTGACAACAACTTTATTATAAAAAAATAAAGATTTCCAAGAATTAATTGTCTGACTTCAATACAATTTTGTTGTAGAAAAGTCTGACATATTTAATTCACTTGTTTTCTATTTAAGCCTGGCTTCTAAATCAGTTGCAGCTATCATCACTTCACTGTGATGTCAAAATAGGATAGCACATCATCACTGGTTTGTTACTGTATAAAAAGTCTTCATCTGGTACCTATCATCTTCTCAGACATGGAAATAATAAGAGGCACTTATTTTGAGACAATGGGTTTTGAATTTCATTAGTTTCAGTAGCTGATCTAGGGGGGGGGGGGGGGGGGGGGAGTTAACCCCTATCCCTTTGGGCTGCCAGAAAGGAATATGTAACAAAAACAAATTACCCCCTCCCCCTTTGGCACTGAGCCAAACTCCCCTTTAGCGAAAAACTAGACCCGCCCCTGAGTTTCTTGTGATCCTCCAATTGCTAATTCTTACTTTCACAATACTCATTTACATCCCAACCAGTAACACCATGAACACCTAAAATATGTTTGGCATGTTTATTGTCTCCTCACAAATCAGACGCGAGAATTAGATACTGAAACTTGTTGAGACATGTTTCTAGTTGACTGTTTGAATAACTCGCAAGTGATTGGTCATGACAAATATTACATACCTATCTCCAGTGTTCACGGTTTTACTGGTTGTTCTTTAATCGCATGACTTTAACTAAACAATGTTTTGAAAACCACAAATGTGCAAGATGGTAAATTGAATGTAATAAAATAAAACCAGGTATCAATTATCTATGACAGTGACTACACATGCACCGGCACGACCTGCGTTCAAAGAAGCAACCTCTTTCCATTCGTTATTGATTGGGTCATATGACTCAACAGCACTGAGGTACTTTGAACCATTGTATCCCCCAACTGCGTACAGCCTATCACCCAAACATGCCACACCAACAGCGTCCCTGCAGTTTATCATTGGTTGGACCATAGTCCATTGGTCCGTATTGGGGTCGTAGCGTTCCACAGATTCAAACTGGCGAGAACATTCTTGACTTGCTGGAACGTCATGACCACCCATAGCATACAGAAAGCTTCCAAGAACAGTAACCCCAACACCTGTACAAACAAACATGGATTAGCCCTTTCACTTCTGGGTATTTTTTTAGCAAAATTGTAAGAAAAATAGACTGAAAACAGAAACCTCCCCCTCTATTTCAAGTCCAACACTACCAGTTAAGCTAAGCTACCGCTGACCCAAGACAGTATGCCTTGAAGTTTTCAACAATGCACTGGGGTGCCTTTTCTTTCTAGTGACGGCACTACAACAGTTTTGCTTGAAATTTACTTGACCCCTCAACCGGCCTGTACCGGCTTTGGGAAGTACCCACAACCCCAAAAAATCATAAATGCAAAATAAACACAACAAGATGAAGATACTCAGGCATCAGTCTAAGGGATAAATGGTCTTGAAGATATGCATCCAACCAAGGTGTTGGCAACTCCTCTTAAGCCAAATAATAGCACAGGTTCTTTGACAAATTTCAAATCGAACAAGGAAAAAAAAGCAGAATCACCCCTCTCAATAAAACGCTCAAAATACCACACAAGGGAGAGAGATCAGCAAACACAGCTCTAGACACAAATAGATACCTTTATTCTGATCCTCCAGGTTCATTTCCATGGCTTTAAAACACAATGTCCACTCCACGAAGATGCCTTTACGGATTGCAAAGCATTCTGGAAGATCCATGGAAAAATTCACGAGGGGAGGGCCAGTCAACACTCCTCCCCCCAAAGTCAGATGGTTTTTTAGAAGTCTTTTCACCCCGAAGCCAAACAAATCAATTCCAGGTCATACAGACCCAGAATAGCAGTGTAAACAATTTGGGAATCAATTTGGTTTCAGAAAACACAGCATTTAGGAGAGCTGTGGTGATTCATTAGAAAATTATTTTCTCGTCCAGGCAAAGCCAAACAAGAAAAAATCATCATGAATCCACCTTTGCTTGCAAATATCCATAAGCAAAGCACTCAATTATGCCCCAATAGACTTCATGATGTCCTGAGACACTCTCCTAATATGCTCATAGCTGTATTTTTGATGAAAAATACAAGCAACCATCAACTTGTTCTGGCTTCAGCACACGACGAGGGATTAAAAGTGGGGACCGCAAAGCACTGTTGGAAAGCTTGGATACCGCTGACTAGGTGCAGCTGTGTTTGACTTTGACGGGCTGTATAAAACTCAGAATAGGGGGGGAGGTATCTGTTTTCAGTCTGTTTTTTTGTAAATTCAGCTCAAAAATAGCCAGGAGTCAATGGGTTAAAAATTACAGCTTTTTCACATCTGGGGAGTGCCTTAGGACATCATAAAGTCTATTTGGGCATAATTAATGCTGTGCTTATGGATGTTTGCACGCTGAGGTTGATTCAATGGGATAATTCCTTGTTTGGGCTTCACCAAGTTAAAAAAGGAATTTTCTAGTGAATGGCCTCATGCTACCCAATGTGGGCCATCTTTGCTACCCAACCTTATTCAAAAATTGTTTTCAGGCTTATTCTGGGTTCCTTGGAACTAGAAATGTTTTGTTTGGCTTTGGGGCAAAGAGACTGTTATGATTATGGGGGAGGAGATCGCCTGCCTGTCTGTCAAGGTGTTTCCAAGTCTCCCATGATGCAGTGCAGGCATGCAAAATAGGCTAAACATGGTGACTCGCTAGGTTCTAGCATTGATTATTGTGACTGACTGCTGTAAAATGACGGAGCGCAATAAAGGTATCTTTTTTTGACTTGATAGTTCGGAATTTTGTGTCTTTTTGGAAAGAAATGTTTCTGAGTTTAAGCATTTGTTTACGAATTGATCAGAAATCAAGTTTGATATTTTGACAATAGAGTCAATTCTATTACATTGCTAAGATGCGCTTTTGAAGATCGTCTATGCCTTTCATGAGTATCTGGGTCTGGTGATGTTTAGTTTGCATTTCTGACGTTTTGGAGTCGGGCCTATATTTTACAGGCGTCTCAGGGCGTAATAGTAATGAAAGACTTAAAGAGGTCTTATCAACATTCCCCCACACACAGATCATCTCCTTTTCATTTTTTTCTGCTTATATCTTAAGAACTGAGAGCTCATCAAGGGGAAAAACACATAACTCTTGCCATTTTTTTTCATTCCCAAGACCAGGTCTACAAATCCCACTTGATTTGAATGGCTAATCTAATAAAAGGAAATACAGAGTACAACAGAAAGCTAGGACAAGATACCTGAGAGAAAATGGTTGCTGAATAATTTAACTTCCCCTCACCCTGCTCAAAATTCTGGCTATGGTTGCTTTATCCCAAACTACCATTACCTCCTCTTCGCTTGAGCATGGGGGAAACCATCTTCCACTTATTGGTGTGTGGGTCATAGCACTCCACTGAGTTTAGACAGGACGACCCATCTCTGCCTCCCACTGCATACAGCTTGCCATCCATTACAGCCACTCCCACTGTACTGCGAGGAGTGCTCATTGCTGCCACAAAACTCCATTGTTTTGTATCAGGGTCATACCTATCAGAAATGATGTTATAAAAATTATACCATATGTGCAAGCGCTGAGGTCCTATTTTATTTATTATGTCCTAGATGTAAGTGAGACATTGGGCATGTCATGATTTTGCCTTGAGATTATACTTTCAAATTGAAATACATAAAGGACCACCCCTCCACACACCATTTAAAATACAGTAGCTATAACTCATCACCACCCCCCCCCCCCCTCCCATTTGCTCTATCTTGGCAAGCCCCACCTCCCTTCAATAAGAATCCTGAATGTGTTCTAATCAATTCCCAACAAAGGTAAAACATTAAATAAATGGGCAGTTTGAATGTTGAATTATGAAGGCACGGATACAACATGGTTGCTCATGTTTGTGGCATAAAAGGCACCTCAATACAACTAAGGGCGCATTTTTTTTACTTGTGATTCTGGAATGAGAATGATTAGAATAGAAAAAACATGTGTTTGTTTATCATGCGTTCCCATTCCAGAATGGAATGAAGGCCACTCCCCCCCTACCTGTAGCAGAATGACTCAAATGCCATTCTGAATATTCTCTACCAACCATTCCCATTCCAGAATGATAGGAAAAAAGTGCCTTGATTTTTTTTATGGAGAGAGGAAAACCAGGAACCCAGGAAAAAGATGCAAAACTAAAACCAATATAAAAAGAAAATCTAGATTTGATGGACTGTGGTAAGCAAATAAAAAACACGACATTAAGGAGGGAAGCTTTGCCACAGGGCCCCCAAGTGGTTCTGTTCAGAGTAGAAATATGTAGCCTCTCAAGACAGATAAAAAGCAATACAATAACAGATAAGAATTTACCTTTCCACTGTGCTAAGATAGGACCACCCATCGTGACCCCCTATAGCATACAAAGGTCCATTAAGAGCAGCCACACCTAATCCATGCCGATGAGTGTTCATTGATGTGACAGACATACACTGCATGGTCTTTGGATCATAACACTCTACCGTGCTGAGAGTTTTAAGACCATCACGTCCCCCAACAATGTACAGATTGTTGCCGAGCACGGCTGCACCAAACTGTAGCCTCCGGGATGCCATGGGGCCGACACAAGTCCACTCATTTGTCAACAGACTGTATTGTTCAATGTTTATTGCACCTTTTGATGTGTCCATACCTATACATGAAGATAAAGAACCTACGTATTTTATTAAATAAGCAAACAATATTTAAAAAAATATATAAATTCTTAATATAATATTGGCATAAAGATAATGTAAAACAAACCTTTGGAGTCATGGGTAGTTATTTAAATCTTATTACCACCAATTGATAAAATTGGTTCATTTTATCCCTTAGTAGGGCAGTTATTTGAATGTTTGCTTTGTAGGGGGTAGAGAGTAGGATAAGATGTACTTTGCCTTTAAATATTTGATAATTATTATTGGCTATGAATAATTATATAGCAAAAGGATATAACACAATAATAAGCAAATTTAATAATAAACAAATTTAGTTACTATTTCAAAAACTTTGACAAGGTTTTTTTTTTTAATGATAGGGAGCCCAATTGACTATATCTGCCATTGTTCTCTAAACAATTCTGCAAACAATATAAAAAAACCATTACTATAAACCTGCAGGGGCAGATCATTGACCTTTGGCCCAAAAAAACAGTATTAAATTTTATGTTCTGTAGAATTCTCACAATAAACACGCCTACTATTTTTCTTATTATATATGTATAGCTCTTGAAGTCTTCGAGAAGAAATTGCGAAAAAAGTAATATTTGTTGCAAAATTGTAAAGTGTAAAGTTATGAGAAAAGTATGGGCAGGGGCAGAGAAACCAATATACCAAGTCTGTCAAAACCAATTATCTGATTATATACTTGAGAAAATATTTCGCATTCTTACTTTTTATCACCCTAAACCCAGTTAAAAAAACTGTTTACAGGTAGTTAAAAAAAACCTGACCTTTAGATTGAGAAACTATTTAAACAAAAACAAAAAAGTCTGCCATACTCACCTCCCACAACATAAAGTTTTCCAACAGTCGATTTGCGATGTTTTGTCCTTGCATTCTGAAGTTCAAACCTCCTAGTGGGTAACAAGTGATATTTCATTGCCTCGATTATGAGTTCCTTGCACGGGACGCTTTCGCGAAACAACGGAGACGACTCAACGTGATCAACCAAAAACTTCGGGGACAAAAGAGGCAGCCGCACGAGAGATAAAAGAGGATAAATGTGCATTTTTCTGGAATTAATGTCTTCGCGTAACCAAATATTAAGTGCGCAAAACACATCAGCTTCTGACGAAACGTTTAGATCATCACTGGACAAGAGTTCCCCTACGCTCTCGGCGCTTAAAAGTAGAAATTCTTGATTCTTAACGACTTCAACAAAATGTTCTTTTGTAAATGCATCTGCGGCTTTTAGAAGATGCGCACAGCCGTGTCCGTCGGCGAACGAACGAATTCCCAAACAGTTCGAAGGATGGAGTTGGTGACGCATAAATTCTGAACAGGCGTTTTTCACCTCGTCTATTTGCAGGATGCACGCAACAGATAGTAAATTTTCTACGTTATCTACTCGAATCTCAATTTCTGAAGTGTAAGCGTAGGATATTAAAGCCTGTACGGCGGCCGGGTCCATATCGGTCAGATGTACTGTGTTTTGGGATGTTTCGGCCATGTCGCCTGTAAACATCGCACTAAAATAGTCACTAAACGAAGCCAGGACGAGTTTGTGTGCTCTTATCCTTTTGTCTCCGATGACTATCTTGATGTCGCAAAGCTGTGAATTTTTTCTAAAGTCTTCAAAACGCATGAAAGTCTTTACCATATGCGTACTGCAGGCGAATATCACGGAATCGCTTGTGTCCTTCTCCATTGAGACAAACCTATTTACCCGAGCTACGGGCGGGTTTTGAAGGCTGTTTATCTCTTGTTAGCTCCGTTGGTCCGTCACAAAGGTGGCCCAGCTAAGAAAAGACGGGAAACCTCACTCAAGATAAAATTCTCCTAAGGACTAAACTATTTTTGGAGGCAAACAAGTCAAAATATATGGAAAATTTTGTGGCTAAGTTCCAGTTTTCTCGTATGTGTCAAAAAGCACAGGAAGCCTTCATTCTAAATCGACGATATTGATTTTATTTTTATTGTGCTTGGTTGTTTGATTTAAAAAAACTATTTTTTATCTGAATAATTGAAAACAAAAATGTAGTATTTCTGTAGAGTGGAGGTGGTGAGCTAACTAAATACATTCATGGGTTATCCTCTTACAGCTCTTAGCATAACCCTCCATAGCCTGCAGACAGTTGCAGATAGGTACAGCGGTAATCCAAGATGGCGGCGTGAAAAATTTCCAAAATGTTGTGCAGGAGAATCATCCGCCAAATTATCCAAACTACCGCTGTTAAACGCGCTTACTGTCTACCTGTATCCCAAAAAGCCTTAACCTCTCTAGAAGACCCTAAAATTCCCGAACCAGATCCTTTAGTTCAACGAATCTTCGATGGAATCAAAGCTGGACAGCGTGGAAGCTTAGCACAGGGAATAACCCTTGTTGAAACACTGCATCCTGGAAAGTTCAAGCAAGCTCAAATACTCCTTGCTAAAGTTGTGAAACATGTGAAAGAATATCCAAACTTGCCTGATGGAAGAAAACATTCTTATAGAATAGGGTTTTCAGGCCCTCCCGGGGCAGGGAAATCGACATTTATTGAATTCTTTGGAAAGATGTTGACTTCTAAAGGTCAGAAAGTTGCGGTTTTAGCAGTTGATCCTTCGTCATCTCGGACAGGGGGGTCACTCCTTGGTGATAAGACTAGGATGACAGAGCTGTCACGAGACCCGAAGGCCTACATCAGGCCATCACCTACCTCAGGAACACTAGGTAATTCTTCTTAGAAACTGGTTAAGTGCTTGCATCCGATTAGATCAAACCTTAAAGAGTAAACACCAAGCTTAGTGGGCCCAATTAAAAAAAAAACTTTTAACTACAAAAAAAATGGTTAAAATCCTGCACAGAAATCTCAACAGAGACTGGTGATAAATAAATGATAGAAAAGTAAAATCTAAAAAGGCTTATGCCAACCTTGCCAACCATGAAATTAAGTTTTATTGTCTTTGCAAAACTGTTCCTCCAGGTGGGGTACATCGTAGCACCAATGAGGCTATCATCCTCTGTGAAGCTGCTGGTTACGACACTATACTGGTAGAGACGGTGGGTGTTGGCCAGTCTGAGTATGCCGTTGCCCACATGGTGGACATGTTTGTATTGCTTATCCCCCCAGCAGGGGGAGATGAATTACAAGGGATAAAGAAAGGGATTGTGGAGATGGCAGACTTGGTACTTATCAATAAAGCAGATGGAGATCTGTTGATCCCAGCCCAGAGAATTCAAGCAGAGTACATAAGTGCTTTGAAGCTGCTGAGAAGTAAATCCCCATTGTGGTCACCTCCTGTAAGTAGTGTTTAAATTAGAAAAAAAGTATAGTGTGGACTCTTGCACTAAGAACACCTCTAACATTAAAAAGGACACCCACATGTTCAAAGGATTGTCTAAAGTATGCTGTAGTTCCCATAGTGTCCTTATTAAAAGGGTGACAATGTTTCTTAAAATTGCTGGTCTCAGAGCATAACTAATAGCTCATTGTGTTTGTTGTGCTGTTTATGGGTATCTGGTCCCTTGTTTATCTGGAAACCACTGCAGGGTGATCGTTGAAGTTTATTTCTCACCAGGATACAAACAGCACAAATCAACACCTGTCTTATCTGTGGACTACTATCATAATGAGAACCAACATTGTATTATAAATATATTTTAAGGTTTTAAGAGTTTCTTCTACAACTGGAGATGGGATTGACAAATCATGGAAGTCAATGCAAGATTTCTTCACCAAAATGGAGGAAACAGGAGAACTTGTGAATGAGAGACGGAAGCAGCACAAAATCTGGATGTGGAATCACATCAAGGAACAGATTATGGCCAGGTTTAAGGCAAATAAAAATGTGAAGAAAAAGATCAAGAGTTATGAGAATCTAGTGGCCCAAGGTTTGATGGCTCCAGGTTTAGCAGCTGACATGTTGCTCAAAATCTTTGAGAGAACAACAGAAGATGATTAAAGTTAATAGAATTTGAAACTTATAAAATATATAAAAACATAAATTATCATTTAACAAAGTAGTTATATCAAAAGGTAATAGTTGTACTGGTAAAGCTCTTGAATTCCATGAAGTATGCATCCTTAAATTCCTGGAAACTCAGTCTAATTGTAAACATACTGAGCCAAGACAAGTATTATTGTCTGAAACAAGAAAGTAGTCTGTGCTGTATTTTATTTTATTTGAAAAGGAGGCTTAACCTGTGTAGCTAGCGCTTCTTTGGGTTTCCAGTGCAAAGAAAAGACACAAAAGGGAAAGATCATCATTTTAACTGCACGAGAAAGCAAAACATGAGACATCCATGGGAGCAAGTGAAAAATGAGACATCCACAGAAACGCTTGCTTCACAGGCTAAATGGAGGCTTAGTGTTCTAATTTTTTGTATTTTCATATCTATAAATCTTCATTTTCAATGCAAGAATATAGAACTGTATGTTATGTGTAAGAAGTAAATATAATTTTATTCGCTATTAGTCCAATTTTTAGAAGTGGGTGGGGTAGGGATCACCCCTTGAAGAAATGGTATTGGACTTGTTTCTGCAACCTATTGATATACTAGGGAAGGGAGATATCATATATATATGTTGTGGTTGGAAATTTATCTTAGTTGGAATTTTTTCTCAACTAGTTGGAAATTTTTTAACCGGTTGGTAATTTTACAACCAGCTGGAAATTTTCAAACCAGTGGAAATTTTTCAAATTGTGGTTATCTGTCATTCTAAAAGGGATTATATTTTTGGGGACTCATTAATAAAACAGGGGCTTGGATTTTTAGGGGGGTATTAAAGGGACACCACTCCCCTACACCTGCTCTCCTCTCTCTCTCTCCTCCACTCTACTTTCTACACTTAGTTATCTATTTATTCATTACCCTACTAAGTGAGTTACCTGTGTCTAATTTACATTCTTTTTTTCTTACCTTACCGTGATTCGAACCCTCAACCTTTTGCTTCGAAATCCGTAGCCCTTACCACTTGACCACTAAGGCTTGTGACGAAAATTGAGCGATTAAATCTTGCTTTATTGTAATATTCATGACCGCGCCTTACGTCACGCTTGTTATAAATGCACGCAGACCAATCACTACGAGCGTAGTGCAAACTTTTGTGGATAAAAAGCAAAAAATATCACAAAAGACTAACTGTGCTGCCATTACAATGAATTTACAACGTTTGAAAACATGCCAGAACCTGTATAGGGCTTAAATAGATGTGTTTCGTATTCTAAAATTGCGTACGCAAAAGCTTTGCGTGATTCGGACCTGGCGGCTTCGGAGGAGTCTAAAATTACACACTTTTGCCGAACGTAACTCAAGATAGGTGCGAAAGCGGGTATTGAATGACTGACATGTAAGACTGCACAATAATTAGAGCAATAATAGTGTTCTTTTATTTCTCTTGAAAAATTATTTTTTGTCCTCTTCGTGGCATCGTAATTACTCGATTTTGTGTAACATTTTCTCTTCTAAAGAAGCCGATTTAGGGATGTCAAACTAAAAATTGGATAAATTCACCCATCGATTCTGATGCATATATCTTCAAGAGCTCACCACTCTGAGCATTTTGATACCACCCCCATCTCTGTAGCACCTTTGGTTCAAAAGTTATTATTTTATATAGATGCCAAAATATGGCATATAATTAGATGAAATATCGCCTATTTTAGTTACAAACAGCCTATACTGTGATGGCACTATTGTGGTGAAATAGCAATATGGGAATATTAAATATTTAGTCATAACTTTTGAATCGGCCAATGGATTTTGATCAAGTTTTCAGGATTGCTTGGTTGTCACGAGAGCTTTCGACAAATATCGAAAGTTGGTTACTATGGCAACAAATGTGACGTCACCTAGGGTGAAAACGCAAATTTTAAAAAATGTGTTAACCCTGTATTTTTATAGCTTAGCATGACCTTAAAGATTCCTCATAAGCACCCTTAAAGAGCAGGTCCCCACATAACCTTTCAGAATTGTCTGAGAATCTATCCATCCTCACTACTTTTGTCCCAATAGCATAAAAATATTCTATAATAATGATGAGTATTTATAGTTTATATAATGCAGACACATGTTCATTCCATTAGTTTTAAGTTTTGATAGATTGTACAAGTTGTACAAATTGTACAAGGACCAAGCAAAAATGGGAATAGTCAGATGTCAGTTATGAACTCACAAGACCTCTGGCAGCACCAGTGGTACCGGCCTGTTTCACTGGTCATGCTGATACAAAAGAAAGAAAACATACTGCAATAACTTTATTCAACTAAATAAATCTCAAATATTTTTTTAAATACAGTCATCATCATCACCATCATCATCCAGATCATACTCAACCAGAAACTCTGGGTTGTCACTGTTGTTCACTTCTGATGTGAACCTTGCCAAACTCCCACCAGCATTCATTCCTGCTCTCATCTTCAAAACGTTGAGATAGCCTTTTCTTCAGCAATTATGGCATGATCTAGTTTGTTATTTATGTTTTCTATAACTCCTTTCTATCTGTTTATGTCTAGGATTTTTTGGAGTTTATACTTTTCAAATTGAGAATTGATATTTGCTTGATAGAGAGATTAGATATTAGCATTTTTTAACATTTCTGGCAGAGAGGTTACCAAGTCTTTCCATTGCATCCGTCAACCTATTTGATGTTTGTTTCTCAAGATTTTTTACTTTTTCTAGTTCAACTCTAGTTTTCCTCCCTGTGTGTCTTCCCACTCTCAGCCTGCTCAGCTATGACTTACACCTCTACATGAGTGTTTGTTTTATCTAAAATACTAATCAGAGAACTAAATTCCCTTTTATCCACATTGTCCTTCCAGGATTTCCCTCTTTCACCCCTACACTGATTCAATTCCAAAACAAACCCATTCGACAAAATGATTTTTAAAAACTCTGATGAGGGCACATCCTCGAATTCATCAACTTTCTCTAACAACTGTTTAGTAATTGAAATTTTACTTCACTCAGGGCCGATTTCTCGTAAAATTCATCTATATTACGGCAGACACCCTCGTTTTTGTTGAAAAAACTTTTTTCTTTAGGTTCGAAATCTTTGACGGGAGGTTGAGATTTTCGAACAAGGGACTCTTGAGTCCCATAACATCTATCAACAACATTGGACTCGATTGCTTCAAAAGGTTTCCCCAAAAACCCAAAGCAAACTCGTGACTCCTCATTCCAACTAGGAGGCTTTTATTTTCCTTTAACAAAGCAATAAAATCACACTTATCTATTAAACAAGCACGGCTGCATTGCGGCATAGCCTTCGCTGACAGCACCAACCGCAGCCGTGGTGTTGACCGCGCTTTATTCCTAGACAAGATTACGGAATTGAAGCTCCAAACCAAAAGTAAAAAAAAATCAGAAATCAATTTTTACATTGAAGATGGTTTGTATGAAAAAGCAAAACAATTTTAAAAGCAAAAAAAGAGCGCATTAGTGGTGACCCAATAGTTCTGTCGTCTGCCGACGAAAATCCTATAAAACGGAAGAAATGGTCCTATGCCAACGGGAAGGTATGGTCAAGTGAAGGGAAGGAGGTTGCTTGCAAGGCCAACATCTATGACGCATTGACTTTGGCCCATACCAGGATAGCACATCGAGGAAGAGAAAAGACGTGGAAATGGGTGAAAAACAATAACAGTGAGATCAACCAAACGATAGTAAACTGCTACGTGCAAATGTGTCGGACTCACGCAGAGCAGAAGCCCATTACAGACCGCGTAAAAGAAGTGAAGCAGCCCCTCCAGTCTGAAAGGTTTTTAAACCTCGTTGAAATGGACTTGATGGATTTTCGCAATTGCCCCTGTTCATGCTCAAAAGTTCATAAATGAGTAGCAAATATAATTGACCACCACACAAAGTTTTGTTACATGCAGCCTATCTACTCGAAGACTGGTGAAGAAGTTCTTAGCGTGCTATCCACTTCTTGCACCCTACGGCTGTCCCAAGAAATTGATCACGGACAACGGGCTAGAGTTCAAGAATCAGCTTGTTGAAGCATTTCCAAAGAAAAACGGAATTCAAATCAGTCATGGTTCACCTCGTACGCCTACAACTCAAGGTCCTGTCGGGAGAAGTAACCGAACCTTTAAAAAAGATCTAAGAGCAATTCTTCAAAGTGAGGCCCACAAAGAACTGAAGAGATGGTGTGAAAGCACATCGCAAGCGTCATATACGGTGAACATCACACATCACAGGGCAATCAACGAGACACCTTACGAGGTTGTGTTTGGTTTTAAAGCCAGCAGGGAACATAGAAATGTGGCTGACAATGAAGATGAGAGCCAGGAGCCAAATATCAGAAGCGAATTGAAAGGCAAGAAGCATACAACCAGAAAATGGTAGAACAAACCAAGAGAAAGAAAAAGGAAAAGTTCAAGAAGGATGATATTGTGGCCATTCAAATCGAGAGACCTGACAAAACCTCTTGTCTTCACCCACGTATGCTCATTGGAAAAGTAGTGTCTGTCGAAGAGAGTAATTACTGAACCAGTTGTTACTGAACATGGGCGCATCAAAGGAACAACTGCTTCAAATCGGTTGAACCACTGGACGTCATCAGATCCACGATTCGATCGCCAAATCACGTTTACAGAAGCTTGTAAGAAATGCGCCCAAATTAGTTAATTAAATAAAAATATCTTCCACACAGTTTTGGTACGTAAAGTTTATTTTAACAAAGTCTTACCCAACCATACCCTAACCCTAACCAAAAGATACTTGAAGTTCATTTCGACAAAGACTTACCCAACCATTCCCTAACCCTAACCCCAACGTACTTATCAAAAAAGAATGCCTGGTACTTCTGAGGTCTTCCAGATTTTGCACTGGTTGGAGAATTTCCAACTGGTTGTAAAATTTCTAACTAGTTGAAAAATTTCCAACTGGTTGGTAAAAATTCCAACCAAAATGGATTTCCAACCACAACATATATATATATTTTTTTACATTATTTCAGCTTTTAGATGTTTTTTGATTTGAAAAGGTGTGCAGTTTACTGGCCAATTTCTTAATACATAATCTCCCAGTTGTTTTCACTATTTTCATATTGTTTTGTGGCCATACTTGAACCAAAAATTAAATAAGGGCCACTTTTCAGGGATATTGATAACCCTTCCATTCAGACCGCTGTACAGGCCAGGTATGGCTCTGTACAGTGCTTCCTGAACTACCCACCCAAAAACAACGAAACACTCACTCTGAGATGCTGTATATTAAATATCTATTGTACGAGAGCTTATGGACTCGAGACTTCTTTCGTCCCTAAGCAGTGATAAGGGTTCTATATGTGTTGTAATCTACAATGGTGTACAGACGGGGCATGCCATGGATCCCATAATCCTGAAGAGCCAGTAGGCATTGCTTTAAGGGTGTACTGACATTAGTGTTGCTCAGTAACGGCGTTGCTACGCTGGTGGCGTTGAGCACGCGCGTACATAACACGGAATTCGTCATTCGCAAGCTTTCTTGAAATAAAAGAAACAAAAATATGCACTTTAATTTCACCAAAATGGACTTTAAGTTGAACTCAACCTTACCTTATTTCCCATGTTTGTAAAAACAAACAAACATTTAGCGAATATTTTTAAGGAAATGTTTTTAAAGCCCAAGTTTTCAATTTCCACTATATCTGCGCGCGCTGCAAACACCGGTTGCAGACGCTCGCGCACGCATTGAAAATCTTATTTCAAAGTAGCGCGCGCTGTATCCGAATTTATAAAAAGCTATTTCAGTTTTGATCATGACATGACGGATATCGTTCCTTAGAAGTGTAAATACCACGAAACACTACTGGAATTTGTTTTTAAACTTCATTTCAATTTCATTATCAGATCATCTGAGATGACAATTTTGTTGAACAGTTTACAATCCCGTGCATAAAAACCTAGGTTTTATAAATAGTTTATAAATAGGTTTTTATAAATAACGTTTAAGAATTAAAATTCAACAACCACCCCTCCCCCCTGAAACCACTACCCACCCCTCCCCCAAGAAACCACTACCCACCCCTCCCCCACGAAACCACTACCCACCCCTCCCCTACGAAACCACTACCCGCCCCTCCCCCCAACTTTCGCTCCCCTTTTATGGCCTATGGCCCCAGGCCGCCGCCCCTGTTAGGTGTTTTGTTGAGGGAGGTATTTCCACTGTTTCCTTGTTTGATTCAAAATGTCAAAAGGAATGTCGGAGCTATTTATTTGGTTGTAGCCCTTGATACTCTCTCATGGCCGTTTAAAGGATAAATGGATTTTAAAGTGCTTTTTTATGTCGTTTTTTTTTGGTTTCTCAAGTTTCGTATCTTTTTGTGTAAACAGGTAAATACTCTGATGTTCTAACTGTAGCAATCTGCTGCTTTCCGTCATTTGCAATTTTTTTTTAATAATTAATTATAAATAAATAATTTATTGATTTCTATAGCGCGTTCTAACATGACAAAATGATCGAACGCGCTTTACAATAGAACAAAAGATATAATTACATTAAAATGTGGCAGATTAATTACAAAAAATGATATATATATTAATTGATATAAATACAATAACTAATAAATATAAAATTTTAATAAAATATAACTATGGAGGACAATAGCGGTCAAGAACTTTTTAAGGTTAAAAGCCTCTCAAATAAGAAAATTTTGAGCTGCATTTTAAAGTTTGAAATATTTGTACCATTGCTAATTTCAAGAGGGAGGCTGTTCCATAGCTTAGGCGGGGATAACTCAAACGAACGGTCACCGAGAGTGACTAAAGATTTAATTCTGGGCGGTTGGAGCTTAACTCCACTGTTCGGTCTTAGATTATACGCAGAATGTGGAGTCCGTGGATAGCCTTATACGTTAATAATAATACTTTAAACTTTACTCTAAACTTAACGGGGAGCCAGTGCAGCTGCCTAAGGAGTGGTGTTATGTGGATGCGTCTACTCTCACAGAGGATAAGTCATGCAGCTGCATTTTGAACTCGTTGTACTTTAGTGAGTTGGTATGCAGGTAGGCCATACAATAAGCTATTACAATAGTCTACCCGACTCGTGACGAGTGCATGCACCAACGTCTCAGCAGCTTCGAAGGAGAAGTACTTGCGTATTTATGAAGGTGGAAAAACGACGCACTACAGGTCTTTGTGATGTGTGTGGCAATTGAGAATGTCTCGTCAAACCAGGATCCCAGATTTCTAACAGGCGTGGATTTCATTATCACATCATCACCTACGCTTATCCCAGCGATGTTAACCTTTAGCAGTTGCTGTCGAGTCCCGATAATCATGAATTCCGTTTTCTTGTCGTTTAGCATAAGGGATGAGTTCTTACGCGCCCATAATCTGACGTCGGCGATGCAGTTCTGCATGGATTCCATAGCTTTCTCTTGGCTTGACGTATCAGAGGGACTGAACGACATATATAACTGGAAACTAGCTAACTGCTAACGTACACATTAAACAACAGTGGTCCGAGACAGGAGCTCTGTGGTACACCGGAGGATAGGTGAAACTTCCTTGAAACATTGCCTTCAATATAGACACGCTGTGTGCGTCCTGACAGGTAAGACCTGAACCAACTAAGAGCAGTTTCGTTTACTCCGAGCCTATTCTGTAGGCAGTGTGGTGTGGTAAACAGTATCAAAGGCGGAACTGAAATCAAGCAGCACCAGCAGGGTGGTCTGCTGTCTGTCACAGACAGCAGAAGTTCATGCTAAGAAGAATGACATTGCGAAATTGTTTTCGAAATCTTGCAATCCTCGAAGTACTACAACCTCTTAATAAACCGCAACTGCCCGTATCCTTGATGCTAGAATGAAATTTCCGATGGTATTTGTGCAAATAGGGTGTTTTTTTTCGGTTTCAAGTCACAAAACAGCGGCAAACAACAATATGTAAATGCCGTAGCGCCGGAGTAGGGTTTGTAAAAATGCTCACGCGCAGTGGTGGAGTGGTGGTTACTAAAAATAGCCAGATTCGGAATCGACATTGCGCGCGGGTAATACCAAAGTGTCTCTCTCTTATCTTATACTCTCTTGATTCAATATAATCACTTTTTAATATTCAATTTTTTTAATTAATTTTTTTATACCTTATAACACTTAAAGTTCTTAAAACCTTTCACTTATATCAATCTAGCCAAAACAAAGCATAGACAAACTTTCAAATTCTGAAAAGAATACAGATCTCTTGAAAATTTTCCTGGCCGCGCGAAAGGAGAATGGAGTCGAGTGAATAATTCCAAGTTATGGCGGGAAAATCTGAAACAACGTATTTTCCTTTAATCCGTTAAAATTCGAGACAGCAATACCACAAAATATTGGCGAATTGTTTTCTATTGCAATGCTACCCACAATGAAGCAAAGAATAATTTCATGTCGAGAATTGTATGCGAAAAAAAAAATTTAGTTTTGTTGTAGGTTTCAAAAGCAGCGCGCGCTCGTGAGAATGTCGCCATTCTTGATTTCGAATGCAGCGCGCGCTGTTTTGTATCTGCTAAATTTTGCAGATTTGTTTTCTGAAGGTAAATAATCATTTTACTACCAGTTTGAGATATAAAGATGACGGTAAAAGTTGTAACCACACAACGTCCTTCAGCAATAACTAAGAAGACATGAAGACGGGAACCGGTTTAGCGTGCGCATATGTTTTCTCATGTAATTTGGTTGACACCTCAATCTACGTCACAAATGACTGGACCCGGGCCTTTCAGTTCACGGCCTTTTTTCCGAAGGTTGACCAAAATACCTCAATATTACAGATTTGAGTTATTCGCGCAAACGCGTGTTTTATAGGGTCCATACGAACCACATACCATTTGGAAGATGAAAATATAAAGAATTGACAAAGTCTATCAACTCTGAAAGGTTATATGAACTTTAATTTTCGCGACGTCAAAATTTCGCGATTTTGAGAGGGCGATATTTCGCGACATTTTATTTTCGCATTTCGCTATTTTTGTAAAAAGCAGATCGCTTTATTTTCTCGATTTTGCGACTTGGGGACAATAAAATCAAGCAAAACAAGTGAAATTAAATTGTGCTTTAGTTACAAAACTGTAACATAAACATGTGGGGCTAAATTTAGTTCCACAAAAATCTATAAATACAGTTCAGAATTGTCCATCTCAACCACATACTGTACTATATGTACATTAGAGGACTAAATAGACAAGGTTTTTCTATACAGCTTATTACACGGTAAATATTTCGCCGAAAGCTTTTGTGTACTCACTTAACTTTCGTGCATCCCAATTTTCGCGACACATTATTTTCGCGTCACTTTATTTCCGCGAATTTTTCAAAATCGCGAAATTAGCGAAATTAAAGTGATGCAAAAATAAAGTGTAATAAGGTCAGTATATGAAAATGGAAAAAAAGAGCAGTCGACCTTGCCAGCGGTTACTCGTGTTGCGCTGAGTGCCAAACATTCCCGGGGTTCTTACGCCTCACTTCTCCCACCCTTTACCGACACCGCGATCCTCTGCCGAACACAAAACCTGTTGTACTCCAATGAATAATGCCGAGCGCTCCATGTAACCGTTCTGCTTCCTAGTTTGGACGCTCAGCTTTGTGAATTCTAGCGTTCGGTAAATATGGAAGATATATTTTCGGCTTCGCGGGACGGGAACATGAAATACGTGAAGACATGGCTTGAAGATACGAGGAACGACCTTAACTTAGGGTACGTAAACTTCTCTGTTCACCATTACTATGGTACCAAGCGCTGAACGGAAACATAGTAGACTCAGCTTCGGTTTTAAACAATGAAATGGTTAGGACCTCGCGATTAGAGTCGTTGTTTATGTAGTTGTCTTAGAGTGTATTATTTGTGATGAACGCGGTAATTTGGTCTCGAACGACTTGTAAACACACCAGCGATTGTTTGAAGATCGTGTTCTTCTGTTGTGTGAATTAATTTGGCTCTCATTGTAGGGATGACCATGGCTTTACACCGTTTCTGTGGGCTTGTCGTGAAGGGCAAACGGCTGTTTTTGAAGCACTGCTTTCTCGAGGAGCGAAAGTAAACGCTGTGAATGATGGAGGTGACAACGGACTTCACCTCGCTGCCAGCAAGGGAAACAAGGAAATTATCCTCAAGGTGAGAAACAAAAACAGAGGTCAACACAATACAAATAACCTTCTTTCGGTTCAGCACACCTGATTTGACACTTTTTAGACCTAATTTAACCTTTGTTATGAAACCTTCAATACTTATTTGCATGCATTTCATGTCACGTTTCCTCTTATCGATAAACAGGATTACCTAAATTAAATCATAGAAACCCGGAGTGACGTGAACTTTCCCCAAATCCAGCGGATTGATTAGATTTTCTGAACCCAGCAATCAACGATGTATTTAAAATAACGAAAACATCATTTTCTTACTTAAAGATTCAAAGCGCTACTCATGTGACGTCACATCCTACCACCTATTTCGATTTTGGGTGTAGCCAACAGCTGTAGAGATATCTGAAGAGCTTTATTTTCCCATTACAAATCAAGTTTCTTAACATATTTTTAGATAGTTGTAATTTCCTGTTAAAAGTGGAATTCTAGTGTGTCTTGGGAAGTTATGTTTTTTGCTACTAATCTCATTTAAAAAAAAAGTATTTATTATTCCCTAGAAATATAACCATGATTATGCTCTCCAGACATCAAATAGAATGATATCTGATCTTCAAATATACTGGAAAAGCACTTAAAAACATCTATCTATGACCCTATTCAAAATGTGACAACTAATAAGATAATTAACCATATTGTATGACTGCTCTTGAATCAGAAAAAAAAGTATGTCAGAATTATAGCTCAACTACATAATGCTATTTTATAATGATTTCAGTATGCTAGACGGTGCTATATTTTACAAGATATTATGTAAATGCCACATGCATTATTTCTATTATTGAATGATGTGGCCAGGAGTCTTTGAAAATTAAAAAAAAACACTGAAATGGTTTAAGAAATAATGATAAATAGAAACATCCATAACAAGTCAGTATTTGTTTATTTACCTTGAATTACTTTTCTTATTACACACAAATTTCAAATCATCTTGCAGCTACTAAGAAACAAATGTCCAATCAATGCCATGAATGAGCATGGCAATACACCCCTACACTATGCATGCTTTTGGAACTATGAAAGTGTTGCAGAGGTAAGTAGCTTCAGAACTTGGCTGTAGCCGAAGGGTAGGGGGGGGATTTTTGGGTTTTCAAAAAATTACTAAAAGCCGCATTGTCACCAGTTTACTTCCGGAGGTCCGACGGAAACCTAAACCATTAAAAGACAAAAGAATCTATTCGAATCCGAAATATTTGACAGGCCATCTGCTCTAAATTAGCAGTCACATCCTCAAAGAAACTTCCAATAGACACACTGCTTTCTATATTTTGAAATATTTTTCGTGTTTTCCTGTTTAGAAATAGCGTGTAGTCAGACAAAAGCTTTGGGGGAGGTTTGTCTGGTTTTGATTGTTTGGTTTGATTGGCTACGCGCTATTCCCAAACGAAGAAAGAAATTTTGGATTCTGGGAGCTCGCGCAACAACAAATTTGGCTATAAATGAGAGGAAATTGAAATTGAGAAATACTGAGGGTTGGAGGAAATACATCTCTTCTGAATTGCACATTCAGAGTGGTCGAAAACTCTTTTTATGGGTTGGGTGATTTGGTTGTGAGATATGAAAGAAGAGGAAATAAAAAATAGAGGCTGGCATGGATGTATTAGAATTTGATGATTCTGTTAATTGTAATTTTTAATCAACACCTCATATTAGCATGTTCTAAAAGCTGAAAAATGCAATCAAATATATAGCCTGTTGTGATTGCCAAATTCTTGTTATTAGGCTTGGAATGAATATTAAATATCTTGCAGGAGCTTGTAAAGAAAGGTGGCCATGTCTCACAATGCAATCGTTCTGGGGATACACCACTGGACAAATGCAAACCATATTTAGCAGAGATACTTAAAGGTAAAAATGATGGAAGTACCCATTAAAATTTATCATTACCACATGTTTTACAGACTTTTATGTTTTTAGATTTAGCAACACAACTTGGGCAAGATTTAAAGAAAATACCGTTCAAAGGTAATGAGACACAGTTATTGTAAATAGTGCTTGAAAGGGCATTTCAATAATTATTTTACTTAGAATAATCAAATTCATATGCACATCACACGACAAAGTAATTTGCTACATTTGCCCCGCATTTAGACTGAGATTGCAAAAAGATAGTTTTACTCTCATGGTTGCATTGTTATAACCATTTTTATTCTCATTAATAATTTTCAACTTTTCTCTATTGTATATAATACATATTGTATATAATAATATTTTTATCGTTTTACTTATTTGTATATAAACATAGTTATAATACCATAGTTGTGTAATTAGGGTAGCCTTTTTTGTGTGTATATTCTTCAGGGTCTCATTGGAAGCAGGTCGCCATTAGGCGTCTGAAGAGACAACCCTAACAATGCGATTGACTGATATTGTTTATTCATTATTATTTTTCCAGATCCAAAGCTTAGAGGCGGTAAAAAGAATGGTGAGCTAAATAGCTTGTCCCCTGTTCCTTGTAACTATCCTGTGTGTGGCTGCCTAAATTATTGCTGGATACATAATTATTATCTGTACCATCTACTCTCCTCAACCTTTCTTTTGTATGATTCTTAGTGTCATGGAATCATTTACGTGCAGTGTGGATATATAAAAGCATAACACTTTATGATGCTATAATATCTTTAAGCAGGGCTTCTGGAATCTTAGCAGGGCTTCTGGAAACTCGTAATTTGGCTTTCTCCACGTAATCCCGCGTAATTTAGCTAAATTTTGAATAACCAAAACATTTAAGTGCACAGCTGATGTGTTCTTTTAGGGTTCTTACTTCTATTTCTTGTAAAAAAAGACAGATATTCTTCGTAAGAGTGCGGTATTTCGAACTGAATTTGGAAAACAAATAAAATGACTAGGCCTTCTTTGCTAAACCACGAAGGCCTAGGACTAATAATAAAATACCTTTTTTAATTGGCTGGTGGCCAATGAAAACTCCCCTAAGATATTTTCGCGCAAAAAATAAACCTTTTTCAAGTTTTTTTGTGCTTTCCTTTGGTACAAAATGTAGTTTCGGTGTAACAGTTGATATTCCATGTAATTTAGCGCCTAATTCAGTAAAGAATCCTGCAAAATTTTGATTTTTAAAGAAAAATGTATTGCAAAATCCAGCGTAATTTTAGTGCGTAATGATTGATTTTCCGCGTAATTTAGCAAAGAATCCGCGTAATTTTGAGTTTTTTTCCGCGTAATTACAGAAGCCCTGTAAGATGCTTTAGCTTTTATTGTTCTTATATTTCACAGATTTGAGGGACATCAAGGACCGTTACTCATGGATCTCCCCTGATGAGATTACCCTCACAGAGAAAATAAACAAAACTGTTACAGGAGAGGTAGAGTCTGAATAATTCATTTGTTTTTTCTAAAGCTATTATCTAGTAATGCAAGTTACTTTAAAAAAATGGAATGCTTAAAATTCCCATTATTGCACCCCTTTGTCTGAGGGCACACCTCAAATTGACAGAGATATTGATAAGCATGCTAGATTAAGCCAAAATTTCATACGAAAAGCGTGTGCCAATCCCTTTTTAGAGGCCAAATTTGAAATGAGCCCCCTCTCTTCTTATAATAAGTGATGTATTGCTATGTTTTAATTTGTGAATGAACAATATAGAATATTGGTATATGTGTGTGTGTGTGTGGGGGATACAGAGACATCCCGGTAGGGGCCAAAAACAGGGAAAATGTGATTTCGAATAAGCTTATGACCCCCCTTACCTTTTCTTTGAAACACAAAAGAAAGAGAAATAAGCACCAGGGAGCTTACAGATTTTACAATATATGATACAAATACTGTATATCTTTTCTAGGTCTGGAAAGGAATGTGGAACGATATTGACATTATAGCCAAGAAGATTGCTATCAAATTTGTTAATAAAAGAATATCCAGAGATTTCAGTGAAGAATACTCAAAGCTAAGGTAGGGTATATGTGTTTTAACCTTTCCTGATATAATAAATATGTTTTCCAACTTTTCCTGAATACATTTAAGATTTTTAAAATTATTTTTTGAAGAACAAGTCAAATGAAATAAGATGAAATGAAAAGTGAACTATGTGTTTGCACAACAATTCATGCCAACCTGCAACATACTTTGTAGCATTCTCACCCATGTAAAATTAAAAATGTTTTATTTTTTTCTAGAATTTTCTCGCACCCCAATGTACTGCCTGTGATAGGTGCTGTGAATGATCACAAGAATCTGATCGTGTTGTCACAGCGTATGCACTTTGGCTCTTTGTTCAACCTCCTGCACGAGGGTACTGGGGTCATCGTGGATCAAGAACAAGCCATCAAGTTTGCTATAGACATTGCACGTGGCATGGAGTATCTGCATTCACTCGAACAGCTAATACCTAGGCTATATCTTAAAAGCACACATATCATGGTGAGAGAGGTTTCAAGTCAAGCACTGTGAATTTTTAACCACAATGGACTTTCAACAAGAATAATAACCCCCTCCCTTTTTCTTTTGTCTTTTTTCTGGAATTCTAACCATATTTGTTACCCTACCATTCCCTACCAATTCCTTTGTTTTTTGATGATGGCCTATGTTTTTATTAGGTTGATGTTGAGCTCTGGTCACTTTCCATAAATTCCGATCACATGTATATTTATCAGATTAAAACCTACTGTATGTTTGCTTTTTTATAGGTTGATGATGCTCTCTCCTGTTTTTACAAGTTGATTGATCTTTGTATGTTTTGTTTAGGTTGATGATGACCTCACTGCCCGGATAAGCATGGCAGATTATAGGTTCTCATTTATGAATCTCAGTAAAATGGAAACCCCTAACTGGATGGCCCCTGAAGGTGAGCCCAGTGGGAGGTTAACAAAAAGTGCATAGCGTGTGCTCAAGATTGCCCTCCCCTCTGCCCAGGCACATCTTTATGTCCGTAAGGCTAGGCTGATCAGTTAAACCCTATTATCTAAAAAAAAAAAACACCCAAACTAGACAAAACCAGTTTGAGTGAATTGGGTCAAATTATCCGGATAAGAAATCAGATGGAATAATATCTAGAATACTTAGTGCCGTTAGTATGACTATAATTGCCATCTTCTGTCATACATTTTCGTCAAAGTAATCTTTTGTTTTTAGTTTTGCAGAAGAGCCCCCCAGAGGTTGACCAGCGTTCTGCAGACATGTGGAGTTATGCCATTTTGTTGTGGGAACTGGTAACAAGGGAGGTGCCATTTGCTGAGTTATCCCCTATGGAGATTGGAATGAAGGTACATATTTAATACTAGTTAAAACAGAATCATTATCATCAAAAATCGCCATTACGGCCCCCCACCCCTCTCTAATATTCTGTTTTACTGTAGGTTGCGTTGGAGGGTCTACGCCCCACCATACCCCCCGGTGTCTCCAATCACATGGTCAAGCTGATATCAATATGTTGGAATACGGATCCAAGCAAACGGCCTCGCTTCGACCAAATTATCCCCATCCTTAACAAGATGGCGCTATAGTTCTCTTCCGATGTAGAACAGGATTTCATAAGAAGTCCCCCCCCCCCCAACCCCACCACTTCCACAGCCTAGTCATTTTGGCTTAGTTCCATGTTATGCGAAATCAAGGAGGGGGGGCGATGATGGATGGGTGTGACAAAGAAAAACTTTATTGGTTTAATTGGTGAGCCCAATTTCCTGGAGCAATATGTGGTTGTGCTCTTTCCAGAACTCGTTCTTGTTCACAGTTCTATCTGTTAACACAGGGAACCCAGTAAGAACGCAAGGGGCATGGCTGTCGACCCATTACGTTAAAACAATGAAGTTCCAGTACCAATTTCTCAACATTGGGGTTGTGCCCGTCTCCTTTTGTAAGATAACCTTCTTGGATAGAGCTAAGGCCTCTTGTAGCGAAACAAAACAATGTTTCACTATACATAGTTTGAATAGATGACTACATTACCCCCTGTTACATTGTTAAACTCTTTTTGGGGGCCACCACAAACCCACTGGAGTGATCAGCATGATCGTCTCCAGCACTTCAACAATCTCACCGCCGAAAACCAGAACACGCGACGAACGAATGTCGATGCGAGGGCGGGCAGTGCGCGAGTATTTGCTCTGCTTCGGGAGCGACGAGCTTCGTGCACCATAGGGCAATCACGTGATAAACCTTTTATTTTATGAGGAATCCGCCACAGCAGGATATGGCGATAGGAACAATGCAAGAAAATTGGATAACGAAAAGTCGACGAGAGAGATCAAAATCGGTTTGAGTTTTCACAGAAACCTATAAGTGAGTTGAATCGTGTGACTGTTTGATTCTACTACGTACACATGATTGTACATACAAAAGGATTCGTGTTATACGTTTCAATAGGCCATTCCAACTATAAGTTTGCGCGCATAACCATAGAAACCTCGCTCAACTACCGCAGAATGCAGATCAAACGAAGCGCGCGCTGCATGCCGGTAGTTGAGGTAGGTTCCCATGGTGAGTGCGTGCGCATGCTTATAGCTGCAATGGCCTATTCATTGATAGGTTTCTGGTTCAGTGTTAGAAATATGTAGTAAATTTAAATGGAAACGTACTGGTAGATCCGTGCTGATCAGGTACAACAAAGGTATGCGGTTATGACTTCTTGAAGCGAAATGCTAGGTAAATAAAATTACTTTTTAGGGGGTTTACAATGTTAGTGGAATAGCTGGAATTTACTTCCGTCATTTTACTTCAGAAACATATTTTCTAATAGTTTAATAAAGTGCTTATATAGGTAACTTTATCGTCAAACTTTTGTCCTCCCCACCACCCCTTCCCCCTCTTCCCTTTCGAGTCGCCTGTTTCGTAAACGGTCCCGGAAACGCCCTATGTCTAGAAAAATACATTGCTAAGGAAGCCTAGATGGTAAATATGAACTCGGGGGGGGGGGGGGGGGGGGGGGGGGTGAAGGAGTTCTCTGATAAAAATCTGACCACCCGCGAAAAAAATGCTTTTTCTGCCTTTTGAGTATCTCCACGGGACGTTTATTGTCGGATTTGACTACATACCAGAGTGATCTAGCTTATGCTTTATAGTTTTGTCTAAAATGGCACGTCTATTGAGAACTGAAAGTGGACCTTCGGCCGTTGTGGAGGGGTGCGTTCGCACCCTCTGCACCCCCCCCCCCCCCCCCCCCCCCCCCTCCCTGGGTACGGGCCTGCATGGGGTCGTGCTCGTAGACCCATCGGCCTTTTCAGGCGCAAAGAAAAAGGATTGTATACATAGCACTAATTGGCAGCGCTGGCTACTCCCCAGGTATGGACCCCCACCCTTCTGGTACATTTTTTTTCTTTACTTTTCTCCTTCTCGCCTTCTTTTTAAATACCCTCTCCACCGTTTTGATCGGTATTGTATGTTACGTTGTATGTTTGTGAGTTGCTCTAGAACATTTTTCCCCTCTAGGTTCTGGCAGACAGCTTCAGAGCGTATGTTCAATACCAAAATTTCAAGATGATGACATGATGTCAAAAGTTTTTGTCGGCAACGTTTTTTTTTAATAACCCGCAGAGTCAGATGTTAGCCTGAAGAATTCCAAATAAATGATCTTGGTCCTCATGATAATCTCCATGATCAGATGATATATCATAGAGTTTCAGTCCTGAGCGTGACTCACGGGAAACTTGAAACTCCATACCTTGTCCCTTATATATAGATTCAAAATGTACGCGTATCTTCGAATAATTTATTATTCTCTTGCTTGGCAAATATCTTTACAATTGAGGGTATTACCATAAAGTATGCATTTACACAAAGACAAAGTAATATGATTTGTCGCTTAAAAGCAATGGTTTACGTAGTCCATGTAATTTCTTGTGACATCATCAAACCCAGGGGGAGGAGGTGGTGGTTAAGATTCTTCTGTGGGTTCTTTTGTAAATTGCGCTCGAATCTCCTTGCGTCTCTTGACGGATCTCTTTCGACATTGCTCCCGACAGTGGCCGGCGAAGTTCGTGCACTCCATACACCCCATGAAGCCCTCACAGCCCGTCAGACACTTGTTCGCTTGCTCGGTACAGAAGGAGTCACATGATGAGCCGTAGGTGTACGGGAGCAGAACACTCACCATCACCATGGCAACAAGAATTAATGAAGTCCTCATCTTCAATGAATTAGAAAGACATATGAGGGAAGTCGCGCTTTTTGCCATTGAAACAGGAAAGCCTTTGCTATAAAAAAGCAAAAAAGATCTTCCCTGCGCATTTATTTTACTTTTAAAACCATTGCCAGAATCAATGTAAGGTTGTTAGAAATTATTGGCGAGCATATCAAAAGATGCTCACAAGGTTGACAATTTACCGTGATGTCTTCGTAAATTGAGAGCTGTCGACATTTATTGTAGCAGGTTATAGCAAATCCCCAAACTGTCACTAAAAATAACGATTTTATAGAGTACATAGACAACGTAATCCATTCAATTCCGACATCAAAATTTCATTTCAGAATCGCTTGCAGATACAAATTTAACAAATTACAACAAATACAAATACGTCGAACTCACTAGGTTGAAAATCTACTGGGTTATTTGCATAAAATTGAAAACTATCGGGCCTTATTCTATTTGTTACCCGCGACTGACGGGAATTCACTGGGTTAAATATAGCTCTTAAACTGAGCATCCTTTTTTTTGATAGGAAGTATGAAAGGGTTGCATGAGATATATGCGAGTACAACAAGAAAAAAAGTGCGCACAATACAAGCACCAGGCTCTCGAAAAGCTCCGCCCTCGAAATGCTATTGGAAAAGCCGCACGTAGCGCTCGGCTGAATATAGGGAGATTGGGGCGAGTAAGTAAATTAATAAAGCTTACTTCGCACCGTTTTTCACGCAACTAAGCTCGGTTATTCCAGCTCGGCTTTTCCGCCATTCCACGCAACTTAGCCCATGTTGAGCACAACAAAATTTCTAACCATGTAATATCCAACTCTCGGATCAAGAAGCACTTTAACGCGAAAATAGCCAACTAAAATTTCGCATATCTAGCCCATTTGTTTTTCTTCCGGCCTTAAGGGGAAAATCGCAAGTAGAAAAATAAAATAAATGAATACAGAAAGTATTTTTTATGGCTGGTTTCTCTATTGTTATAGCTTTGGGTGGAGCAGTGAACAAGGTCCTGTTGTTGCAATGACAATGTTTCATTTTAGTCGCTCAAATCTTGCCTTTAAATTGCCGATGGGAAAAACACAGAATGTTCTGGAAATCCACAATATTCTCCCACAGTGGGATATAAAACATATACTTAGAAAATGATCATTTTTTTTTAAAACACTATGCACTGGCCACTTAAGAAGGAACAAATATTTACTTTTTAACTTCACGTGCTTAATTCCATGTTTTATGCTACAAAATTTTCCTAAAAGCGCCCTTTATTAAATTTGCTTAGTGCTCCAGGGAAAAAATATTTAAAAAAGTGGCCCAAAATGACCTATTACAACCAAACACATTTGACAGCTTGCCGTAGTCTCGGTGTAGGCTCCAAATAGAAAACTAAAATCTCTTGACTCGTTATTACCCGCGCGCCAATAAGAGTGAGGCATGTTGGGGTAGATATTGAAAGAAATCTTCAAATTCGTCGATAACTTACCCTAGTGTGATAATCAAGGGTACGGTTTGACTCCAAGTCCCGACGGCACTGAGCCACTACGATCCCGATACTCTGTCGTATCGCTCGTGCGTTAACGAGCATTTTTATACCGGTCTTACTGGGCTGACGATGCGGATCGTGTGGGGAGTTTACGCTTAGTATTACCGTGGATATTCCTGATCGCTTCCCCGGATTTGTCAAGGCGCATTAGTGACTTTTGCCCTTAGGGCTTAAACATGAGCTCTCCTCGATATTGCTATGCCTTTTAGGGATGCTTCTGGTGATTTAGATATATATTTTTTTCAACTTGATATTACCATAACTTGTGTATCGATAACTTTAAAGTCTCGGTAACTCGACAAACTCTAAGACACCTGAGCACTAATTTTTTTGTCATTTCAATAGAAATAGAAGAGGGATTCGAGCTCTTAAGCAAAGGTTTCATTCTTAACCGATTTTCATTGCACGTTTATTCCTACTGCTATACATGTCATGTGAATTTTTGTTGAGTATGTCTTACTAATATCACTAATATCTTTTGCTATATCATGTGATAATTTGTTCTATTGTCATGGCAATCATGTAAAACATTTTTAGTAAACGTGGTTCTAAGCCGCCATTCCCATAAATGCTATCGGTAGCTCTTAACCAAACAACGGTTAATTAAGTGCTAAATCAGTGCTGATCTTTGACGCAATTTGTGTAACACTTAGACAAAGTCTAGCGCTAAATCAAGAAACTACAAGCTACTTACCGCAAGATCCGACTCGAGTGATAGTCTTTTAGCAAACCTGAGTGCTGCGAAATCAAAATGACTTTAATAGGTCTTTAATGGCTGGATTGGTACCCGTTCTTAAGAGTAAAAGTTATGGATTTTAGAGCATATCTGTCTCATTGATTTTAGAGAATAACTGTCACTTTTTTGAATAGGCGACCGCTTTTAAGATAGTTGAATCCTGCCTAAGAAAACGGTGCTAGCGAAAACACAGCGTTGTACTTCTCATGACTCTAATGATAGACGTACAAAGGACACCTCCTGCTCCCCTCCCCTCCCCTCCCCTCCAGTCATACCCCGTGACGTTTAGAATGAATAGCTTGATGCCGCTTAGTGTTGAACTGCTCTAAAAAACACAACATGTGCAAATCTGCGTCTAATGAAATTCGTAATCCATAACAACATTCCCCGGTCCCGCCCCCAAAGTTCCGTCAAAGGTGACGATCGGGGTTCGAAAATTGGATGAATTTCTGCGCATATGCAAAGACGTCTTATGGAGGTAGTGAGACAAAACAGTGTTGTGAATAACAGCCGACACCGTGTCACGTGGTGTTTGGACTTTTGAGCAATCGGCACGAAAAATGAGAAGTGTTGATGTTTGAAAGGGAAAATAACAAACATATCTCATGAATTTAAAGGAATATTTCAATAATGATTTTAATAAAGATGGACTTTATGTTCACTAGAATTTGACTCCATAGGGAACATAGGTATTCTCGATCGCCTAACTATCCTTTTCCAGTTCTACTAATCACTTAATTGGGCACATTTTACGTAAATGCTAAATAAAACTTTTTCAGACAAATACATCAGAGTATTCCTCTGTTCCTAATTAGCGCTCATCTCATTTAGAGGTGATTTCTAAGTGACATAAGCGGCCTAGAAGATTTTAAACGAACCGTTTAAGAAGCTTAAGGGCTTATCTACGAAAACGTTGTTCTTTTTGACTCCATGTATTGATTATTCAAATCTAGCAAAGCCCAAAAAGTGAAATGAAAATTAACTCAGACTATGTCGCAAGTATGAAAGCGTGTCGAGTTTAACCGAGACGTTTTTTATCATTATTTTTTTTACGGTAATGAAGATGTTAGGATGTATTAATTATTCATACACTAAAACAGTTATGCGGTAGTTTCTTAAATACTCAAATGATCAAATGAAAGTTCTATAACAAAGCGACAAATTCAGGGATCCATGATAATCCTCACTCTTTTATTTTTCCAATGTTCTTCATTCACAAAATCAGAGGTCAAATACCTCAAGTGCAGGCCTTTTATCGTTCCCTTTGAAGTATATTTTTCCAAAAAATATAGGAAATTGCCTGATACTCGGGCTAGAGGTCAATTACATCCCATTATCCCCAGACGATCCCCGCGTAAAATAATCATTCATTTTACATCATCTATCAACAGTCATCTCAGCTTTTCCAACGCATTTAAAAGAACGTAAACCGGTCACTGTTATTGTTTAAATTAGAAAAAAAAACTGTCATTCTGTAAGAAAACTCCAATATTAAATCATCCAGGATTAAGGACAGATAATTTATCAAAGGCATCTAAGTGATCTTGAATAACCCGATGGAAATAAACGCTTAGTAGAAGCATAAAATAGCGGTGTGGTCAGCCAGGCGTTTACCGGTGTTTTTATAGCGAAAAACCGGCCCATCGAGCGATTCATAGCCGTCATCTTGGATTTTGAGCAAAAATGAAAAGAAAAGAAAAACCTAGGATGGCGGCTATAAAAACACCGGATAAACGCCTGCAATTAACCCGGTTATTTGCCCATCTTTAATGAAAGAATCAGATAAAACAGAACTGCATGTGTGTGAGATGGCCCCGTTCGTAAGTATTCTTGAGCGCATGACCAAAGCTGTTATGTTTGCATCAAATTTTCAAAATCCTTCTACCGAAACTTGTTTACACAATACAACGAGCAATTAAGTCTTTATTTTGCTTTCGAATATCAAAGGATTAATAATGCAGAGCGTCAAAAATGAGGATTTGATTTGAATACGCCAAAAACCGGTAGAAACCTTAATTGAACAGCTATTTTCACTCTGCACGAAAATAAAAGGAAATTGAAAATAATGCAAAAACAAAAAACAAAAAAAAAACATTGCCGTTCTAAAGGTATCGTAGAAGTGGTAATTTTAGAAACGTGTTCTCTTTAATTTGAAGCCGTATAATCCCTTGCGATAGAATCATATTCTCGTCTTCCTCTATCGCAGTAAGAGTATACAAGTGTTCCTATATAACAGATATAACGACACAGATTTCAACGTTTTGTACTACGAAAGGAAAAGGCTCCCACGAAGGGTGTAATCATTCGTGAATATTACCAATAATTCTGAAACCGACAGACCGTCAGCTGTTTAAATAGCTGTCGTTTTTCTAAATGGTCTAAAAGAGCCTGGGGCGAGCGGGCGGGAGACCTGTGATATTCTAAAACGTTATGGACTAGGCTCCATTTCTAAGATAGCTGCCAGCAAAATCGTAGTAGACACGAATTCCACGAAGTTTACGTGGAAATTCTCGACTAACAAAGTTCTAGAGCGATAAAAAAGCGAAAAAATGATTGAAGCGGGACTCCCAAATATGGTATGTAGTGCCTAATAAGGTAATGACCAAGCGAGCTAAAAAACGACAGTTTTTAAAACAAGATTGAGTGGTATGGTATATGGAAAAAGGATAGTATTTTACGATCCTTCAATGAGAAATTAGGTACCAAGTCCCAATTAAAGTGTTATGCGGACTTGGATTTTGATGCAAAATTCATGTTGATTATAATGACGATTTACGAGTGGTGGACATGACGAGTCTGACGAGTGGTGAACATGACGGGTCTGACGAGTGGTGATCAAGACGAGTCTGACGAGTGGTGAACATGACGAGTCTGACGAGTGGTGAACATGACGAGTCTGACGAGTGGTGAACATGACGAGTCTGACGAGTGGTGAACATGACGGGTCTGACGAGTGGTGAACATGACGAGTCTTGCGAGTGGTGAACATGACGAGTCTGACGAGTGGTGGACATGACGGGTCTGACGAGTTGTGGACATGACGAGTCTGACGAGTGGTGAACATGACGGGTCTGACGAGTGGTGGACATGACGAGTCTGACGAGTGGTGAACATGACGAGTCTAGCGAGTGGTGAACATGACGAGTCTGACGAGTGGTGAACATGACGAGTCTAGCGAGTGGTGAACATGACGAGTCTGACGAGTTGTGATCATGACGAGTCTGACGAGTGGTGAACATGACGAGTCTGACGAGTGGTGAACATGACGAGTCTGGCGAGTGGTGAACATGACGGGTCTGACAATGGTGGCCTAGGCGGGAAGAGAAGTTTCGAACAAGAAGTTCCTGGCCCCTCATCGGCCTCGAGCCCTTTTTCATTCTCTTACCCCATCCACTCCGTCTCAATCCTTTCCTTTCCTCTTTCCCCGTCCACTCCCGTCTCAATCCTTTCCTCTCCTCTTTCCCCGTCTACTCCCGTCTCAATCCTTTCCTCTTCTCTCTCCCCGTCCACTCCTGCCCAAGCCCCTCTTCCCTCCTCTTCTTCCATTCTTGGCCTCTCTTGAATGATCTCAAGTGCGTTGAGACCGGTGAGGCCGGCTCTGACCCAGTTGTCTCTTATGCGAGAAAGCGGAGACACTCTGTTCCATCGTCTCCAGCGTTTGCGTCTTTTCTTCGCTGGCGGGCTGTTTTTTTCTTTTCTCTCTATCAGATATGTCTTGTTATTATTTAAATTGAACCTAACTCGTCTTTCCCTCTCTCGTCTTTTATACTCCATTTTATCCTTAATGCAGAAATATATCATAAGAAGAATAATTAGTATTCCTGCAACAGCCACCGCTAGAAAGAAGTAGCCCAATCCTTCTTTAGTTTTTTGTTCCATCTTGGGGTCGTACCACTTTTCTGGGCTGAAACAAATGCAGAAGAAATTGCCAAATTAGGTTGACTATCTGTGGTAAGTTGTCAAGGTGGATAAAGGAGAAGGCCCAACCAAGGTTACTATGGTTATCCTTCCGAAAAAAAACAAAAAAATCTAGAAATATCTACAAATCTTGTTGTACCATAATTACTCTAAACATTAAGTTCAATGCACCCTGCGTGGCAGAGGTCACAAAGAGCGCGCAAGGACACTAGTCCAAGGCGATGTAATAGTTGCGGGCCGCGCGGGTCGTGTGGATCGTGCGGGTCGCGAGTTCCATCCAGGTCGTGGGTTTCAGGTAGCGGGTTTGAAAAACGTTACGTCTTCTCCCTCCTTTCTCTTCTTTCCCGCCCTTACCCCCTTCACCGCCTCGTTCTCGCGCCTCGTAGCTGACTTCCACGCCCTGGTACTCGAAGATGAGGTTTTGAAAAAAGAGTGTGGGTTTCAGAATTTTCTGATTTTTTATCAAGGCTTTAGAAACGCATTTGCGTTCAGTTCCTCAATCTATGTTATATTTAGTGTGTATGAAATAGCAACTCGGAAACAGTTAGCTATTAGTTGCTGGCTTACAGGTCTACCGCCAAACTTGAGGCGGTAAAATACCCGGATGTTCCTTCTTCAATATCCATTACGCTATTTGCGCTCAGAGTTTACGAGAAAGTATTCCGCGAAAAAATGCAACAAGAGCTTTCAAACGCAGGGTAGAACGTCATTATAAGGCATCTAGACTCATGTTTATCCGGCGTGACTTTTCAGGGCAGCTTGGTATTTGACTTCTACAACACATACTACCAATGGCGAAGGCTGAATATGTTCAAGTAAATAAACCGTGGGTATGTGTTAATCTTAGTAGTACTTTATTAGTAGTACCGCCCAAATTTATCTCAAATAATTTAGTGGTCTAAATGTTGTGATATCGTTAAAACACAAATAGTCATATCAATCACATCAAATAAACCACAGCTTAGGTCTGTACAAGTGGGGGGGGGGGGGGGGGGGGTTATCTTAACGCAAAATGTAATAACTTTCAACGCAAAGTGTAATCTTAACGCGAAATGTAATAAATGTTTAACGCGAAATGTAACAACTTTTCAACGCAAAATGTAATAAAATATTTAACGCGAAATGTAATAGCGCAAAATGTAATAACTTAATCTAATGACTAATAGTTAAAAGTTCTACTAATATTAAGAAAATAACGAAATGTTAACACGTAGAGACAAATAGTAGGATTGTTTAGTGAAAGTAAGGCAGTACGGCTTGAAAGTGCATTGTTCTTGCCTTGGCTTCCGGAGTTTTTGTTGGTGTGACATTTGATGGTGTGACATTTGATGGTGTGACATTTGATGGTGTGACATTTGATGGTGTGACATTTGATGGTGTGACATTATTCCCAATTTAGTTTGAGAAGTGACAAAGTCCAGGGTGCATATAAATTTGGGACAGGCCTATTGTAGTCGTATTCGAAGAGGATTTTGAAAAATAAGGGAATGCAATAAAAAAAACATGATATAAAATTTTACCACTGAGTTATAATGGTTTGGCCGTCGTATTTCGCGTTGTGGTTAGAAATTGCCTAATTCAATGATAGCGACATCGTCTGCAGATTATACATTTGCTTTCTCTTTGCATTTATAACTACTTAAGTGTACAATCAAAACCGCACAGTATCGCAGCTGTTTAGACCATGATCTAGGAAAGATTTGCCATCTCAGGTCGCTGACAGAACCATTGCCAAGTGTTTGGAGAGACCGAGACCAACCGTCGATTCGAGATGGACTACTACAACAGTTGGTCACTACATGCAACCGTTTTGTCTATTTTCTTAGTTACAGCTTTTAGTTATAGTTTATAGGTTTATAGTCATTATTTGATGTTATTACATTTTGCGTTATTACAATTCGCGTTAAACAATTTTACATTTTGCGTTAAAAGTTATTACATTCCGCGTTAAGATTACATTTTGCGTTAGTCATTACATTTTGCGGCGTAACAGGGGGGCGGCTGTAAAACCAGAGGGGGGAGGCATTAAGTTAAAATAATGCTGATAGGGGGGTCAACCTTATCATTTCCACATAACAGGGCGGGCCTTATTAGTCCCTTATTCGCCTTTGTCAAACAACGGTCACCTTGCCGAGTTTCTTTTGTAGGCAAAAAGTGTATGTATAAAAAGCGAGGTAAAGATTCGAGACCTGCTTGGCTTCGTTCTTACCTGAACCAGTTAAAATGGTAACGTTTAACAAAGGCGAATAGGGAATTATTATAAGCTCAAAGGATATTTCTTTATTGAGAAATGGAACTTAAAAACAAGGGACAAACTTAAGCTTTACAGGGTTTTCATCTGTTTTCTTTGTGCGGGTACCAGCGGCGTAGCCATGATTTTTGAACAGGAGGGGGGCCCAAAAGAGACTTTCAAAAGGCATTTTCTCCTGTATTTCAGATAATGTCTCATACATTTAATGTATATTTGGCTGCTAAAAGGGGGGCCCCGGGCCCCTTAGGCCACCCTTATTGTATAGTCTGAGCAGCAAGTCTCAATTAATGACCCAGTTAGTATAACAATTGATAAATCCGCAAGTTGAAACCCGCAACCCAGGTCCTAGAACCCGCGACCTCGCGACTATAGTTCAACTCGTCCAGCGTGCTGGATTTGTGCAAGAGAGCATAAGATAAGAGAGGGACACTTTGAGCAGCAAGTCTCAATTAATGACCCAGTTAGTATAACAATTGATAAATCCGCGAGTTGAAACCCGCAACCCGCGTCCTAGAACCCTCGACCTCGCGACTATAGTTCAACTCGTCCAGCGCGCTGGATTTGTGCAAGAGAGCATTAGATAAGAGAGGGACACTTTGGTATTACCCGCGCGCCATGTCGATTCCCAATCTGGCTATTTTTAGTAACCACCACCCCACCACTGCGCGTGAGGATTTGCTCCTTTTATTTTGTCCTACTCCCCCGCGGGTTGCGTGTTGTTGTCTAGCCAACTCAATAGGAATGAAAAGAGACCATGTAAAATAACTCGAAAGAAGACAAGTCTAACTCAAGTAAGTAACATTGATTCAAATATCGGCTCACAGCTTGTATAATAAAATTAATAGTTATAGAAATTTCTAGAAACAACATCAAAGAAGTACAGTCGTAATATCTCCCTCTTTATTTCTCACTATTAGAAAAGCTCAGATACATCAGCTTGCTTATGATAATGAATATTGAGACACTACGAAGAAGCAGCAAGTTAGAGCGGAAGCGGTGTTTGAAGCACGAGGTTTTCCGCTCTTGATTTTGAATAAAGTCTCTTTTTTTACACGTTTTCGAAATATTGCAATTCTCGAAGTACTACATCCCCTTAATAAACCGCAAGTGCTTGTATCTTTGATGCTAGAATGAAATTTTCGATGGTATTTGTGCAAATAGGGTGTTTTTTTTTGGTTTCAAGTCACAAAACAGCGGCAAAAAACAAGATTCAAATGCCAAAGCGCGGGGGTAGGGTGAGTAGAAATGTTCACGCGCAGTGGTGGGGTGGTGGTTACTAAAAATAGCCAGATTGGGAATCGACATGGCGCTTGGGTATTACCAAAGTGTCCCTCTCTTATCTTATGCTTTCATGATTTGTGTCAATGCTAATAAAAAAGTGGCAAAACAATTAAGAGTTATTTAAGATATAGCGAAATTTCTCTATTCATATAAAAACTAAAAACAACTAGGAAATATGATAAAAAGGGGTATACATGAAACATGCTTGATAGCTTGGGCTGCCTGTGGTCTAATGGAGGTAAGCGGCGCGCCCATCCTATCACGTGATCTCTAGGTAAGTCTATTCGTCAATACTACGCCAACAGGCATTCAACATCAATCGTCTGGGAAGGAAAGATGTAAACTGTTCTACAGGAAAAGTTTCTTTGTTTCTTTCAAGCATGGTGCCCTTTTTTGACATAAACCCAGATAACTTTTATGGAAATTAGAAAAGGGGCTTTCTGTGGGTACTGGAACAATGTCGATAGCGAGTCATCCGATAAGAAGTTTTAACGGTGAAGACTGGATCATCACCATTAGGGTATAGTATTCGCGTTTTTTCCAAGTTTTACACGAGAGACCTTCTCCTTTGACATAAACATCGTTTTAGCAGATTTTGGAAGCTTTACAAAAGTACAATGCTTTGGCATGGGGATTAGACCACTGTCTTCACAATGTTGTGATAGCCCGCCATGTCAGGCTTCTGAACAGACGCGTGCCTTGAGCAATTTTTTGGCGTCCGTGCATTGTATCTGATTGTATCTAGCCTGATTTATCTGTCAATGCGTACAGGGGAAGCTTTTAAAAAAAAAAAAAAAAAATAAAGAACAGATCTCTTAGTTGTATTAGTTTTTTTAACACGGTCAGCAAGACCATATATATTCAAGGGGGATTCTTCTGCAAGCGCTATGGACGTCAGGGTCGTGTGAAATTGTCTTTGTTTTTTATTAGAGAAGACTGTTAAAACTGGGGCAAGTAAATGGAAACTCTAGCTGTTGCTCTTCAAGGTCAGAGAGCTGATTCAATGGGTGGTGGCATGCAACATGATCCACATGTCATGATCTCTAGGTATTAATTACTAATATTGTATGATTGAAATCTACTTCGTGTATCGCATTACACAAATATTGAAAGATTCGACCAGTAAAAACTTTTTGTTTGCTGTATTGGCTAGACAGCCGGAAAGGTTAGATCCGCACAAAGAAATACCTATTATGTTATAGATAACAACACGTCAAACTATGGGAGAGAATCTTCTCCTGTTGCTGTCGACCTCTTAATTTTTCTATAATAACCTTTTTATAAGAACGTCCAGCCTGAGTGCTTTTAAGCACTTAAAAGAACTTTAAAAGAACATGCTAAGAACTAGTCGAGGCTAAGATAGAAGCAAAATATTGTTTTGTGTGATGCGTTGTAAAATGCAGAATCAAATTGTGTTATATTTTTTTGTAATTTTCTTCCATAGTCTTGAGGTATTATACTCTGTGTACCAGAGGCTCCAAACCTCTCTCGCCCAGCGACGCTCAGCCAAAATATCACGACAAGCGAAGCGAGGAGGCTCTGGGTGGGCGAGTAGCTTTTTTCAGTTCCAGAAATACAGGTTTTGTATTCTGCAGCTGATTGGTCATCAACGAGATTGTCATAGCTTCGCTCGTCACGGCATTTTGGCTGAGCGTCACTGGACGAGAGAAGTCTGGAGGCTCTGGTAGAGGTATTATACTTTTATATAAACTGAACTATACAGCCTCAACTGAAACTGATATGTTTTATTTAAAAAGTGTATTCTTTGTACCATTTGACCCCAAAATTGAGCGGATTTTCTTGTATATCCTTGATATTATTTAGCGCTCGATAAAAAAATATTCTATATTAAAATAATTACTGAAACTATGATTGATATATCACTATTCTAGGATGATTAAATAAAACGGCCACGATTAGCCATAGTTAAATCATTAGCTGGAAAAGTGATATGGGTTTGTTATTGCAGAACTCAGAAGGAAAACAACGCATTGGCGTCCGTAACATTCACATTTTGTTGAGCTCTTGTACACGAAAATTAACAAAATATATCACCAAATTCTAGGTCTCCCCTTGTCCTGTTATCCTCAACTTTTTTATTTTGCCATTTTAGTATTAGTGTGGGTTGTGGCATTTATTTTGGAAGAATTATATCAGACCGTTTTGTTTCTTGCATGGATTTGTTAGCGACACGCGAGAGAAAGCCCATTGACGATTGTTGGTTTGTTAACCTGCTGCATTGCGAAGTTAAAACCATTTTTTATACATTAATTAAGAGCGAAATGGAAGGGATGTGATATGTTATTCAATAAATTATGTTTTTATTGATTCTCAAATGAAAAATCTCGTACCAGACGGCATAATTTTTGAGTGATACGGAACTGTACCAGCTGCTAGCGGAACTACTCCCACTATGTGCAAACAAAAAAATACCATATAAATCAATAACATTTTAAAATGTGTAAGTAAAATTTGTAGTTTTGCGGAGGGTCCATGAGCATTGGATCCTCCGCAAAAAAGATAGAGAAATTTTAATATTAAGTGATATGGAACTGGTCATCGTACTGTACAGTACAAAACAGTACAAAACGACGCCTACCGAATGACTGAAACAAAAGGCCCACATAATAAAAATTAACCGTTTAGAACTAACATTACTGGTAATAAAATGATTAATTGAAAACGGGATAATAAAATCAATCCTTTTTGCGGCTTGTTATCTTTTAATCAAACCAAATACACACTAGGGCCCCCGAATGGTCCCCCGAAATTTCGATGTGCTCGCAGTTTCCGGCTAATGCTCGCATGCTCGCGCAATTTTTTCCGCCTAAAAATGCTCGTCTTGCATAAAAAAACGGGGTGCTCGCAAGCTTACAAGTGCTCACCAAAGACCATTCGGGGGGCCTACTATGGGCGCAGGGTAATACGGAACTATACCCACGACCTCCGGGAAGCACGAAAAAGCAATGTAAATCGAAATAATCGCATCAAGCCAGAAAAAAAAACTAGTACACATTAACAGACATTCTTTCTTCTAAGCATTCGTGTAAAAATTAGGACATTTATGTTAAAGGAGGTATTGTTTTCATCTAACTTTCTAGACGCGGATTTCACTGAGTAGTAAATGCCGCTCATTTTAGCAACAATTATGAAAAATCGCTTCGAAATAACGATAATTTCTGAACAAACCATTGGATGAAATAAGCTGGATTTATATCTCATGAAAGGTTAACATTTTTGTATCATTTAGGTAGTTTTGGATTGTTCAAATCTACAATATTCGAGGCAAAAAGATAAAAACAAATGCTGAGTGATACGGAATTAGGACTGCTATGGAACTGGTTATTGTACTGTACGCGGCTCATGGAATACGACGTTTGAACTTAGCCTCAGTTCAATAAATCTTTTTGGTTTAGTCCTGCGTTTGACGAACAGCGCAAGGACAAGCAAAGACAACTGGTCAGCTCGTACTATTGTTCAATATTCGAATTTTAACTCAGTGGCAGCTATAAAATTCGGAATTTTGGATGTATTCTTCGCCGAAATTTTCCGTGGGCAAACGATTGTATTGCTCATCAAGAAGAAGAAACAGATGTGTGTGCGTGTTGTGCAATTTGCTTGCATGATTTTTTAGTTGGCTAGGGATCAGAAATAATTATAGAAATGATATACCAAATGTTTTATCATGTGTTAGCTTTTTCTTGTTGCAGTAATAAGAATTGAGGCGCTAAACAAGGAATTACACGTACAAATAAGATTATTTTAGTATCTAAAATATATGGTCTTATTACCTTATATACATTTTTATTAATAGCTCTAAAAAAGGGCAATTAAAACTCCCTAAGCAAAATGAATTCCAGTGTTGGCTGAAGAAGGGATATTAAAGGAGGGCGAAAGCGGATACTTTTCTTTAGCTTCTTGGGTGTATCATTTTGCGAGATTGTCATTTCCATGGAGTTTTTGGAGGTATCATTTAACTTGGTTTGGCAAGTTGCTTACCTTCTGACAAGCCTTCCTTGATTTAACATATTGCTGTAGCTTCCTTATTTTATTTTATTTTTTTTGCGATTGCCCTAAGCGTCTCGTTCAATTATGGGCATGTGAAGGATTGCGGGCTTGATATTCTATCTCACTTGGACTAAACAACTAAATACAAATAATAACAATCTGTCTCGACCTCAAACAAGTCAAACAAACATAATGCAGTATGTATCAATTGCAACTAACGTTATGATTCGAATTAGCTCCCTCCTTCAAATAAGCGCCCCCTTTCGACCTTAATTTTAGAAAAACGTAGGAAGAAACCACCGGACAGCCTCTATCTGCTGGTGTGCGTCGGACCTTGTGGTCTGCGTCGACAGTTGATTAATTAATAAAACCTTTAAAAGAGAAAGTCGACAACAACGCAGATTTATGTTTTTTAGAACGATATTTCGGCAGGCCAATACCTGCCTTCTTCAGGTTATAAATGAGTTACAATGGCATGTTATAGCTAGTATATGTACAAAGTTCATTGATGATTAACTAACAAAAGGTAAAAATAGTAATTGAGTGACAAAGTACAAATTTCATTGATGATTAACTAACAAAAGGTAAAAATAGTAATTTAGTGACTTATGGAAGATGGTAAATAGGGTGGTGTGGATTACTAAGTAGCTAAACGGTTTCTTCACGCCGGTTGAGGCCACCGGGTTCAAGAGTGCCAGCGCGAGCTATCAATGTGGCTTCTCTTGCTTTGCGGATGGAGTCGCGGTTATTTCTTATTTTTTCAATAGGTATTAGCTCTATGTCAGAAGCTGAGTGGTTGGGTTTATAAGTCACTAAATTACTATTTTTACCTTTTGTTAGTTAATCATCAATGAAATTTGTACTTTGTCACTCAATTACTATTTTTACCTTTTGTTAGTTAATCATCAATGAACTTTGTACATATACTAGCTATAACATGCCATTGTAACTCATTTATAACCTGAAGAAGGCAGGTATTGGCCTGCCGAAATATCGTTCTAAAAAACATAAATCTGCGTTGTTGTCGACTTTTTCTTTTAAAGGTTTTATTAATTTTAGAAAAAGCACCCGCTTCCCAAAAAGCGTCCCCCCCTCTTCGAAGACCCGTAATATTATATATAAAACAGTTTCTTGGATCCCTGGGTTGTATTTTTTTCGACGTTTCGGCAATGCTGCCTTCATCAGTATTCTGAGATCAGGTATAACCGATATCTGATAATTTAGGCAATATTTTCAAGAATAGCTAGACATCGTATTTATGACGTCATTGTGACGTCTTAATTAATTCGACCGCACCCAAAATTAAGCGTGATTCTTTGCATGCTGGTGATCATTGTCTGTAAGTTTAATGTTTATAGTCTAAGCGGTTCATGAAATACGGAGGGGGAGCGCTTTTAGCAGCCCCCCCCCCTCCCCAGTCACAGACAGCTCAAAAAAGCCCAGTCTGAATAGGGTTGATGAAGTGTGTGTGCTCTCTTGTGGGTTAACTTTGAAATTGCTGTTTAGCAGGCTAAGCCAAAGAAGATAAGCTGGCCGCTTTAATATATAAGTAGTTGGGCCGCTTTATTGAGGTTACCGTAGCAATTCGTGCTATATTGTGGCATACTTCCATCTTGTAAACTAGATGCTCTTAGGGCATGCACTCGGGCTTCATTGTAGAGTTACCAGAGGTTATTATGAGCTTATTGCAAACATTGTCTTGTCGCATTATTTTTCAATTCGGACTGCTCAAGTACTTAACTTTGAGGGAATACCTCCCTTGGGATTTCCAAAAAAAAACAAAAAAAAAAAAACATTTTTTTGCTGCCTTTAACAGAACCCTTCCCCTTGGAATTTCCAGTGTTTCCATGGCGTTATGACCCCTAGCCCCCGGAATTTCCAGTGACTAAAAAAGATATTATATTAGGTATAAAATAATCTTATTTGTACGTGCAATTCCTTGTTATAGCGCCTCAATTCTTATTACTGCAACAAGAAAAAGCTAACACATGAGAAAACATTTGGGATATCACTTCTATAATTATTTCTGATCCCTAGCCAACTAAAAAATCATGCAAGCAAATTGCACAACACGCACACACATCTGTTTCTTCTTCTTGATGAGCAATACAATCGTTTGCCCACGGAAAATTTCGGCGAAGAATGCATTCAAAATTCCGAATTTTATAGCTGCCGCTGAGGGGGTGGGTGAATTGACTATTTTCAACTCTAAGAATAATTATTGTGCTTTGCAAAAGTACAATTTCTGGTTTGAGACTCTTTATCTTCTGTAGCAAGCAATTACTTGTATCAGCATGGCAAGCTGCACGGCAAAAAAAGAGAAAATGAATATGAATGTTAAGGGCAGATGAGGGTGATTTTTTTATTTTTAGTAACTGTTATCTTCATAGTTATTGGTACAAATGTACTCGCTGAAGGGTGTACTGGCTTTAAAAGATAATGGCTTATATCAGATGACTTGATGTTTTAAATGTCAGGTAGTTGTCTATAGCTTGAATCCCGAGGGGTATGGGAGTGGATGTTTTAATTAGTGCATTAGTTTAGGAAATCGCTAAAAAATAATTATCATATAATTTTATAAGTAATTTGTAATGGTTATTATGGTACTAAATCATCTATATCTGAAATACATAGCTTGGAATGTCATCACATCTATAAAATAATCTAGAAACCTAAAAGTTTGCTTTCTAAACGCAAAGGAAGTTTTGAGACTTGACACAATGGCTAGATGAGACCACGGGCAAACCAGACGAAATGTTCGTGTATCGAATTTTATATTTATTATATTATTATCTGTATTATCTGTATTCTTCTATTGCATACTGGATTTTGAAGGGAAAAGCTGTCCGTTTTCTGCCAAAAAAGTTGCCTCGAAAAGTCGAAGTTGTGATTGCCAGGGCGTGAAGCTTCCCACCCTGTTGTATTTTATTAAGGGTGGGGAGGAGGTGAACCGAGATGAGGGAGGGGAATCGCCTAAACTGTTATGAATCACGGCTTAAACGGAACCAGATCAATCTATGAAAACAGCTTCAAGAAAATTAAATATAATATACGATACACGAACATTTCGTCTGGTTTGTCCGTGATGAAACAAGCAAGTTTTCTAATAAACAATAAACTAAGTTTTTAAAACCGTTTAGCTAACAATTGAGAAGTAAGGATGCTCCTGATATTATATACACAATCAAATAGGTGTCTTATCTTTTCCGGTTCTAGTTTTATTTCGGTTTTACGGCCACTCGGCTCCAATGCATGTCTTTTCACGTATCGTGTCGATTTCCCCCTTTGTAAACTCATTGATTTTGGCAACTGAAAATAAAATCGACGTATTAGATGTTCCTACGGAAGCCCGAGTAATAATACTATATTAACTTTGTTGTATATATGTGGAAGAGGTGATGTAGGGGTCATACAAAGCCAGTCTCTGGGTAAACATTAGATTTTCAAAGTATTGTGTTTTTTATCTTGAATGGGATCGGCGGATACGGGTTCAAGTGGACTAACTGTGCTTCCGACATATGTCATTTTCGGAATTGGAGGATAGCACAGATCGTTCCAGACAGTGGTGCGTTTTGCGAACTCAGACTAAACGTATACAGTTCATCGCTTGGCAGGGGCGGCGCAGACTCGTACCCAGTCGCCAAAATGAGATGAAACTAATAAGGAATAAGGGAAACATAATTAATGTGCGGGTTGCCTGTGGCGATTAATTAGGCGCGCTCTGCCGTGTGGGTTGCCTATTTTACCCACACGGCAGAGAGCGCCTAATTAATCGCCACAGGCAACCCGCGCATTAATTATGTTTCCCTTATTCCTTCTTAGTTTCTTCTTTTTTGGCTACTGGGTACGAGTCTGGGGGCGGCGGGCAAGGAGAGTTGCGCCAGGCGCTGTTTTGAGCGGAGGCCTTTTTTTCATATGAATTCCAGTATTTCAAGCTAAAATGTAGCCTCCCTCGCAGGCGTTTCTGGGCAGGCGTCGCTCGCTAGCGACTCCTGCCTGAAAACGCATGCGAGGGAGGCTAGCTAAAAGGGTGCTCGAAGATGCATTATACAACCAATTGGGGTCTTCCCCCCTCCCCTTCCCCCCAATTTTGGACCGCTTCGCTGCCCCTGCTTGATGTGGTATTGATGTGTCGTTGGATGGGAATATTATAACAGTTAACAAAGGTTATAACATAGTCGTAACCTATATACTAGGGTAATCTTTCGAATCCAGATATTACTCCATACATTTTACAATCATGAGTATGCAGTGAGCACTACCACTGAAGACCATATTACAATAAATCATGCAAAACTCAAATAATAAAACATTTGGTCTTAACATCAATGAACATCCTTGTATAATCATGTTTGTTTGTATTGTATTGAGAGGGGACGTTTCATGTGGGGATTTACAACGGTTTATTGTTTCGTGGATGTGGAAATGATTCTCTCACTGCCAAGGACAGAACAATACCCTCGATCTACTTCAGATCGGACAAAGAACAATTCCCTCGATCTACGTCATCATACAGAAAAATACCCTTGATCTACGCCATCGGACACAACAATACCCTCGATTTACGTCATCGGACAGAACAATACTCTGATAATAGGTCATCGGACAGAACAATACCCTGAAAATAGGGTAGACATGCTAATTAATTCCATCCTATATTTTGTACATATAGTATACGTCCGAGCACTACCGACTGTTTTCATGACAATGTTATAACATCCTTCGCTGCCTCTTTCAGTTTTGGGTACCCTGTGCGTCCTCTCTAAAGTTTGGTTTCCATATAAGCACACTCGATCGCACCCGATCGCAGATAATTTGAACCTACGATCGCAAACGATGGCTGGCAGAGCTGCTGTTTCCATAAAATATACCTCGTCGCTGTTTTCCTTCGAACGAAATGGTGGCCTAAGGAAAAAGCTATAAAAAGTGTTTAGGCGTGTATCCAGGATTGGCCGAGGAGAGGGAGGGTGGGGGGGGGGGGGGATGCGCAGTCATAGGTATCATATGGAAAAAGCATAGTATCCGAAGATTTAATAAGAAATGACCCATTTTTGCCGCCAAGGGGGTGCGCAGTCATAGGTATATGGAAAAAGCATAGTATCCGAAGATTTAATAAGAAATGACCCATTTTTGCCGCCAAGGGGGTGCGCAGTCATAGGTATATGGAAAAAGCATAGTATTTGAAGATTTAATAAGAAATGACCCATTTTTGCCGCCAAGGGGGTGCGCAGTCATAGGTATATGGAAAAAGCATAGTATCCGAAGATTTAATAAGAAATGACCCACTTTTTGGCCGCCAAAGGGGATGTACGGGCCTGGTGGTACACAATTGATCCAAGCAGAGCGCACGTGAATCATGTAATGATCAGAGAGGATTGTGTTCATCTTTTTCGTGTCTTTGGGAAATCCTATTCTTTGAATATAATGGACAATAAAGGTTGATTCCAGTTCTCCAGAACTGCACGTGAGCTCGTAGTTCCTTTTATTATAGATTATATCAAATAAAAAATGTGTCTTTTTTATGTGTTAAAAGCTTCCATTGTGATTTTTACAGTGGATAAGACTTTTTCAGGCTTTGTGCAACCAGCCCTAGATGTGTGAAAGGGTATAGTGTTGCATTGCATCTCAGGAAATTATGTTACATTCCGTTCGCACGATCGCAGGGTGAGTTTGCATAAAATCGCTCATGATCGCAGGGTGAGTTTGCATAAAATCGCTCATGCTCGCAGGGTGAGGTTCCATATAATCGCTTATGATCGCAGGGTGAGTTTCCATATAATCGCTTATGATCGCAGGGTGAGTTTCCATATAATCGCTCATGATCGCAGGGTGAGTTTCCATATAATCGCTTATGATCGCAGGGTGAGTTTGCATATAATCGCTCATGATCGCAGGGTAATTTTTCATATAATCGCAGAGTGAGTTTCCATATAATCGCTCATGATTAAAGGGTGAGTTTCCATTTAATCGCAGTTATTGCAGGAGGAGTTTTCATATGATCGCACCTTGCAGGGTGAGTTTTCATATAATCGCACATGATCGCAGGGGGAGTTTTCATATAATCGCATTGATCGCAGGGTGAGTTTCCATATAATCGTTCATGATCGCAGGGTGAGTTTTCATATAATCGCATTGATCGCAGGGTGAGTTTCCATATAATCGTACACGATCGCAGGGTGAGTTTTCATACAATCGCAGTGATCCCTGGGTGAGTTTTCATATAATCGCTAACGATCGCTGGTTGAGTTTTCATATAATCGCACATGATCGCAGGTGAGTTTTCATATAATCGCTAACGATCGCTGGTTGAGTTTTAACATAATTCACATGATCGCAGGGTGTTTTTTTTATATAATCGCTCACGGACGATCGCCTGCGATCATATAGAAACCAGCCTCGGCGCTGTTTGTATGCGACTTTACGTCTTATTTACATCTTGAACTTGTGTCTCTTCCGCATGGTCTGCATTAGGTTGTGTCGCAGATGCCACAGCAAGTAAGGGCGTCCTTCCTCTTGTACTGATCCTTGAGTCCAGGGCCCCCACAGATGACCCTCGACTGAGCCGGCACCAACATGTCAGCAGTTCTTTGATCTCTCTGCGGATGTCTCTTTTTATAAGCGCGTACACGAATGGATTGGCGGCAGAGTTAGTGATAAGCAGCAGGCGGGAGAACAAACGCATCTCAAATGGGGGAGTACACACTTTAAAAATAGAGAGTGAAAAAGTGGAGATAAAAAGTGGAGCGATAACTGGATACACCGTAGCAAAAGACAAATAGGAACACCACGACTGCTATTGCTTTAACTGTTGATTTCTCGCGTTTGTGGCTGTGTTTGTGTGCGCCTTGTTCTCTATCTCGGACTTGCTTTTGAGAGGAGATTTGTCTGGAATGGCGGCGCACGATGGCAAAAATCGGCACATGGGCGATCACCATGGCTACACATGGGAGGACTTCCATAAGTATAAGTGAGATGATATTGAATGTCTTTCTGGCAGAGAGCCTTACAGAACTGCGCGATCCGGACCGGAAGTGAATGGAATCAGGCACTCTACCATCGGTATTACCCAGGCCCCAGCGATTAACAGTCGGACAGAGCGGGTGGTCATCACGTTGGCGTAACGGTACGGTTTAGCGACCGCGATAAAACGGTTAGCGGTGATAACACACAAGTTCGTGACAGAAGCGTATATTAGAAAATTGAAGATAGCAAGGAGGACTGGCCAATTACAGTTTGCGTGGAAATTACAAATGTACCCAGAAGGCATTACGATGGCCCCAATCGATAGGTCAGCGGTAGCAAGGGAGAGGATGAACCAGTTTGTGGTCATGCGCAGTCGGCGCCTTAGCATAATAGCAAGAATGACGAGTCCGTTTACCAGCACGATAACGAGGCTAATAGCCCAGCGTACTGACCAGTACCAGTTCCCCACGTGTGAAGAATCTCCTAGAGGCTCATGGGATAGTATACAACTTGTGTTGTTAGTATGCATGGTGGCTTCTTGACTATTGAGAGTGAGACTGAAAAACACACACACACTAAAATAAAACAAAAAGGTTTGCAGATAGTCTAAAATACGAAATATATTCTTTTTACAAATAAAAAAATCACAAAATCTACCTTTAGAATCGGGTGGTTTTATCTCTCTTGCAAAATTTACCGTCTGAAATACGAAAAAAATGTACCTTCAGAATCGGGCGAAATTTACAGTTCCTTGGTATCCCCAAACGGACAGAAAATGTTGTACTTACCTGACTGACTTTCAAACTTCAAATGCGAAAAGTAATTGAAAAGAAAAAAAGAAAGAGACATCTGTCCCTCATGAATGTTACAATTAACTTAGACAAACAACGGAATAACGGTATTTGATTGCGAATTCAGGTTTCTTGGAACAGCTTTTCTTACGCGCATATAACTACGGAAAAATCATATTGTTTTTTTTTTTACTTCAGAAGGACTTAATCTAATCAGATAAGAAAAAATTATATATTTTTTTATTTTCTTTGGTGAGCCAAAAACTGTATCGAATAGCAGGATGTCAATATTGACAAATCTAAGCGACGTAGAGATCTATAATTTGAAGCTGTCAAAAAGCAATAAAAATTCTTAGAAAAAAAACTAGACCGTAGGGGAAAATAAACCTGTTCAACACGAAAAACGCCATTGAACGTCACTCGACACTAGTTTTTTTTTTCGTAAAAAAAAGACTCCAGACTTGAAAAAAAGTATCTTCCCATGCGAAAGAGTCCGAGACAAGAGAACATGATATTGCAGGGCCTGTACATAATAAATAATAGAAGGGTGTACATTTTATTCATAAAGTCCCTGCCCAAGGTCAAAAACTCGATTATCAACAATTGGAATCCTAGAAAACATAAACAATGCTGCGGTAAACTTTCCTTTACCATATCGCTTTACAAGTATCAAACAAAGTAACGTCTTACCAATTTAGCTTAAGTCCAAATTCCGTTTTTTTAGCGTTACTCACTTCCTTGCTTTCCTATGCCGTCTAATCCCGACAAGATCAAATAGATCAACACCCAGCTTCCTGGGAAAATTGCCACCTGGGTTGTATTGTTACGGAATTGGATAAATTTTGAAGATCAGCATTTGCTGATCATCATGTATGGATAATCATCTTTAACCTATTATTTTTGGGCATTTCACATCCTCAATGACTTCACCAGAAACACTAATGGGCTTTCTTTGTTTTACAAATAGACCACAGCTTCCCCTTGCTTTTCCCATTGCAAAAGTGGAAGGTGTTAAAAAGGCACACTTCTACACAAACAAACTGAACATATCGTGTACTTTATATGTCGTACTCCAGTAGTTCATATTCCATCTGTACTCACATCTCATTGAGGAGTATGTGTTTCACTCGTTTTCAGTCACACGTGCACCTTGTGTTTCGTGTTCGAGTCGTGACTCGTTTTTGGTGACGGAAGCCGTTTCTCCGAGGGGGGGGGGGGGGTACTCGGGATCCTAAAAGATACTGAAGTGGGCGTGGTCTGGTTATATTTTAACCCTAAAATATACTAAAGTGGGCGTGGTTAGGCATGAATTTACTGCCTAAAAATACCTCAAACAAACGTAAATAATTTGTAATAAAAACTGACTCTAATGGAAGATTGACACGTTTTAACGCTTTTTCATGAGCTACAAGTTAGATGAGCGATGGCTATAATAGCACACTAAAAGATACAGAGGTAAAAAAAATCTGGGCATTCTCATTTTCACCCCTAAAAAGGCTCCAGACTTACACCCTAAAAGATACGACGATGATCCCCGTCCAATTGATATAGGGAGTACCCCTCCCCCCTGGGGGGAGTTTTTCTTGGAATTTCACGTTTTGTTTGGGCGGAGAACGGTTGGAAATCTATCAGACAGAACGCATTTTCACGTGTAGCCTTTCAATTCTCAAATTAAATACATTGTTTTCTACCGTCGCCGTACTCGTAACAGTTCTCGTATCTTAAGAGAAGCACCAGACGTCAAGTTGACGTCCACCATCGTAAACGAAAGGCACAGGGTACCCGTGGCTGAAAACGAGTGTAATGGAAGCCTAATAGATGTTCTTCAAAACACGTGTTCTCTATAACTTCCGGCCACAATTCTCACTATCGTTATTTTATGAAAACTGTTTTCATTAGATTGATTATATATCTGTTGCGTATCCAGAGAAAATGTAAACGGACACCTTATATTCATCCTATTGTTACTTACCATCTTCGTTCCCATCTCACCACCATTAGCCCACAAAAAGCAATAGGAGTAAATTATGATTCACCATAAATAACCACAATATACCTGGATTTGACGGCGATAACGAATTCAACTTTTACAGAGATCTTCTATGAAGACTTCACAAAACTATACACGTAACAATACAAACACCCCCCTCTTTAAATCAATCCCACTTTAGAAGTGCAAGTGCATCGACTTGTTTTTATCTTGTTATAGACTGGCTCTGCGGTTAGAGTGGTTTTCAAAATTCCGTGCAACAAAATGTAATTGTTAAAGTATAAAAGTCAAGCAAGAACAAAAGAGAACAAAGACATTACAGTGTATTAGTACTAAATAAAGTAAATAGAGTGGTTTTCAAAAACCCGTGAAATACTATTTAGTTTATTTAGTACTAAATATTTGTTCTCTTTTGTTGTGGCTTGACTATTTCACTTTAACAATTACATTTTGTTTCACGGGTTTTTGAAACCACTCTAGTATTGTGTGGGTTAGAACCTCAAGGACAGAACTTTCTTTTCTTCCAAAGTTCACTTGAAAATGTCGTGTTTTTATATATATTTTTCAATGTACTCTAGTGATACAGCTGCCATTTTTAAAAATAAATTGTGATGGAATTCCTCCAATGCTTTTCCCTTCTCTTTTGAGAAATTTGACTTAAAAGGTGAAAACATCATGACTATGTATAAGCAGGAGCACACTCTAAAAAATGACACAGGGCAGTCTCTGTTACCAAGGGCAAGTTGAAGCATGAGTTTCTAGATTTCGAGTCTAAGGCTAAGTTCAAACGTCCTATTATCCATGAGCCGTATTCAATGCAAATGAACCAAGTCATTTGTTTCATCTTCATTTGCATGCATTTGCATTGAATCAGCTCCTTGATAATATGACTTTTCAACTTAGGACTGGTTCAATTCTTCTTCTATCTAGATATAGCTATATATCTATCTAGATATAATCAAACCTTATCACTTTAAAAATCAAACATCCCCAAAAGAAAGAAAAGAGTTATTAAGAGTGGAATGTAATTTATTTAATTCATCCTTTACATCTAAGATCGTGGTCTCTCCTTTTTCTCCTTGAAGAGTGCAAGTAAAGAGACATTAGCCACCTTGACAACCTTGAACCGTACCCCGGGGATATCACCAACAGCGTGACCACGACGACCAAATCCAGAGATGAGGACCTCGTCGTTCTCTTCAATGTAGTTCAAGCAGCCGTCGTTAGGGACGAATGCTGTGATCTTCTTGCCGTTCTTGATAAGTTGGACACGGACGCACTTCCTGATAGCAGAGTTGGGCTGTTTGGCCTCTACACCACTAGAATGGAGAAAATGTAAAATGGCACAAGTTATCAAAATCTAAAACAAAATCTTACTGTAATTTCCCCAAAGCCCCTCTATTGTGCTCAATTTTGGATTGCAGATTACTCATTACCAAACTAAAAAAAGAAAAAAACAAAATCACTTGATATCATTACATGGTGGGCCAACGAAATCCTCTTGAATTGTATATCTATTTGTAAATGTGTGTGTTATTATGATGAAATTTTGGGACCTTCGTTAAATTTAATGCAAAGATTGCTGGTCAATAGTTTGATTAACCATTTATGTGTCATAAAACATCTATATCTCTACTATAAATTATGACATGTCATCAACCATCACTGAAAAAAAAAAAACACAAAACCCCCTTAGACCTGGCATTTTAAGCTAAAACTTTAAATACTCCTCATCTTAAGTGTATTCCATGCTTAAAAGTTTGTCCCCCAAACTTTGGAAAAACAAACACACACATTGGCAAATCAACACTAATTTCCCAACCTGATCAAAGATAGTTTAAAAAGTTAAATAAAAGCATTGAAGTCTTACACATACTCTACAAAGTTTGCCTATAAACAATAGCTCACAAATACACTTTAACTTCTAAACTTGAAAAATGAGCTAAATCTCCCTTGTTTAGTCGAGATAACAGTTTTAAAGTGGGAAAGAAAACACAAATTTCCCAGACATTCAGTTAAGTTGTCCAAGCTACTCTGCGATTGGTTCATTTTGATCCAGGACAAAGTGCAGCTTGAATTTTTCATTGAAAATATGCTGCCAATATCACACAAACACTGTTCCAGGGAACCAAACTTTTCTAGATAATTTTTTTTTAAACTCTCAACCTTTGATGAGGGTAATTTTTTACGGCCAAATTCCTTATACCATCTGCTAGACATATGGAAGTAAAAAGCGTATATTTTGTTTATAATAGCCTGGTACGAGATTACTTTTAAGATTTTATTGATTCTTAAAACTGTGGTTTTCAAACAATACTGTTTCAAGTTCTGTTTGCATTTCCTTTGTTCATGATATGAATACATTTTACATACATTTCCACATCATGTTGAAAAAAAGATCCGTTTTGTATTGATCTATCATGTGTGTGGTTGTGGGTTGGACAAGTCGTTTTGCTATCCTATGATCCTTCTTGAATCCTCATTTTTTCCCATTGAATATCCATAGCTGATTAGTCTCTGGTATGTTTATCTGTGATATCAATTCTTTAAAGCTATACTGTTAAATGGAACAAAACTCCAGTACACATATTGGTGCAGGTGTAAGTGGGGGTGTGAGGAAACAGGCCCTCTTTACAAGCCATTTCAAAGCTGTTATGTAGATTATTTAAAAATTCCTCATTATGAAGTTTAGATGAAGATATAATTACTTTTTCTGGTCATTACATGGATGGACTGAACTCGAGAGACTCTATTGCCGGTCTAAGGAATTTGAAAACCAGTTTTAAGAATCAATAACATCTTAAAAGCAATCTTGTACCAAGCTATCAAATATAAAAACAGTGAGTTGATACAAACATCAAGTTCAAAACAAAACGACCCTACATGCATATAAACTGAATCTATCAAAATGCCATTCCCAAACGAGAAACATGTGAGTTTAGTGGAAAACACCATAAAACCTTATTACTTAAAATAAGAGTCCCAAAAATCAAAGTTTCCTTTTCCATCCAGCACACTTGCGCTATAAGTTCCTATAATAACGAGTATGATGACATTATTTGGTGAGACTTTCGAACAAGCACATACACGCTCCCTCCCTTCAACTTACACTTTCTCGAGGACGATTCCCTTGGCGTGCGAGGCGCCACCGAAAGGGTTAGCCTTGAGAGCGGTTCCCAAATGAGCCTTCTTGTATGCTTTGTCGTGCCATTTTTGGTCTCGTCTGTGCGAGCGGAGTTTACGGGCAGTACGAAGTCCTCGGGGTTTTCCTTAAATCGAACACCCCAGAAATGATCATTAAAGCTTCTATTATTTATTCAGGATGGTGAGAGGCTTTATTAGAGTCGTTAAAGGAAAGAAATACGAGGTTTTTTATCCAACACGTGGACGCTTACCCATTTTGACGAAGGACGAATTTGTAAAGAGAACGATCCATGATGCAGCGCGGTCTTTTTACCCAAGATGCACTAAGAGCAGGGTGATTCCTCACCAGTTTTCCAACGGTTCTAGTGTGACAGGTAAACCACACTTTGGCATTTAGAGATTGATGATAGTTTCGAAAATAAGTTGGAAGATTTAGGAGATGATGATTTCGGAAAGATCAATGGCGTATAAATAATTTCGGAGATGATAATTTCGGAAATTTTAATGAATATAAGAGATAATATTTTCCAGATATATTTTAAGATTATAATACCGGAGGTATTAAGTAATGGTTCGTGTAAGAACTACGGTACCCTGCGGCAACGCATGCGCAGAAGTAGCTATAAAACTTCAGTAAAATCCTGCCCTCTGATTGGCTAAAATACATCTTCGGGTGTTTTCCGTATCTTATCCATTGATTGACAAACATTTAAATTAAGAATAAAACAAAGGTTGCATTGTTACGACTTATCCCCGAGTTTTGTCCGAATCGTATGTTCGGAAGTTACATTTCCGACCTAGCGCTCACGTCGCCATTTTGAATTCTACATGCTTCCTCCTCGATATATTAACTAAGACAAGTCTCTCGCTATTCATTATCTCTTCGAAAATAGTTTGAAAATCTATTGTATATACTTTAAAGAAACGCTTCTGAGTTCTGTTTGCTTGCAAACTTTGTCCGAGAAGTTAGAAAATCTTGGTATGGTGTACAAAAGGCAGGCATGTTGCTGCCCAAACCACGAGGCTTGGTGTGGCAGTAAGCCTTCAGATGTGGAACAGAGGTCCTTGAGAAAGGCGAACAGAGTAGAGAAAGTTTTCTTGGAGCTAAATGACAAAGGCAAAAAGGGCTGGTCTAGAAGCATTTGTACATACTGCCGACAGCGAGTCGATTTGGAGCTTGTTGAACCTCCTTTTCAATTTGTTATTTATTTCGAAAATCAAAATTGCAGAGCTGTAGAGATGAAACTGCCTCAAGTTCCAGCGTGTTTTTCCAACCGGAAACCTCTGAGACCAGCGCCGCTGCTGAAGCCGCGTTAGAACCATTCCAGGTAAAAAATTCATAGGTCAATAAGTACTTGAGAGACAAATAATTGGTTCAGAAGGGAACGAAATATTTTACTCGTTCTATTTTACTAAAGAGTTTTATTACGGGAAGTTGTCATTTGAGTTTACGATGTGAATATGTAAATATAAGTTATTTGAGCCTGATTTATAAGCTGGGTGAAATGTAAATACCAACAAGCCCGAATGTATTCCTTGAATGTAGCGAAACATCCTGGGGTTTGACACCCTGAAATTTAGGTACAGCAAACTCCCGTCTAAGTGAAAGAATTGTAAGCAACAATGTCTTTCTTCATTTTCATTAGCTGACAGCCCTTGTAACACTGTTTTTAGTTCCTGACGTGTCTGCTTCTGAGGGAGTTGACTGTAGTTGCCTTGTATTTTTTATAAGTTCTGATATTCAAGAAATGAAGTTGAGAAGGAATCTTAAGTTTGTGTGTACTTTTTTTACAGGACATTGAGGAAACCTCTGCACTAGGGCAAATTTTGCCGTCATCAGTTGATGCTGTACGACTCATGAAAGCATCAACTAAACAAAGGGACATAGAACTAAAGGACATAGAACGATGCATTGAGAAGTAGAAGATACATAGTAGGCCATGAGGACTCACTATGTATCAAAGACGGAGACCCCGATTATAAGCTGGACACTCTCGACTTCATCAATGAGCTTATGGAATAAACCTTGCTTGCGGCTTGTTTTAAGAAAATATTGTGTGTTCTGTCTGTGTCGATGAAATAATAATTAGAGGGCTGCTACTACTGTGAATTCCAGTAAACTTTATTGCTGTGGCTTGTATGCGATAATAGTTGTATTGAGGATCGAATAAAGCAAAATTGGTAACTTTATTTAAAGGCGTGAATCGTTTTAGTTGTCAATCTTAATATGAAAATCGTTGTCAAAAATCTTTGAAAGAAAAAGTGACTTTCTTTGGAAAGCTAAATTCTACCGCACTAACAGGCTTTTGGAAATGTGAGACCGTATTTTCACACGTTTAGCCAGCGGAATGTTTGCTTTGGCAAGAGACAAAGCGCAAAATTGTAATAAGTGAAGTATAAAAAGTTATTAGCAGATATCCGAAAGGGATTTCTCCATGCTCCGAACATACGATTTTAACAAAAATGCAAAGGTTGTAAGCTTTCTTACTTCGAACCTAAGCCCCCTAATAAATATGAGTGCAAGAGCACTTATTTCAGAGAAATGTGACTCCAAAGTTCAAATTTGGCGGGCAGAGCGTCTTGAACCAATAAGCATAGCAATATTAATTAGATTAGTTAAAAAGATAACGAACCCCTATTGCCGCAGGACCTATCGATTCACCGTAGTTCTTACACGGAGCATTACTTAAAATTTGCTGTTGTTGAATGTATCATACGCTAAGGGTTTTCACAACGGAATTTACGTGAGGTCTAAAAAACCCAAATAGTCCAGTCATTCTAGGTAAAAAATTAGGGCGACTGCAACAGTACAAATCTCAACGGATTTAGACTCTATTTTTTATCACTTTATAACATATCAAAAGTCCCAAAAAATCCCGACCCGGCAACATCTCGAAAAAAGGATTTATTCCAAGCGATTGGAAAGCGAATTATTCGCAGCATGGAAATGAGGTTGAAACACAGAATGTTATATTTTGACTCAGTATTCTCCTCAAAAGATTACTTTTGCATCGAGTAGGAACATAAACAGTATTCCTGTTGAGTGAATTTCCATCATTGACCTCAAACTATATGATTATCCAGCCAAAGTACTGAAACTTGTAGCTGATAACGTCAAAAATATTCTCCTAAATCTTATCAAATGCAAAAGATCCTATTTAGTTCTGGAGCTTGTGGATATTTATATTGGAAATATATAAAAACAACAGTACTTGGCATAAAAATTGTAAAAAAAAAGGCCAAGCATAAATCTCTCGACTTTGAAGTGTGAAGCACCTGCGCGCGACGCAAGTTTACGGTTTTGAGTTAGGACGAATACATTCAAAATAATTGTATAGAAAAATAGTGATTCTGTTTTAACACATTGACCCCTCAACCGGCCTGTACCGGCTTTGGGAAGTACCCACAACCCAAAAAATTCATAAATTCAAAATAAACACAACAAGATGAAGATACTCAGGCATCAGTCTAAGGGATAAATGGTCTTGCAGATATGCATCCAACCAAGGTGTTGGCATCTACTCTTAAGCCAAATAATAGCACAGGTTCTTTGACAAATCTCAAATCGAACAAGGAGAGAAAAGCAGAATCACCCCTCTCAATAAAACGCTCAAAATACCACACAAGGGAGAGAAATCAGCAAACACAGCTCAAGACACAAATAGATACCTTTAATCTGATCCTCCAGGTACATTTCCTTGGCCTCAAAACACAATGTTCATTCCTTGAAGGATTGTACAACCACGAAAATATCTTTACGTATTGCAAAGCATTCTGGGAGATCCAGGGGAAAATTCACGAGGGGAGGGCCAGTCAACACTCCTCTCCCCAAAGTCAGATGGTTTTTTAGAAGTCTTTTCACCCCGAAGCCAAACGAATCAATTCCAGCTCATACAGACCCAGAATAGCAGTGTAAACAATTTTGCAATCAATTTGGTTTCAGAAAAGACACCATTTAGGAGAGCTGTGGTGATTCATTAGAAAATTATTTTCTCATCCGGGCAAAGCCAAACAAGAAAAAATCATCATGAATCCACCTTTGCTTGCAAATATCCATAAGCAAAGCACTCAATTATGCCCCAAAAGACTTCATGATGTCCTGAGACACTCTCCTAATATGCTCATAGCTGTATTTTGATGAAAAATACAAGCAACCATCAACTTGTGCTGGCTTCAGCACATCGACGAGGGATTAAAAGTGGGGACCGCAAAGCACTGTTGGAAAGCTTGGATACCGCTGACTAGGTGCAGCTGTGTTTGACTTTGACGGGCTGTATAAAACTCAGAATAGGGGGGGAGGTATCTGTTTTCAGTCTGTTTTTTGTAAATTCAGCTCCAAAAAAGCCAGGAGTCAATGGGTTAAAGAATAAAGCCAAATTTCGTGAAAAGCTAAACATTTATCACTAGCAGGTTAAAAATAAACACGAGAGACAATGGAAGCCAATGGAGAGCTCGATATGTAAAAAAATGTCTGGCCGGCCGGCCAACGAAATGAATGAAATGAACCCCACCACGGAGATCAAGTTAGTTTCACCTCGCAAGTTTAACTATGCAGGCCCTTGCCAGGATTTTAAGCGGGGTGGTTTTCCATTCCAGCGGACCAAATTTCCGGTTGGTATGCCCCTCTCCTCGCCTTATTACATTAGGAAATCAATCTTGTATTTAAAATGTTATTAATAGGGTACTTTTTAACATATAGCGATAATAATAAAGATAATTATTATAAAAAGATTTTTATAGTCATTTTAAAGACATATTGATGTGCACGGTATATCTCCAGCCAAACGTTATATATTTTTGTTTGCTCTGTGCGGACCTTCAAGCCGGATGGGGGGGGGGGGGGGTTCGTCCGTACCCCCCGAACCCCCCCTGGCTACGGGCCTGCTATGTGTATAGTTGCGTTCTACACAACGTCGTGTCCTACACATGATACCAACAAGAGACTTCTTGAATGCAGGTATTGTATAAACAGGTGAGTAAATGACTTTTCTGAACTATTTCTTTGGTTTGATACTTGTTATACGTATTCTCGCACGTGCGATATTTGGATCTATTTTGGCAGTCTAATAAAGTAATATTGCAATACTAAACGTACAAAGAGAAAAGGGTATAACATTGTTATCTGTTTTTTTCTATAGGCGAAGTGCCTCTAGAGTCTAACGCGTGAGAGCCATGCTCCTCCCCTTGTTCCTGTCCGGCGTGAAGCTGTCAGTGCGATATGTTTCTTCAAATACTCAAAACCGGACCACTGGTAACCTTGCAGATCAATTCAGAAAATTGTACGAAAAGTATGACCCATCTGATGCGCTACGCCGGGAAGACGAGTGCTACTGTGACCACGCATGACATGAAAGTAACAATCAAGAAAAGTTCCCTTCCTTTCAAACGCTGACAACAAGACACGGTTCATTACCATGCTATGGCGTTCAGAAGCTGGATGTAGTACCTTACAAGCGGAGAACGACGCAGAATCGTCAAAACAGCCGTAGAAGCTGTCGCCAATTATGCAACCACACTTGTTCGTCAGTTTCAAACATTAATCCACACTTGTAGCGGACGACACAGACCTACTTGTCTTGCTGTGCTATCACACCCGGACAGACCGACATGACTTATACTTCCGGCCTGAGCCCAAAAGCAATTCGAGTGGAAGTAGAGTGTGGAGAGAGCCTGGTCAGGAGCTATATAGAGACATACTTTTTCTTTATGCAGTTTCAGGTTGCGACACCACGTCTCGACCTTTCGGCATCGGGCGGGAAATCCACGCAGAATTCAATAAGTATGAATCGCCGTACTTTTAAAGCCAAGCTAAAGCATTTGACAAGGACGTGTCAACTCCGGCTGAGGTGGCAAGAGCAGGAGAGAATGCGCTTGTGGCACTCTATGGTGGAAACAAGGAGAGAGTCTGGACAGCCTCCGGTACCGACGCTACGCAGTGGGCCAAGCAGACACACACACACACACAAAGCAATCACAATGCGAGCACGGCGAAAAAAATGCGCGAGCATGCGGCACATGAAATTTCAGGGGACCATTCGGGGGCCCTAAATTGATGTTGGCATGCATGTTGGAATCTGGTAATTGCAGTGCGAATTTGGTTATGATTGGCTAAAATGCGGCACGGGGCTATGTTGGAGCCATTTCCTTTCTACTTCGCACGACGGGCCTAATTATTTCGGCCGGCCTCGTGACTCAAGTTGCGTGTTCAAGTTGCTTTCCCTCACCTAAAAAGGTTTCCAAGCCAATTGTTTTATCGTAAAGAAAGGACAAGTCAGCGACTAAACGGCATTTTAAAGAGAACCTGAGGTTTTCAGGCTAGAAAGTGTAAGTTTTAGCCGAGACTTCTTCATAAAGTTACCAGTTAAAGAACATGTCCAGTAAACCTGGTGAGCCATAACTTTGGTTACATTTTCTAACTAAGAAACCTAGGTTTCAAGTGCTACAGACTGACTAAATCAAAAGTATCGCTCAACAAAGGCTTAAGGTAAGACAACTATATCTTAAGCTGTGAAATGTGCCTAATCATGTAGAACTATTTCCTCACAAATGTTTGGTAGAGAGTGGCCATACTTTAAAGCTGTTAAACTTGTTTATTAGATACCCTTTTATGACACCGTTAGTAGCATTCATTTTATGTTTTAAATTTTATGTTTTATCTAGACAGTCAAATCATAGCTGAGGCGAGCTGTCCATGTGAAACAACGGGAACGTATGGCGAAGGTAAATAGAGTGTTGTCTTTTAGTTTAGGATATGTTTACCAAGTATATATGTTAGATGTTAAGCCACGCCTTTATTTACCAATGAAACAATACAAATGTCTATACATTATTAGTAGGGTGGCACGTGCCCCCAGTGCCCCACTTCCTGCTACGGCCCTAAAGAGTGATTGTTTATTTTATATTACTGTACAATTGTTCCGAAACTCCTGGAAATTGCAACGTTTGATTGCACCCTGCGCACCCCCCCCCCCCTCTGTGTATAGGCGTTTCCAGATAGTGTTCCCAAAAAGCCAGAGAAGTGCTCCCAAAAAACTCCCAAAAAGTGCTTAAAATGTGCTCCAAAATCACAATAGTGCTCAAATAGTGCTCATTGGTGAAAAGAAAATTACCATATAGTTTTCAAACGGTTTAGAGATAAGTTGTGTTCTAATTAAAATTAGAATAAAAGAAAGAATATTGCTTTTATTAAATACATGCATTAGAGTATCTTATATTGTTGTCCATGAACGGGTAAATCACACTTTAGTGTATAACAACTAACAGCTAACTGTATTATAAATGACTTTGTTCTCTTTTGTGTTTGTTTACCATTGTTATTTGGATACTACTAAAAAACAATGTTCATTTACAAACATCACCAATGTCAATAATGTCAAACCTGATAACAGACCTTAATTATAACAATATTGTAACGAGAAATAATTACAATAGATGTAAAACAGGAAAACGTGACAAACAGATCTTCTAGATAAGGCATTCTATTATTGTAATGATTCCCACAGGCTACCCAATATTTGTGGTTACCAAAGCGCAGGCTACCCATTAAAATCGAAATCACCAGTCTTACAGTCTTAGCCTAGTTTAGATAATATTTGTAGTTAAGGAAACTAGAAATGTCTATATAAGACAACAAAATCTAGTAACTTGGGTTAAAAAAGCTAAAAGTTGACTTGTTTACCCAAAAAGTGCTCTCTGATCAAAATAGGGCTTCCAAACCCAAATTTCGCTAAAATAGTGCCGAGCGCAATCTGGAAAGGCCTATCTGTGTACACGCCTACGAGGTTCCATATTATTGTCTTTATTTGTTATTTATTATTGGTTTGACTAGGGCTCGGATTTGACTCGCGCAAGAAAAAAATTAAAATTAGAAAAAAAAATTCGTGCAGGGTAAACTTGCCCACAAATTTTTGTGCAGCAAAAAAAATTGTGTAACCATGAGAAAAAAAATTGAGCAGACAAAAAATCGCCCACCCCTCCTTTTTCTACTGGTCCGTCTCTAAAGTGTGTGGTTCACTTCTGCTATTGTATACATGACTGGCTTTTTCGTGATTATATCTTATTTACTAATTATATCTTATTTACTATAGAGGTTACAATTCTGGATGCAAAGCATGAAGAAGAAGGGAAGTTCTGAAGGCCGGATATGAAATGAATGAGTAAATGTAGTCATGAACTATACATTTATTTGCATTCACTTGAAACAAGCTGCAAGACGATTACCAAGTCAACTGTGAGTTTTCCTTCAGAGGACAGTCTTAGCAGGTCCCTAAAACGATCATTCTAAATTTATTAATGGTATTATACTATGATGTATGTAATTGGCAGAAAGTTTGACGTCTAGTTCTTAGTGCTTGCTGAGGCTGTTATGAAACTGATTTTATTTTTACTGTAGCTAGTGTCAGGCAATGGGATGCATGCATTCTTACTCGAATGGAATGCTAAAAAGGGAATAGGTAAATACTAAGTTATAAGGTCATTTCTCTAATTATATCATTGCCATATAGTTAGAGAGTTATATATTATAGTTTGAAACTATAAAGCAGAAAACTGTATGATTATAAACAACTATTTGTAATCATAGATTTGACTATAAGTAATTTTATATACTATAGTCAAATTAGCTGTAGTATTATCATAATGATTACAATTATGATCATAACACATTATAGTATATATTTAGAAAGATTTTTTTTATCATTATAATAACTATATTGCTGTATATAGTTATAAGTATTTAGTTTAAACCAAGATAGAGCTCTCTATTGTCCAAAAATTAGCCATTAGGAAGGCCAGAGAGAGTTCAAATCCTGTGCCTGTGGGATGGGTGAAGGGAATGGGAAGATTCTAGATGAAGCCTGTCACTTAATTTTTTTGAAACATTAAGATTTTGTTAGTCTAGTTACATTACTGGCGCTACGATGGAGGATTCACTCTCTTGGAGGTATGTTAGCCACTCCTTACCCTCAGGTTAGCTCCCCTCCTCCTTTCCCTTCCCTTCCCTTCCCCTCCCCTCCCCCTCTCCCACCCCCACCCCTCCCACCGTAGCACCCCTTGTAGGCCCCCTCTCTTAAGTGTTGTTTGATGTCTCACTTGGGTATAGCTAGGTTTTGGGAGAAGGTAGGTCGTCTGAACAGGAGCGCTACCTGTTCATGGCTGGGTGTGGTCAATTAGCATCTAGGAAAAAAAGAGCTCCCAAAATTGTTCTTTAGGTTTGGTTTGGCTCATTTTTCCCTCTAAAATTGACCGCGAGGCTTAGCTTTGGGTGCTCTTTTCATTCAGGGTTGGCATAATACTATATTCTAACTTAGTGCTTAGCTATATAGTTGAGTTTAGATTTTATTTATTCGGCTCACATACTTTTGTGCATCTGATAGTTTTTTTTCTGAAATCCGACACTTTTCGACTTTTGGCAACATTTTTCGGCGTTTTGGCTCCTTTTTTCCCCGTGGCACGAAACGTTTCCTCGCTCGACAATTCCTCGAGAAATCTGGGGCTAGTAGGCGTTTCTTGCAGATCGGTCGTGACAAGAGAAGCGGCTGGCTCCTTTTCGCAAAGGGAATGCACTACACTGAACACAATCTAGGTATTTTCTAGGTGTGTGACAGGCTTCTAGGATTAAAGTTTGGCTATTATTATTTAATTTAGATGTTAATATAAATATATACAAAGCTTCCTTGCACTGATGTCGGAAGTTTTATTTCTTCCGTCGTCTCTTGTCGAATTTTCATTTTTCGGGAAAATACCTTTCACAGTTTTTGTGATTGTGAATCTTTCGATTGAATAAACCTGCGAAATCGTCTTTTTTATACGGTTTGCTCTTTGAGACTGCATACAAGCGCACACATTAGGACTTTTTACTAACCGGTTTTATGTTGCAGGGCGTTGTTTTGTAAAGGACTTGTAATTTGTAAAATTAATAAAATCTTAAAAAAAAACTGATGCAGCCTGGTTATTTCGCCCCCCTAGTCACGCACACATTTAGGAGTTTCCTAAGTAACGTTTCCTTGTTGCAGGGTGATTTTCTCCTTCTGTAAAACTACATTTGTAATGCTAATTGTAAAACGTAAAAGTATGGAAATAAAACAAATTTTTGTTGCAGTGTAGTTATTTCCCACCACTAATCATTGCTTTTCTCTGCAGGATTCTGTAATAAATAATTTTTTTTTGCAGGATTTTATAACTAACTTTTTGTTGCAGGATTCTATAACTAACGCCTTACATTTCAGGATAAAACCCCACCCTATGAGAGCCCAGCTCACAGATGATATTTCACTAAACGACAGGCTGTTGATGTGAAATATGCTCTGGGTGCTGAGGCTTTTTCTCCATATTGTACTAACAACTCTTTCTTTCGTTTCAGGCCAAAGCTAACCGTTCTTATGAAAAACAACAATTTCATGGTGTCGCTTGGCTGTTCCCCCCCCCCCCTATCCTAACATCTGTTTCCAAACATAACTACTGACATAAAATAGTTACTGACTATTTATGAAAAATACTCTGTGTGATATAGTCTCGTTTTCGCGTTCTGCTAATTTTGATAAAATTTCTCTTTTGTTGCATGTGTCCCAGGTCTTGTTCAATTTCCCGAATTCATCTAAGGAATCCGCTAAGCATTGTAAAGACTGTCACAGAAATATCAAAACAGGGGAAACCATCTAACTCATCCTTTGGTAACAAGCCACGAGATGCTCCGCGCAGACCTTATTCACTCACCATCAAGCATCATCACTGAGTAGTGAGTATGCCGACAAAGCTTTTTTTTGTTTATCTGACATTTGATTCAATTTCATTTCAGGCCTTTGTGTGGAACTTCATAAGAGACGGCTGGTAATCGTCACGAAAATGTAAGACGCAACTCCGCGCAGACCATCTAATGCATCCTTTGGTAATCGTCACGAGAATGTAAAACGCAGTTTCGCAGACCAACTATCGCATCGTCTGAAAATCATCAAGCATAATTTGACGCAACTCCGCGCAGACCATCTAATGCATCATCTGGTAATCGTCACGAAAATGTAAGAAGCAACCCCGCGCAGACCATCTATCGCATCGTCTGGTGATCGTCACAAAAATGTAAGACATATCTCCTAGCAGACCATCTAATGCATCGTCTGGTAATAGTCTCGAAAATGTAAGACGCATCTCCGCGCAAACCATCTAATGCATCGTCTGGTAATCGTCACGAAAATGTAAGAAGCAACTCCGCGCAGACCATCTAACGAATCGTCTGGTAATCGTCACGACAATGTATAACGCAACTCCGCGCAGACCATCGCACCTTCTGGTATCGTCAAGAGGATGTAAGACGCAACTCCGCGCAGACCATCTAATGCATCGTCTGGTAATCGTCACGAGAATGTAAGAAGCAACTCCGCGCATACCATCTAACGAATCGTCTGGTAATCGTCACGAAAATGTAAGACGCATCTCCGCGCAGACCATCTAATGGATCGTCTGGAAATAGTCTCGAAAATGTAAGGCGCATCTCAGCGCAAACCATCTAATGCATCATCTGGTAATCGTCACGAAAATGTAAGAAGCAACCCCGCGCAGACCATCTATCGCATCGTCTGGTAATCGTCTCGAAAATGTAAAACGCATCTCCGCGCAGACCATCTAATGGATCGTCTGGAAATCGTCGCGAGAATGTAAGACGCATCTCCGCGCAAACCATCTAACGCATCGTCTGGTAATAGTCTCGAAAATGTAAGACGCATCTCCGCGCAAACCATTTAACGAATCGTCTGGTAATAGTCTCGAAAATGTAAGACGTAGCTCCGCGCAAACCATCTAACGCATCGTCTGGTAATCTTCACGAAAATGTAAGACGCATCTCCGCGCAAACCATCTAATGCATCGTCTGGTAATAGTCTCGAAAATGTAAGACGCATCTCCGCGCAAACCATCTAACGAATCGTCTGGTAATAGTCTCGAAAATGTAAGACGTAGCTCCGCGCAAACCATCTAACGCATCGTTTGGTAATCGTCACTACAATGTAAGACGCAACTCCGCGCAGACCATCTATCGCGTCTTCTGATAATCGTCAAGAGTATGTAAGACGTAACTTCGCGCAGACCATCTATCGCATCGTCTGGTGATCGTCACAAAAATGTAAGACATATCTCCTAGCAGACCATCTAATGCATCGTCTGGTAATAGTCTCGAAAATGTAAGACGCATCTCCGCGCAAACCATCTAATGCATCGTCTGGTAATCGTCACGAAAATGTAAGAAGCAACTCCGCGCAGACCATCAAACGAATCGTCTGGTAATCGTCACGACAATGTATAACGCAACTCCGCGCAGACCATCGCATCTTCTGGTATCGTCAATAGGATGTAAGACGCAACTCCGCGCAGACCATCTAATGCATCGTCTGGTAATCGTCACGAGAATGTAAGAAGCAACTCCGCGCATACCATCTAACGAATCGTCTGGTAATCGTCACGAAAATGTAAGACGCATCTCCGCGCAGACCATCTAATGGATCGTCTGGAAATAGTCTCGAAAATGTAAGACGCAACTTTGCGCAGACCATTTAATGCATCGTTTGGTAATCGTCTTGAAAATGTAAAGTCATCTCCGCGCAGACCATCTATCGCATCGTCTGGTAATCGTCACGAAAATGTAAGAAGCAACTCCGCGTAGACCATCTATCGCATCGTCTGGTAATCGTCATGAGAATGTAAGACGCATCTCCGCGCAGACCATCTATCGCATCGTCTGGTAATCGTCTAGAGAATATAAGACGCAAGTTCGGGCAGGCAAATCTAACACGTGCATAAAGGTTGTCCATCAATATGACCTCTTCGCGTGCAGTATAACATTTGCTTTTTTTCAGTAATACTTCAATAAGCCGTGATTATCGGAGTTGCAAACAAAGCCCATCAGGAAGTAATACTAAACATCGAGTCTACACCAGTAAGTAACTAGAAAAACTCGTAGTATTCACTTCACATAATCAAAGGGAATACATTGTTAACTCTGGTACGGTAAACGATTTTGTAGAAAATGCATAACATTCAGTAGGTAGAAAAATATTAGTACCGTAGCTCATTACAAATTAGACGAAGGTTGAAAAGACAAGAAAAATTAGGTCGCTTTGCAGAATTTAACTCCGTTCGAAGTTAACGAAGCAAATGATAGGAAGAGAATGATAAAAGGAAGAATGCCATATGAGAAATCACATTTGTATGGATCATTGTACTATTGGACTGACTCGCTCTCTGAATGTGCCTGAAATCTGCTAAGTTAGCAAGAACGATTTTGGATGAGTTTTGTGCTTGTAGTTTATTCTAATCAACTTCAGGTGCAATTTTATAGAAAGTAACAGTTATTGACCAAGGATTGATTTTGAATCTACGGTGGAAAAAGGCCTTTAAACAGACTACAATATAAATGCGGCATCATGGGGGCTATATCTTTGTGGGCTATACGCTTGGTTCATGTCCAAGCGTATAGCCTAGGATCTATTATAGAACTGTGGCTTTCACCTCGAGTCAATCTATTGATTCGCTGACCTTTGCTTTGCACTGATGGCTTATCTGAGGTCTTGGACTTACTCTTTCAATATCCATGTTCCATCGTTAATCTCGTATTTCTTTAAACTGTAGCTCTCTTGTTTCTTGTAATTGCATTTTGCAATACAAAGCTTATGGCCCTCCCTAAGTGTTGTATGAAAAGTGGCTTTAGGCTACCTTCTTTCTGTAAATGTCAGTTCTCTTCAAATTTCAACAATAAAAGCATATTGGACTTATGTCACAACTTAGCATGCTAAGACACCAGTCATGCATCTTTCTTCTCTAATTGTGGAAACTCTTATTTGGCATTAAATTGCCATCACTGACGATATTATTTGGCTGGGGTTTTAGAAACGCCATGTTCTACTAACTTTGATTTGTCTTGGGGTTTTAGGAACACCATGATCTACTAACTTTGATTTGTCTTGGGGTTTTAAGAACATCATGAAATACTAACTCTGACTTGTCTCTGGGTTACAGGAATGCGCGCCATGTTCTACTTAAACTCTGACCTGTCGTGGAGTTTTAGGAACACCATGATCTACTAACTCTGACCTGTCGTGGGGTTTTAGGAACACCATGATCTACTAACTCTGACCTGTCGTGGAGTTTTAAAAACACCATGATCTACTAACTTTGATTTGTCTTGGGGTTTTAGGAACACCATGTTCTACTAACTCTGACTTGTCTTTTGGTTTTAGGAACGCCATGTTCTACTAACCTTGATTTTTTGTCTTGGGGTTTTAGAAACACCATGATCTACTAACCTTGATTTTTTGTCTTGGGGTTTTAGGAACACCATGATCTACTAACTCTGACTTGTCTTTGTGTTTTAGGAACACCATGATCTACTAACTTTGATTTGTCTTGGGGTTTTAGGAACATCAAGTTTTTCTAACTTTGACTTGTCTTTGGGTTTTAGGCACACCATGATCTACTAACTTTGATTTGTCTTGGGGTTTTAGGAACATCAAGTTTTTCTAACTTTGACTTGTCTTGGGGTTTTAGGAACACCATGTTCTAACTCTGACTTGTCTTTGGGTTTTAGGAACACCATGTTCTACTAACTTTGATTTGTCTTGAGGTTTTAGGAACAGCATGATCTACTAAATCTGATTTGTTTTGGGGTTTATGAAAAGTGGCTTTAGGCTACCTTCTTTCTGTAAATGTCAGTTCTCTTCAAATTTCAACAATAAAAGCATATTGCACTTAATGTCACTACTTAGCATGCTAAGACACCAGTCATGCATCTTTCTTCTCTAATTGTGGAAACTCTTATTTGGCATTAAATTGCCATCACTGACGATATTATTTGGCTGCGGTTTTAAAAACACCATGTTCTACTAACTTTGATTTGTCTTGGGGTTTTAGGAACACCATGTTTTTCTAACTTTGATTTGTCTTGGGGTCTTGGAACACCATGTTCTACTAAATCTGACCTGTCTTGGGGTTTTAGAAACACCATGTTCTACTAACTTTGACTTGTCTTGGGGTCTTGGAACACCATGTTCTACTAACTCTGACTTGTCTTTGGGTTTTAGAAACACCATGATCTACTAACTCTGATTTGTCCTTGGGTTAAAGGAATGCGTGCCATGTTCTACTAAGTCTGACCTGTCTTTGGGTTTTAGGAACACCATGATCTACTAACTCTGACTTGCCTTTGAGTTTTAGGAACATCATGATCTACTAACTCTGACTTGTCGTTGGGTTACAGGAATGCGCGCCATGTTCTACTAAATCTGACCTGTCTTGGGGTTTTAGGAACACCATGATCTACTAACTCACGCTTGTCTTTGGGTTACAGGAATGCGCGCCATGTTCTACTAACTCTGACCTGTCTTGAGGTTTTAGAAACACCATGATCTACTAACTCTGACCTGTCGTGGGGTCTTAGGCACACCATGATCTACTAACTCTGACTTGTCTTTGGGTTACAGGAATGCGCGCCATGTTCTACTAAATCTGACCTGTCTTGGGGTTTTAGAAACACCATGATCTACTAACCTTGATTTTTTGTCTTTGGGTTTTAGGAACACCATGATCTACTAACTTTGACTTGTCTGGGTTTTAGGAACACCTTGTTCTTCTAACTTTAATTTGTCTTTGGGTTTTAGGAACACCATGTTCTACTAACTCTGATTTGTCTTTGGGTTTTAGGAACACCATGTTCTTCTAACTCTGACCTGTCTTAGGGTTTTAGAAACACCATGATCTACTAACTCTGATTTGTCTTTGGGTTTTAAGAACACCATGTTATACTTACCTTGATTTGTCTTGGGGTTTTAGGAACACCATGATCTACTAACTCTGACCTGTCTTAGGGTTTTAGGAACACCATGTTATACTTACCTTGATTTGTCTTGGGGTTTTAGGAACACCCTGTTAAACTGACTTTCATTTGTTTTAGGAACACTCTTTTCTACTAATATGGATTTGTATTTGGGTTTCAGTCCTCTAATTACGTGGTCAGGAGTATCCTGTCCTACTATAATTTGTCCATCTGCTTACAAACAGCCTGCACTTCAATATTGAAATAGTCGGTGGTGCTCCAGTTCCTTGAAAGCTTTGTCTTTAATGCAAAACTAAAGATGCAAATACTGCTTTCGAATAACTATCGAATTACCTTTTTAAATTAACTCGTTTAGCGAGTGGATTGTGATTGCTATCATTTCATTTGGCTTTGTACCAGAATCGAACTGGACCAAATTGCGAGGTTTTTACCCTGGTTGGATATTTTACAATTTTTCGGATTGTTTAATTCTATTACAGTCTTTCTTGATTTGAAGCATCAATAAATTGACACGGAATCTATAAATAACAAGCATCTTATCCAACCGGTGGCTTATTTCCTCGCATCTAAACAACTGAAAACCTCAGTGGTGTGATAGAGCATGTGCGACCGTGAGGTCGTGAGGACTGGGTGCGATTCCCAGCTGAGATGTTGTTTGATGCGCATAAAAACAGTTGTTTTGTAAGGCTTTATAGCATGCAAATATATGGAAAATGCTACAAGAAGATATTTTTTTTATTGTTGTAAATGTCTGAAGCAAAGAGAAATCAGCGAGATGAATATTATTCTTATCTTTGAATCATTGTAAGAGGCATTTCTGAAACATGTATTGATATTCGGCAAAAAGAAATTCACTGTGCTCGTTCCTCATTTTTCCCCAAAACCAAATGGGATGCTCGCATACTCGCAAGCGTGCGCAAAGAACCATTTGGTGGCTATTCATGCAGGCCATACCATACCGCAAAGTAAACCATAGGCATATTCAACAAGCTTTTGGATAAGGAGAAAAGGTTTATGAGAAAGGATAATACGTAATATTTTATTTTATTGTCGACTTCGTATTTGTAATTTGTACCCCTCCTTAGCCCCCAATTCCTCTGCGGACAGGAGATGATTTCAAACATGTCCTTTGTACAGAGAGTATTAAAATAGAGCAGAGAAGTGTAAAAAAGAGATTGCGAAAATGGATAAAAAGTATTGGAGCGTTTCTGGAGTCTATTAATAGGTAGTGCTTAATTTACCATAAAGTGTACTCCCCCTTGTATTATTTTGCGTTTGCGTTTGCGGGTGTTCTCTGGTTTTTCTATAGCAGGAATCGGTGCACAAAAGCTGCATGGCACCGGAAGCGACGCCACGGAAAAGTGTGTGCGACAAATGATCTAGCCCGGCTAGATCTCCTGTAAGGGTAATGGCGTCGATTTGAAATAGGGCGATTGGAAATCTATTCTAAATAGATTCGCCCCATATATTTCTTCCCTTTTTTAAGCTAAAAGTACTGCTTCCAGTTGGTAGTGACGCCCTAACTCTCCCCGGTCGTAGAGAACAAAGCTAACAAGGAGCTATTTATCGCGGCTATGTATTATAATATACGTAGAAAGCGTTGTATTCGCTTGTACACCTACCTATATCGGTTAATGATGCCCCTCCCCCCCTGGGTTCTAAGCGTGGCTTGCTTGTGTCACTAGACACACAATTCTGTCCAGTATAAATTATGTATAAATTATGTTCAACTCCGGCTTCACCTGCAGCCTTGGAACATTAGGGCCTGAAACAATCTCTGATCTTTCGCTTACCCCTTACAAGTTTCCCACATGAACCACTACTTTGAATAACCGACTTACTAAGGGTGGTGCCCCGCTTATGGGAGGCCGTGTTCGGTTGGACCTTCCCTTTTGTTTATTGCATTGTTTTGTCTCTTATGTAGTAGAAATTATCCCACCTTAATATCCACTGTAATTTGCGCGTGCAGAATGACGTTACTTGTAGGTGATCGTGCGTGGATTAGGTATAGGGATCGTGCGTGGGTGAGGGTGTACGGGATGGTTATGGATAGAGTTGTAAGGAGTCGTGCATAAAGAGGGTTATAGAGGATAATGAGTGAAGAGTGTTATAGGGGATCTTGGGTGAAAGGGGTTGTAAGGGGTCGTGCATCAAGAGGGTTATAGGGGATCATGGGTGAAGAGGGTTATAGGGGATCATGGGTGAAGAGGGTTATAGGGGATCATTGGTGAAGAGGGTTATAGGGGATCATGGGTGAAGAGGGTTCTAGGGGATCATGGGTGAAGAGGGTTCTAGGGGATCATGGGTGAAGAGGGTTCTAGGGGATCGTGTAAGAGAGGGTTTTAGGGGATCGATCCCCTTCAACCCTCTCTATGCACGATCCCCTACAGACCTCTTCACCCACAATCCCCTACAGACCTCTCTATGCACGATCCCATCCGTATTTGTATATGGAAGTATAGTGTATGGAAGATTGTAGGAAATGGAGAGAAAATAATTGACTGTTGTGCGTGAATGCGATTCTTTAAATCTTTTTCGGGAAAGGGCAGATTGATTTTTGATCATGAAGATCATGAACATGACATAGTTTGTAGAGATTTCATGAACCTGCTTTAAGAGAGTTTTATTTGGGTAACATCAGTAGGCGGTATGACGTGTTTAAACGTGCGTAATAGACATGTCGAGTATTCAGTTAAGGCCTGATAGATTGGAGTCCTGAAGGCTGATTTATGGTCACTGTACACAGCACGATCAAGTTATATGCGACAGCTCGAGTCGTAGAGTGTAAATCAGCCTACGACTCCGCTACGATGCTCGACTACGAAAGTCGTAGTGTGTAATTCAGGGCTAAGACATACCGTAGGCAGATCGCATACGACTAAATCGTGCTGTCTAAATCGGCATTAACGCCTCCTTGGAAATGATGAAGTGTCCCGTGCTAACAGTAACAACATTGTCGCTATCATTGCGGCGTTCTAGCCGACCGTGTAGTCAAAGTGCTATCAATTCAACTCTTCCCGAAAAATGTATAATAAATTCTGTAAAACCACCATGATATCAAAGGAGCAACGTATAACTGGTGTACGGTGGACAAAGTCTTTTCCCGTTATTTCAGTTTAATTTTTTTTTACGACGACAATAGATCCAATTGGGTGGTAGGCTGAGCCTCGTCCCTAGGCCTCTTTAGCTACGCGGCCCCTTTTCATGACCTCGACTAAAGAGCGTCCGCCATTTTGGATCTCAATTCAGCTGGACCGAGGGTAGCCTGGGGACGAGGCTACTCTGAGACTATCCTTTAAATCGGTAAGGCTATGCCATCTAACATGTCAGAATGATTTGAGTGACCCGCCCTGTTTTCACCCTTAATTCAAGGGTGTTTTACAGGAATAGTGGATTTGCGCTAAAACATCACCTCGACTTTTTGGCTGCAATTTCACAACACAAAAAGACAAAATAAAAAAAATGAAATCTTTAAATGAAAATAAGCCCTTTCGAAAAGAAATACCTCCTGGCTTTATTCGTAAGGGCCAAATAGCTTTTTGTTGCTGTTTTTGGGCTATAAGCCTGAGCGCGTGCTAGTTTGCCACCCAAGAAAATCACGTGATCTCTTAGCGCAAGTCCCCTATTCCAATATGCTAAGTATTATTAGTGAACGGCCCTTTATAACTGATTATGAAATAACCACCTGACGGAGACAAACCAGTAGTCGATAAAACTCCAATAAACTGGTCGAATGTAAAAATCCACTCAAACGTTGACAGGGCTTCTACAGAAATTTCTAGGAACTTAAAATTGTTCCTCTTCAGATAAAGATAATTTTCTCTTGATATTATCTACTCTTTTGTGCAACTCTCAGTATACACGATGTCTAGTAGCAAGTCGCGCACTGACCAAGAGTCGACAAGTTACACAAGGTTGGCAGACACTCGTTGTATTGTAAGATACTTCAGTACTAAATGACCCAACCGATCTTTTGCTGTTCATAAAAGGATAAAGTTTGCCTCTCCCTTGGACAAGAGTGCTGATAAGTTGACTGATGTTCCTTGGGGACCGTGAATAATTTTACCAAAGAAGGAAACATTTTCCATGTCGTCGAGTAGTGGAGAAAGGCTAAAAGTGAAATTCTCTCGACATTCAGCTCGTCCACTAGCTTTCCGGTCGCCACTGTGACATCATAGAAATCGACGCATGCGCATAATGACGCACGAGGTATATTGTCTCACGTGGTTAATCCGTCATGACAGGTTCCATACGTGACGTCACGGGGTCAATAATTCCCGTATCCTCGGAGACTGAAGGAAAATGGCCGCCGCTGAAGTGGACCCTATGACAATAGACACCACGAGTAAAACCCGATCCAAGACCTGAGCCGCATCTTGCCATTCCTTGCGACGAATTTCCTCGTTTAGTCGGTCTGACAGCTGCATTTGGTGAACCATGATCGGATCCGAAGGCTTGTGATCCACAGAAACATCATCCTCATCCTGCCCACCACGCTGGCGCCGCCTTGGACTACCATTCGCAGCGACTGAGCCATTAGGTGCTAACTGGTCCTTTTGGTTCGCACGACACTGATTATTACTTTCCAGGAGATCCATATCAAATTCGATCGAGTCCCTGTCAAATTCGAACACTTCGTTGCGTTTGATGTCGGAGTTTTTGTTGATCGCGATCATTTTCATGACAGATTCTTCGTTCTGCGCGTCGAGGATTTCCCGAGTTGTGTAGCGCGGTTTACACTTGACCATGGGGGCCAGCCAGACAAGCACCACTTTGCGAAACCAGGGCGGCATCTTGGTCTTACGGTGGTAGAAATTCAAGATGATGCACGTGGCCGCGAGCGCGGTGCCAATCTCCATGATTGACACCGAGTAGTACATTGCTGCAAAAATGAGCAGAAAGTGGGGCTAGTGGGTGTGTTAGGCATACGAGGGACTCGTCTTAATTAAACAAGAGGTTCCGCTATAAAAAGGATAGCTCCTTCTACCCCCGGACTCGAATTTGCAATTATAATCAGATCACTGCCACGCTAAGTCACAAATCATAAGCCTCCTGTAAAACTGCTTATCTCTGAGCCTCAAACGGTTGGAATAAAACTATTTTTGCACGGGTAACAAGACAGTTGTGTTAAGAGATTGATAAATTAGTGATTTGCTATCCAAAAACTCACGTTTTAGGTGCAAAATTTTATATTTTGCGCTGTCTCCATAATCTGCATAAATAATTCTTGCGCTGCGATTAATTTTAGAGCGCACACAGCTTGATATATCATTATTTTACTATAAATAGAACAGTTTTAGGTGGACAAGTCTAGAAATGATATTTAATTTGCTTTAGAATATGAAATTTGAATTTAGCGCTCAGAGCAATTGTCCAGTAACTGATTGTTCTTGAGCCCGGCTTTCCCTTTTATAGCGGAACCTCGTGTTTAACGATTATCTGGGCAGACTTTTTCGGGAAGACTGGAGAGAATGTATACAACACGTCATAATGAGGGTGGGGGGGGGGGGGGGGTATACAAAGCGAACATGAAAAAGATTAGCGTCTTAACCATAACAAATAAGACAAATTACTGAGGTTCCCCCTTCCAGTCCTTTCTCAAGACAAAATGATCCAGCTACGATGGTCACTTTCTTGGAGTACAGTGAATGTGCATGCAAAAAGTCAGGAATAAATAGACTACACAGGTACCCCGCGTGAGCCAATCAGGGTTACTTACCCAGTAAAGGAAAGTGCTCAGAGCTAGAAGGAAGCTTCTCAGAAGTCAACTCTTGGAAGACCGCCATGGAGAGCAAAATAGTGATACCCAGTCCCACGCGCTCGCCGGACTCCGCGGGGAGAATGAATTCGAGAAAGATAGTACAAGCGATAAGAGTGCAAGGGAGAATGAGGTTCATGACATAATAATATGTGCGACGCTGAAGTCGTACAGAGATAGTGACGTCAGCCACGGGGATCTCGGACCAATCAAAGATAACCTACAGAAAGCAACAGAGAAAACATTTTAAAATGGATGAATGAATAAAACCATACTCTGGGGCGAGCGCGGGGAATGCCGGTCGTTATGTTCAAGTCTTTATGTCGGGCTTACGTCTTTATGTCGAACCATTCTGACTTGAACAAATGATCATAACAGTGCGCGTGCCAGGCATTAGAAACAGTTAGAAGCCATCCTTTTTTAAGGTGACAGTCCAACAGAGGGACAAATTTTGTACAACACACCTCATATCTCTTCATCTTCGCGAACATCACTCGCCACTCCTCGTTTTCCTGGAAAAGCTTGGAGTCCCTGCGACTCCTGGGCACGGTATCACTAGTGGTGACCAGGTTCAGCTTACTGATATCACGAGTCCAGGAGGCAAAGACCAGATCACATGTCTGTTCGTCGAACGGGAAGTATTTGACGTCCAGGACACACATGGTGTTGTATATGGCGGGTGAGCGCCAGGTGTTGTTGCCGTTAAACGCGATGATGACTTTGGTGTTAAACAAGTTGACCCCCTCGTCCTTGTCATCAGCACTGCAAATAGTAGCACGAGTTTAAAGAGGTGTTCTGACCAGCCCTTACCTTTTGGCGAAGCACAGTAAAAATATTTGAAAGCAAATTAATAACACAGAATAAAATAATAATAAAAATGATAATAATACTAATGATGATGGTGATGGTGATGATGATGATGGTGGTGATGGTGGTGATGATGGTGATGGTGGTGATGATGGTGATGATAGTGATGATGATAGTGATGATGATAGTGATGATGATAGTGATGATGGTGGTGATGGTGGTGGTGATGGTGGTGGTGATGGTGGTGGGGATGGTGGTGGTGATGGTGGTGGTGATGGTGGTGGTGATGGTGGTGGTGATGGTGGTGGTGATGGTGGTGGTGATGGTGGTGGTGATGGTGGTGATGGTGGTGATGATGATGATGGTGGTGATGATGATGATGATGATGGTCATATCAATATTTGGGTGACCTTCAAACCCGCTCGGTCAATCTCTGGGAGGCCTGGGTCTAAGGGCTTTTCAAGATTAGTGAGATACAAACTTGACCAAGCTGTCAGGTTTTTTGACAAATTCTTGCCGCGAGTCTCAAATTGACAGGAATCAGCATTTTTCACCATATTTTCTGTAGATCAGGGAGCGGGAAAACTTTAGCTTTTCTAAATATGGGCATCAATGACCATATAAGGCAATGCAAACGAAGGACACTATCCGTGGGGAATATGTTTGATATGGGTGATGATGATGATGATGATGGTGGTGATGATGATGATGTTGATGATGATGATGATGATGTTGGTGATGATGATGTTGATGATGATGATGATGATGGTGATGATGATGTTGGTGATGTTGATGTTGGTGATGTTGATGTTGGTGATGTTGATGTTGGTGATGTTGATGTTGGTGATGTTGATGTTGGTGATGTTGATGTTGGTGATGATGATGATGATGATGGTGGTGATGATGTTGATGTTGGTGATGATGATGATAATGATGATAATAACAACCAAAATAATAATAACAATAAAAATAATACTAATGGTGATGATGATGTTGATGATCAAGATGATGTTGTTGATGATGGTGGTGATGATGATGATGATGATGATGATAATGATGATGATGATAATAATGATGATGATGATGATGATAACAATGATGATGATAATAATGATGATGATAATAACCACCAACAGCCACGCGCAGCACTAAACTCTTGCCACGCCCCGCCTGCGATCACGCAATAACCTACATAAAACACCTGCCAAAAATATCCCGTGTCTGTGGGCAAGTACCAAACAGCGCTAACATGACCTGTTTTGTGCCAGTGTCACCATCTGTACCTGCCTCTTCATGTGTAAATAGGTTGACCATGGCGGGCGAGGTTTTTTAGAAAGTTTCAAATTTCTAATTGCGTACTTTTTAAGAAGTTCTCCTTTTCCTTTAAGCCCTTTCAGGAATGGATCAGGCTTTTTAAGAACAAGCCTCTCGCGACCCACCTCACGCTTTCATTTATTCCACACTAAAGGAAAGGTACCCTGCTAAAAGTGGTCTCTCCTCTCTCTAGCTCAGCTCGATCCAGCTCGGCGAAATACAAAGTAAAGGGCATCTGCTAGCAGGATAAAACAAAAGAAACTTAAAACGAAAATTCAAGAAAACAAAAACAAGCCCAAGCCGAATGCAGGACGTTACTTTGAAGGTTATTGACATGTAAACCACCACAAATGTCCAAGCGCAGGCGCATTTCTGAAATACCCATATGCGCATGCCCCGTGTCGGTCACGTGAGTAAATCAGCCAATCGCGCGCGCGAGAAGACCTATGGTGTGGCGTATATACCCATTATTAGGATAGATCCGTTGCGAAGGGACATACTTGTTGTAAAGTATGATATCCGGCACCCAGATCATGTTAGCGGGAACTATGATCTCGGTTATGTTGCCGAACTCCTCGGGGTTCCACATCAAAAATGGGTTGTACCACTCCTGTCGATGGAAAAAGAGGGGCATTACTGATCAGCCATTAACCATAATACACTCTAAAGCCCGGTTAAACGAGAACACAATCGTTGAGCAAACCCAAAATTGTTGTCACTCGCGGATAAATGATATCGTGGGACGTCTAGAGGGGAGTCTAGAGGCTAGAAATATTTTCTTAATCTGCAAGGGATTGTGGGGTCGTTAAGGGCGGGACCAAACAAAGGTATGATGTCTGTCTCGTCCAGTCAACTGATCCCACAATTCCCCGCCTTCAAGACATTGGACCAAGTCCCCTGATCGTTGTATCACCTGATTCTGCGCAAAAAAATATAGATTAAATAAAACACTAACAAAGAGCTTAAGGTGGAGAGGACTTTGGAAAAAATATCGATATGGGCTAATAATTTGCCCTAGAATTTATACGTCAAATTTATACGTCATATTTCCATCCTTATTTTATTGATTGCGTATTGGAATGGAATCTGAATCTTCTTCGTGCAGTGCGTTTTCAAAGATGGATGGTGTGAAGGAGGGAATACTAGGTTGAGCCACCTTATAGCTCTTAGGTAGTGAGGTACCTTATTCAGATATTAATTCAAATCTTTATCTCATAGCACTGGAAAAATCGTGTCCTATCCAGTGTATGGAAATAGTCTGTAAATGCCGATTTACAGAGTATTTACATACCCTGTAAATATTTACAGACTATGTAAATCATTTTTACAGACAACATTACTCTGGAAATAGCCTGTAAACTAGAATCAAGACAATGCCCATAGAAATCTTGAAGCGGCTTGTCTGTGAATAGTCTGTAGATATATACGGTACAGCAAAATGTGCATTTAGCAGCGCGGAACATTACCATTTTTGGTTATATTTGATAAACAATCTGATTAACCAATCAGAGATGAGTATTACTATGCCCAGTCTCACGCGGACACGACTCAACTCAGAGTAGGAAAACAAAATGGCGGTTCCGTCGAATCGGGAAAATCATGTTGAACGCCGCTTTTTAACTCTCTGCTAGCAGTGATTTCTTCTTATCTGTTTAAGCAGGGATTTCACTGACTCCGTGCGTCAGATATATCCTATTTGTTTTGTTTCTCATCGGCAACAGACCTCATTTGCAGGGTTATTTTTACGACTTCACCGAATCGTACTGTAATAAACTGTAATGAACTGTAATGATCACCAATTATCTAGTTGTACGTTTCATCAAGTCATACAAATGCACAAAATTTCCCTGTATTGATCTTGCTTTCACACTCGGAATGAAGACACTCCAAGAAAAAATTTAAGCTGGGATATTGAAACTAAAATGAATCTTATACAGAATGGCAGCGAGTCTCATTAAAAAAATGAAGCTAAATCGTATACAGAATGGCCGCGAGTCACTGTTTATTGTATGCAATTAAAAGACACTACATGAAAGTATTGTTTAAATGTTAATATTTGATCCTGGAATAAATAGATTTGCTATGATCAGTAAATCTCAGGGATGGCAGTCATAATACATTGCTGCATTAGTTTGCTATTAGTCGTTGTAAAAAAAAGTCCTTACCACAAATGCTCACAATATGGCTTTTTATAAATGGATTCTAGAGGGGGCACTTGTTTGAGGGGCTATGTAATTTGCTTATTCAATGAGGGTTGTATGTATACCTCGGTGTCATAACCATTCCAAAAGGACTTCATTGTATTCTGCTCTGTTTTCATCATGATTCTTTTTAACAAACAAATGAAGTTTTGTGACACAAATCGTGCTTAATACACAGGTTCTAACACCAAGTTAGAGCCATTGAGGGTGTATTTCATCATGTGTGCAGACAAATGGAAAAAGGCATAGAGTGTAAACTAGGGTGAGGAAAAGGCATGGTAAGGGCAAAGGGGTGGTGACTAAGGATATGTCTAATTGGGGGTGCTGACACAGGTTGTGAAGATCAAGTAAACTTGTACCATGTTTGATTTAGGCCTTGGAGATAATAGGAGAATGGGAGTGTAGTCATACCCTGGGTATTAGAGGCTCCAAGCTTCACTAGAGCAGATATCATATGGAAAATATATATTCATATTTAGTGATATTTCAGGCCCATTTTTTTTTTCTCATCAGTCTCTATTATATGTGCAAAGAGTCTTTTTTATAAAAAAGGAATTAAATTAATTTGATTTGATAGGCAAGTCTGAGTGTTGAAGCTCCCTTTTAAAACTATAGTGATAGTAAGATTTTATATGTTTGGGGTATATAGGTTTGAGTATTTGTTTGGGAGGTAAGTTTCTATGCTTGGTATATTTTATGTATAGAACTCAGGTTTGGGTATTTTTTTTTTGGGGGGGGGGGGCTAATTTGACAAAAAGTCCTTATCGCAAATGCTCATTTTAGCACATTACGCCCTTCTTTTTACCCCTCGTACCAGGTTTGATTACTAGGCCTTGGAGATTCTAGGAGTATGATCGTGCAGTCATAGATATCATACTGTATGGAAAATAAATATTTATATTTGGTGATACTTCAGGCCCATTTTTTCTCTCAGTGCCTATTGCGCAGAGTTTTTTTTTTATAAAAATGGAATAAAATTGATCTGATTAAATAAGAAAATCAGAGAGTTGAAGCTCCCTTATAGCAAGATTTTGTATGCTTGGGCTATAGAATTTAGGTTTGGGTATTTGTTTGGGAGGTAAGTTTCTATGCTTGGCATATTTTATGTATAGAACTCAGGTTTGGGTATTTTTTAGGATGAGCAGGGGGGGCTAATTTATCAAAACGTTCTTATCGCAAATGCTTATTTTAATATATTATGCCCCTCTTTTATTAGATTCTAGAGGGGGGCATTAGTTTGAGTGGTTTTGTAATGCGCTTACTCAATGAGGGAGATTATAGGAATGGGGCTGTAGTCATACCCTGGGTAACAGAGGCTCCAAGCTTCACTAGAGCAGATATCATATGGCAAATATATATTCATATTCGGTAATACTTTGGGCCCAATTTTTTTCTCATCAGTCTCTATTATATGTGCAAAGAGGTTTTTTTTTATAAAAAAGGAATTAATTTGATTTGATAGGTAAGTCTGAGTGTTGAAACCCCCTTCTGAAACTATAGTGATAGTAAGAGTTTATATGTTTGGGGTATAGAATTAGGTTTGGGTATTTGTTTGATAGGTAAGTTTCTATGCTTGGTATATTTTATGTATAGAACTCTGGTTTGGGTATTTTTTGTTGGGGGGTGGGGCTAATTTGACAAAAAGTCCTTATCGCAAATGCTTATTTTAGCACATTATGCCCTTCTTTTTACCCCTCGTACCAGGTTTGATTACAAGGCCTTGGAGATTCTAGGAGTATGATCGTGCAGTCATAGATATCATACTGTATGGAAAATAAATATTTATATTTTGGTGATACTTCAGGCCCATTTTTTTTCTCAGTGCCTATTGCACAGAGTTTGATTGTTGTCTTTTTTTATAAAAATGGAATAAAATTGATTTGATTTAATAAGCAAATCTGAGAGTTGAAGCTCCCTTATAGCAAGATTTTGTATGCTTGGGCTATAGAATTAAGGTTTGGGTATTTGTTTGGGAGGTAAGTTTCTATGCTTGGTATATTTTATGTATAATACTCAGGTTTGGGTATTTGTGAGGGTGAGTAGGGGGGGGGGGGGCTAATTTAAAAAAAAACTCTAATTGCAAATGCTTATTTTAACATATTATGCCCCTCTAGCATTAGATTTTAGAGGGGGGCACTGGTGCGAGTGGCTTTGTAATGCGCTTACTCAATGAGGGCTATTTTATGGTGTGTGAGGACAAATAGGAAAAGGCATAGGGTGTAAAATTAAAGGTTGAGAAATGCATGGTAAGGGGAGTGAGGTTGTGATGACTGAGGGCATTTCACATGTGGTGTGCTCACACAGGGTGTGAAGACAAGGAAGTAAAATTGTACCAGGTTTGATGACTAGGGCCTTGGAGGTGAGGAGGATAGAGTTTTTTTTATAAAAGGGAATAAAAATAAATTAAATTTGATAAGCAAATTTTCCTTCTAAAACTTTTTTACGGGACTGGCAAGTTTCAAGCTTTAATATGTTTTACGAATAGAACTCAGGTTTGGGTTACTTTTTGGGGGGGGGGGGAAGGGGGGGGGCTATATATTCTTGGTGGAGTTTTGGGTATAGAATTCAGATGCGGGTATATTCTTAGGGGTGGCGCGGTTCCATTCTTTTGGGGGCATAAAATGCTCGTATCTGTCGGAACCAACAGTCATGTTTACAGCTAGAGTGCCCCCCCCCTCCCATGTTGTTGTGGTGGTCGCAGGGCAAGACATTTTGGCAAAGAATGATAAGAAGCGAACCCCCAGAGACAAGGGTAAAATGCTTTTTGGCTTAATATTTTTCGCTGTTGAAGTATAGACGGTTAGGACTTGACTCGCACTTTCGTTCTCACAATTCAACCTCCGCTCTCCTCAACTTTCACCATACCTTGTGGGCACTCATTTCGGCTTGTGGTGGAGATTGTTCTAGTATTCCATTATCCTCATTTATCCTAGTTTAGTCCTGTCAAAGTTCTAAGCCGTAGAATTTGGTCCATCACACTCATATTTCTCTTTTTCTAAACGTAAACATTACGAAAAGAGTTCGATTTTACGGCAGTCTCCAATAAAAGCGCTCAATTTGAAAAGGTTTCCCAAACGATATTTTACTTTCGAACACAGGAACTCATCAATCAAATATCAAACTTGGTATAGAGCAGGATATTTTGCTGTTTTGGTCACTTTTTGCGATGCGACGTCTCGCTAACAAAACAAATTCAAGTTTCAAACTCCGCGCGGCCATTTTGAATATTTGCATAATAAGTAGGTAAATCGATATTACCCAAAAGGTAATGTACGACACTGTTTAGTCTGTAAATCGGATTTCCAGTCTATTTCCAGTGTATTTACAGACTATTTCCATACACTGGATAGGACACGATTTTTCCAGTGTAGCATTTAAGGCATACAGGTTGAACACTAGGGATGCTCAACGATGATCATTCGTCTGACAGATGAGAACGATGTATCTCGCTTTCACTAGCCTTTACTCAAGCAATAATATTGAACAGCTTTAGTTTATTCGGGATATTCACTTTAGTCTTTGTAATCTTTGTTATCGAGGGTAGCATATTTAACCGAATTTACAGTTTTCAAACACATGGCCCTCGGTTAGTAAGCACTGTCACTGGGGGTGGTCACTGCCAGAGGGTTTATTGCGTCCCCAGTGGTTTTTTTTTACGTCCCTTCGGTTGGTTCAGGTTAATGTAGCAACACATTTAACCTTTAAATTATGTCAATGTCAATAACGGAGACTTTGTGAACCTTTTATCTAGGAATTAGGTCTACTTAGGTTCTTTAGGTGTACTTATCAAGGGAAACCACCAAATGTCGCATCCACAGGCCGCAGAAACCACCGTGAATTGGCTTAAAATGCTAAGATCTTAGGTTTTGTTATCTCAGGACTAAACGCCGAAAGCGAACCCATTAATTCTCAACTGTGTATTTTACTTACCTCTTTGATCCATAGATGCGTCTTAATGCTCTGCTCCTTTTCGTTCTGCGATAACAACCCCGACAGGAAGTGTTAGTGCTAGTAATTCGTGATAAAGTGATTCATCTCTAGCGGCTCGTTGGCGCTGCCGCTTCCTCGCGGTTAACGAACGTTTATTTGTAGTGAGACGTGCTTATTATATGAGGAGTATTTGACGAGTTATATAAAATTAGTAAAAAAAGGTCACTGAGACAAATCTGGAAGATGGGGGTGTGGGGAACGGGGGTGGATATGTAACTTAGGCTAGAATCATGATTTGTGTCACGTGACAGGGCTTTTTATTGTATGCCCTCGAGACTTGAAAAGCTAGGGGTGATTTAAAGAAAATACAATAGCAAGGATTTTCTTCTCAGATCTTGTAATATGTTTTACATTTTTTATTCGCTAGCATAGGTTTTTGAAAGGTGCATTTAGACAATGTCTTATAAAGAAAAAAATCACGCCTATTGCCCTAAAGTGTCAGAGGGCTCGATTTGGTGATAAGAAAAAAAAAACCTGAAAAAGAAAAGTATTTAAAACCAACCTAAATAACAAGATAATACCCAGATGATAAAGCTGAATTCATGTTTGAGGGGCTTTTCTTATACATGGGGTCAAGCAATTCTCTCCAGTAATGCTGGCATTGTAGCACGGGGCTTCTCATCAAAAACAATAGCTTTTGAATTATTGGAAAAACTATGGACCATTGGAATTTCGGACAATAAACGATTAAAAGAAACATCACATTTGCGTTTGATGATCTTGGCAAAAACAATGAACACGACCAGCTTTATTAGATCAAGGACAAACAACACGGCATTTTTACATAAAACTGAAATCATCAACGTAGTAGTCAAGCGTTTGGGTAAGCATGCCTTCTAAACGAAAGTTCCGGGACCCTAAAACTCAGGAGAAAGAGAAGAAAACCTTAGAGGTAAGCGTTCCTGGTGCTACCAGAAACTCGACAAAATGGGCATTCAACGTTGTTTCGCTAATGGCAGTTAGGTCTTGCTATTAAAGACCCTTCAAAATACTATTTCTCTTTTGGGGTTGATTTCTCAAAAGCTCAGAACCTGGATACAAAGTAAGTATAAGTAATTTAGTTATACTAGGGAAATAAAGTAATATATCTTTTGTGATTTGTTGTACGTTATTGTTTATTTGTCAAAACTGTTTAAAATATTGGTGTAAGATAGAGGTCCAATCTTAAATGGAAAGCAACATGCAACATTATATGACCTTCATGACGTCATGGGGGTTTTATATTGTCATTCATGACGTCATGGGGGTTTTATATTGTCATTCATGACGTCATGGGGGTTTTATATTGTCATTCATGACGTCATGGGGGCCTTATATTGTCATTCATGACGTCATGGGGGTTTTATATTGTCATTCATGACGTCATGGGGGTTTTATATTGTCACTCATGACGTCATGGGGGTTTTATATTGTCATTCATGACGTCATGGGGGTTTTATATTGTCGTTCATGACGTAATGTAGCTTTATTTAATGTTGCATGTTCGTTAGTTTGCTATTTTTCTTTTATTGTACCCCAATATTTCCCTGGAGACGATTTCAATTCCCTCACCACGCTTTAGATTTGTTCGGTGCGAAGAAGGAGTTCGCAGCTGCTTTGTCTCCTATTATTTTCGTTCTACAAAGGAGTTCTTTTGTCTCTATTCTTCTCGTCTGCTCGTTCTTTGTGTCGAGGTGCGGATATTGTTCATTTGCACAATCAAATTGCAGTTTGTAAGAGCTACGTACTGACCCCAAAGAAGGACATCAGATTGATCAACATGCCTACTGATTATTGATGAGTGTGTTTCAAGGAATAGATATTGAGATTACCCAGAGACGGGCAATACGGGAATGTCACGACTACCAATTAGCCAATCACAGCGCGCGTACTATCGTAGCCATATAATAATACTGAATATTGATGTGTTTTAAGGAATAGATATCGAGAGTACTCAGAGACGGGCAATACGGGAATGTCACGACTACCAATTAGCCAATCACAGCGCGCGTACTATCTCAGCCATATAATAATACTGAATATTCATGAGTGTTTTAAGGAATAGATATTTAAAGTACTCAGACGGGCAATACGGGAATGTCACGACTACCAATTAGCCAATCACAGCGCACTACTATCTCAGCCACATAATAATACTGAATATTGATGTGTTTTAAGGACTAGATATTGAGAGTACTCACTACTTTAGCAAGGCCAAGCAGGTGCGCACTGAACACGACTGTGATTGGCTCTGAACGGTTACGCAGGGGCGTCACAAGCCGGCGCTCCTTGTAACCCTGGAACAGGAATCGAAACAGCCGCTCCTCGTCCGTCTCGTTACCCGTCAACTCTGTAACGCAACCATAGCTACATGTCAGCTCTGTGACGTAACCATAAAGAACAACGTAGACAAAAATAAGACCGAAATTCAGATCATAGGGATTAGATTTGAATCTCTACAAAAAAGTAAAGCGATACAACTTTTCTTTGTTGCAAACTAAGATACCTGACAGATAGATTTCTGGACATTAGAAATACTTTTATCATGAAACATTTGCATACCGTGCAAACTTCGACAGTGTTACACACATAGCGAGACGTGCAAGACTGGAAAAAGGGGAAACATATTGCGGTGTACGAACGTATTTATCGTGAAAATTTAGGTCTGAAATGATAGTGGCATTTACGTCAGAAATGAAAGTGGCAGTTATTACATGAAGCGGTGATACAGACCCCGTGTAACTGTAGTCTGAGAGAGTGTGTATGCGGAAGGGGGAGGTAGAGAAAAAGTCCGAGATAATGTCGATCAACCACTCCTTTGTTATTGTTTATCATTGAAAAGACTGCGGTTAAATCGCAAGAAAACTTCAAAATAATAATCTACGAATAAAGTCTGATACGTTATTGACTAATTTGATATCTAGGTTACTCGTTTGAATAAGCCGATGGAAATGGTGCTTTGAGTCACGGCATTAAGCGGGAGCTTAAAATGGCGGTAATACCAAGCATGCACCATTACTTTCGTCCATGACCAAAGTCGTTTTGGTAGCACGCAGGATTCCAAACAATAAAGTAGAAAATAGATAACCGCAAAAAACGGCAAAAACTAAGCATCACAAACTATTACACAATTCACACTACCCTTTGTTCCTATGTTATTTAATATTGCATATGAAAGTGATAGTAAAACTCGACTAATGAGTTAAGATCCAATCAAGTTCATGCTTTTCGAGGAGCTTTCTAACACGTACTGGAAACTTTTAATTTGTGTACATTATACGATAGACAAAACAAACGTCTGCTGGGGTTTTTTTTATATCTCAGGTTTTTTGTTGACTTTTTATATAGACCCTAAGCTAGGCTGTTCAAGTAATAAATAAGTGATATATAGAATGACACTAAGGCCTCTATAGTAAGTCTAGGCTAGGCCGATCAACTGTGGATGATATGGGTTTACAAGCCATCATCTAGTGGGTTTTGTGTTGACTTTTCATATAGATGCTAAGCCGGACCATCTTAGTGTTGATGATATAGGATAGGGAGATGATATAGAATAGCAATAAAGTTTAACAAAAAATCGCGTTATAATAATATATGTTTATGATAACAAGTCAAAGAAAAGCTGAAAATTAAACTCAAAACCCAAATTCTAGACAAATTCTAATGAGCTCTGATGAGTCCTAGGAAAGACAACAGAGCCCGAAAGTTAGGAAATCTGTTGTTTAATCATGGCTTTAAATGGAATAGAGTTCTGTGAAAAAAAATGCAAAAAGGAAATATTCTTAATGGACTGGTCGACACTAACTAAATAGATAAAAGCAAACTTTTGCATTGTATGCAGATATTTTGGGCATAATTGACAAATAAAGAGTCGCAATGCTTTCCATCCGAATCAAATAGACAACAAAAAATTATATAATTAGAATGATATTTCCTAAAAGAGTAGACTTTTTGTGCATTTCTTAAATTTTACCAGTTGTTTAAATTAGGGTTTTGCTAAGGATATTTAAATCAATATAAATTTTGAATTCAGAAGATACAACCGTTGACTAGAAATGCCAAGAGAAAATTAAAATAAAGATTAAGATTAAAATTAAAACGCTGAAAAAGCATTGCAGATCCAAATGCTATTTCCCATTAATTGAATACCGGCCTGAATTTTGACTTTTTTATTGTCTTATACCTAGTGATTTTGGGTTAGCTTTGATAAGTCTTTCTATAAAAATACGTTTTGCCAAGTATATTTAAAAAAAAAAAATAATCCAAATATCCTCTAAGTAAGGAATAGGAAATTCCGCTGGATAGATAGATATTTTATTCATGGCACCTTATAAAACATTTATATCGGCGTAAATGAACAATTAATTAAATAAATAAATAATATGGGTTTTTCTTCACCAATTTTCAAGGGGGGAGGGGGTAAAAGTAGCATTGGAACAGTGAAGTATCCAATTTTCCCCATCAACGGTTACTTTTGAAATGTCTGTACTTCTTCGAATATGCGCGCGGTGAGCATAAATAATTAAAAAGTAATGCCCGTTTGTGTCGATTAGGTGACAAACTATCTTCTTAGGATTGCCTGGCGCCTGTGCGACCTGTCTGGCGGAAGCCAACACGATATGACGGTTTAAAGATATTTTCGTCTATAGCCTTTTCTGATTTACGAAATACGATATCAGGTATTTTCTTTCGTTTGACGTTCGAGACTGCACTACCCCGGAATCTCCGGTGTACTCCGCGAAGGGAGGAAATGAAGGGGAGGGGAGGGCGGAATGTGTTTTTTTTTCCTTGAAATTCACAATATGATCTTCTGTAAGAGTAAGAAATAGGAGAATGCGGATTCTCCAGATACTTCTTGTAAGCGCCGTGACGAGGACCAACATAGATTTTGTGGGTTGTCGACTATATGAGGCCTTATGGTCCTCGAGTTCCTGCCCCCCCTTATCTATAGTTCGTGTTGCTCGCTGCCTTTTGTACATAATATACATTGACGGAGTTATATATATTGACGAAGTAATATACATTGACGGAGTAATATACGTTGACGGAGTAATATACAGTGACGGGGTAATATACAGTGATGGAGTAATATACATCGACGGAGTAATATACAGTGACGGAGTAATATAAATTGACCGAGTAATATACGTTGACGAAGTAATATACAGTGACGGAGTAATATACATTGACCGAGTAATATACATTGACCGACGGAGTAATATACATTGATGGAGTAATATACAGTGACGGAGTAATATACATTGATGGAGTAATATACATCGGTGGAGTAATATACATCGACGGAGTAATATACATTGACGGAGTAATATACGTTGACGGAGTAATATACAGTGACGGAGTAATATACATTGACCGAGTAATATACATTGACCGACGGAGTAATATACATTGATGGAGTAATATACAGTGACGGAGTAATATACATTGACGGAGTAATATACATTGACGGAGTAATATACATTGACCGAGTAATATACATTGACGGAGTAATATACATTGACGGAGTAATATACATTGATGGAGTAATATACATTGACGGAGTAATATACATTGACCGAGTAATATACATTGACGGAGTAATATACATTGACGGAGTAATATACATTGATGGAGTAATATACATTGATGGAGTAATATACATTGACGGAGTAATATACATTGATGGAGTAATATACAGTGACGGAGTAATATACATCGATGGAGTAATATACATCGATGGAGTAATATACATTGACGGAGTAATATACATTGATGGAGTAATATACATTGACGGAGTAATATACATCGATGGAGTAATATACATTGACGGAGTAATATACAGTGACGGAGTAATATACATTGACGGAGTAATATACAGTGACGGGGTAATATACATTGATGGAGTAATATACATTGATGGAGTAATATACATCGATGGAGTAATATACATTGACGGAGTAATATACATCGACGGAGTAATATACATTGACGGAATAATATACATTTGATAGAGTAATATACATTGATGGAGTAATATACATTGATGGAGTAATATACATTGACGGAGTAATATACATTAACGGAGTAATATACATTGACGGAGTAATATACATTGACGGAATAATATACATTAACGGAGTAATTTACATTGACGGAGTAATATACATTGACGGAATAATATACATTTGATAGAGTAATATACATTGATGGAGTAATATACATTGATAGAGTAATATACATTGACGGAGTAATATACATTGACGGAGTAATGTACATTGACGGAGTAATATACATTGACGGAGTAATATACATTGACGGAGTAATATACATTAACGGAGTAATATACATTGACGGAGTAATATACATTGACGAAATAACCTACATTTGATAGAGTAATATACATTGATGGAGTAATATACATTGATGGAGTAATATACATTGACGGAGTAATATACATTGATGGAGTAATATACATTGACGGAGTAATATACATTGACGGAGTAATATACATTGACGGAGTAATATACATTGATGGAGTAATATACAGTGATGGAGTAATATACAGTGATGGAGTAATATACGTTGACGGAGTAATATACGTTGACGGAGTAATATACATTGACGGAGTAATATACGTTGACGGAGTAATATACGTTGACGGAGTAATATACATTGACGGAGTAATATACATTGACGGGGTAATATACATCGGTGGAGTAATATACAGTGACGGAGTAATATACAGTGACGGAGTAATATACATTGACGGGGTAATATACATTGACGGAGTAATATACATTGACGGAGTAATATACATTGACGGAGTAATATACATTGACGGAGTAATATACATCGACGGAGTAATATACATTGACGGAGTAATATACATTGACCGAGTAATATACATTGATGGAGTAATATACAGTGATGGAGTAATATATTCATTGGTGGTTTTGATTCAAGCACACGTGCAAGAAGCGTTTCACAATTGAACACGTACAAAAAATGCTACTTTTTCACAGTTCGGTTACGATTTTAGTAAACTAAAAGACGAAATTATCGTCTTAAAGGTTAACCTGTGTTGGGCATCCGCCATAGGTTCGGTACAGTCACGTGGGTTTAAATTGGCGGGAAACACTTGAAAAGAGGTTGAAAAACACTTAAATCAAAAAACAGCATGTGAGTTAATGGCAAAATCGCAAGTTTTGAAAAAAAGGCTATTTGTAAGAATTATTCGTTATGATAACAACTGAAGTTGTTGATTCCTATGACACACAGAAATATTTTAAAAGGGAGCAAAAGTATTAGTGCGACACCATTCTTATATCGCTAAAATTTCCATTGAACATAGAACAACTGTATGACATACAGGAAAACGCGTGTACATTTAATATTTCAAATATTGAACTCTGTTTCATTATATTTTATTATGTGTTGTTTGATTAGGACGCCGATAAAGACCGGTCAGACAAATAGAGTAAAATAAATTTAAGGCGTTTTGAAAAACAGTGCGTAGCGTAATATGATCTAGAATCAATATAACAATGCTTATACTACAAAATTGAAACGCATCTCTAGTTTGTCCTTTGGGGCTATTCGTTGCTTTTCACATTTTTGTAAATTTTATTGCTACAACATACTTTGAACACTTAAGGTTTCCGTAATAAACATCCTGGCTATTTTTTCGTCAAAAATGCTTATCCTTTTTTTTAAAATGCTTTACCTCAACTAAGCTATTGTATCTAGAAAAGATCATTATAAATCTAAAGCGACACGATATAAAAAAGTATAAAGCGTCGTTTATTCTGATAATTTCGCAACTCTACCATTGTGGAGATGAATTCAAATTGACAGACGAAGTATTAATTTGCTAGATGTATTCCTAACATCGCGACTGAAATGCGTTGTTAATCTATTCTTTCCGTATTCGGTTTGTGGAGACGGTGATTCTTTCGCGCAGTCGGTGCGTTATGTTTTGATAAAAAGTAGATTAAAATTCGCTCCAGCAAATTCATTACCATCCCAAGAGGGTACTTTAATAGGCAAAGAAAAGACGCGGAGATAATTGCATTTTTAAGACGTGAAAAAGAAAACATATGAGTAAATTGTGACATGCTACAAGCAACGTATAATTCACAAGAAAGCCCAAAGATGGAGAGGACTTTGAAGGAGATATACCACAATAACTAAAAGCCAGTCCTCTTTTTGGTGAAAATTGATCCTCAAACCAGCGGGAATAGCTTGCTTAGATACATTATTTATGCATAGTTGGCGAAAGGGAATCAAATTTAGTGAAGGATCTATTTCGTTATTTAGCTATCAATATTAACAGCTCTAGAATGCGACTCAAGATAGCGTCAAAAGCCGGGAAAGTGTTTTCATAAGAGGAAAATCCTAGAAAAAAATATATACGGTATTTGTACTTAAAAATGTACAATTTATTAAAATTTAAAAAAAACCATGTAGAGACAATGCTCAGTGTATCTATAACTAGTATAATTCCCGCTAATTTTATTGTCCTATCAGAAGAAAATCTTACAGTATGGCGAACTGCAAATTAAAACTCTTCGATATCTTCTGACTCATAGAATATTCTAACTCTGAGAAGGTAAAAACACCGTATCACCATCAAACATTTCTTTAAAAAATATATCGTGTTTATCCGCCTACATAAGAAAATGAACACATCTGAAAACTCACTTATTTATATATTCCTACCATGCGAAAATTTGCGGCTTGTCTTCCAGATGATTATATGCTTCCCCAAAAGAGTATATTAAAATGCCGAAATGTATTTTTCTCAGCAACTTGAAAAGATTTCACACTCGTAGACCCTTTCGCAGTTTTTTTTATATTCAGTTCTATATGTTTTGTTTTAAGTTTTCCGTTGTCATCATCGGGTTTTTATCGAGGGTGAAAAAGAGAGGGTTTCTCCTCGAAAACATGGAGAGCGTTTTACCTCGTGTGTAGCTCGGCATGTTGGAGTGTTGAGCAAGAGAAGGGCCAACCACCAGTACCACAAAAACCAGTATGGCTCGCATCGTTTGACTCAGCAGCACCTCGGCTGTAAAAGCAAGGCATTTGTTATAAGAATACTTGCCGATAGTACGACACTACTGTCACTACACATAGCAATTAAATCATCAGCAGGATTGTAATTTTGAATCAACTTGCTTACGTCACAAGCCGTTATTGGATACTCCAGTTAGGGGTAGATTTTGGTACGGAAAGTCAGAAATGCACCGAAAAGTATGACGTATTTAGTGCTGATTGTGAACATCGTTGAAATGGCCTCAGACTGTACGCGCTTTTATCGCAGGAACTTCAAAAGACGTGTTTAATTCAGCATATCGCTAGTGACGATGGGAAGAGACTCTAACCCGACATCTAGAGCTCCCCCTTACAGATCTCCCTCCCGACTGCGATCGGAAAAATAGTAAGGGAGGCATTGCGTACAATACTGAGTCAAAGGTGCTATAAAGACAAGTAAGGAATCATAGAGACATGATAAACATCCAAAGACTAAAGCAGGACTTTGTTATGATCAGAGCTATTTTTATTCCTGGTTGCCTTCCTACGTGCGTCACATAGCCAAATATAACAAGACAACAAATTAATCAAAAAAGAGCGATGTCTCAAAATAGAATTCACGGTGTAAGGTTCATAACAGCTAATGCCATTACGAGTTTATCGGCTGCGTTCCTTTACTTGTATTGATTGGATCTCTTCACGCAGCATAATGGCATAAATGCCCATTTACAATCGATGATAAAGAGCTGAAGTCTACAACCATCGATGCGCGGGAGACTCTACACTTTGTCAAAGCCGGAACATTCTATAATCTTGTTAAATCGAATACTCTCTGAAATTGAGCGTCTTCCGGTGTCTTAAACCGCCGCTTTTGAGATAAAACAACACAGCGAAAATCTCTTTCACAGAGAGTCTTACCTCCACCTTGAAGGGCTTACACAAATTTATTTCCTCCGGCAGGACTATATTTTGCAAAACTCAAAGGCTGTTATTGAAAATATTTTGATGTGTGTATCCCCCAGAGAAGAATCGAAAGATCGGTTTGTAAGTATGTGTAATTAGGTTTTTCTTTTAGAGCTGTCAATTCATCTAAAAAGCGTCTTAACGAGATATGGGTAACCATAGCTACGCGCCGTATCCGGTAAAATTGTCCAAAATTATAAGATCCGTCAATTTACGGTCAATTTGGAAAAGTACTATTGTACCTCACACCTTGGACAGGTCCCTATATTATCATAGTCCGATGCATATACACAGCTACTAACCTCCTATGACAATTTACCGAAACAACTGGTATTCATGGTTCACTTTTACAGCTATCCTAGAGACAATTACTCGTGAGGTTTGTTGATTGCAGTATATTATACTATTAATGCAAAAAAGATGATAGTTTTCGTATGGAAAATTATGATGTTTAAAGCCGCTAAGATGGTGAAGAAGAATGAATGCCACGAATTTGTTTTCATTTTTTAGAAAAAAAAAAAACTCGAACAAGCTTTTGAGTTCCATAGATAACGCATTTCGCAGTGGCTAAATAAGGGGTAGCCGCTCAAGGTCTTGAGTGAGATAAATGCGCGGTAGCTTTAAATTTTTTTTAATATTGCGAGAAAATGTAGCCTTGACGAACAAATGGCCAATTTTTATTCAGATAGAGGAAACATTTATCGATGTATTGGTGCCACTTTCGGTGACACAAATTCTCGCATTATAGTCCAAAAGTTTTTAATCTTCGTATGAAAACAAAGTAGCAAATTACAAATTCTAATGTGCCTTTTTATTTACCCTCTTCATTCTCTATACACAGCTAAAACCTCAGCATTCCCATAAAAAGAAGTTTCGTGTGAGGCCCGCTCTCACTCAAGGTCTTGAAAATGATCCGTAGTTTGTTATTCTCTTGAATCATCTAACCAAATAAGACCTTATAAATAAAAGTAAATAAGCAAAATTATTTTCTTGTTTAGCAACAAGAAGCGATTGTTTTTTATTTGGTTTTATTATTCCGACGTCTTCCGTTTTGTGTACAGTCTATTTCGAGCATTTTGTTACACTACGGACTCGAGAAGTCTCGCATTGCGAGGGCCTCGGCCTCCCGCTCAAGGTCTTGGAAATACTAAATGATAGGTAGGTTTTTCTTCTCTTTAATCTTCTCATAACAATGCTTTGTCTTTATTTTCTTCGCTCAAATACTGCTTTTTAATCTAATAACAAGAAAAAACTAACGTGTGGGCCTGTGTTCCGGACCCCTTAACTCTTTACGGTCCACCCCATATCTTGTCTTTTTGATGAGCGGAACAACCTGTGAAAGAACAGAATAACAATGATTATAGGGTTGGGAGGGTGGGAGTATTGTTATATTGCGTCTCCATTTATTCGTGCAATTCATTCTACACTGCGACCCTTCGGGTCTTGCGTAATCTAGAATTGCACTTCATAACTGTCGACTTCATATAACAATGCTTGTTCAAAGCCTAAACTTGGCAAAGCACGGTCCTGCCAAATGACGCATTGTGTACCGGCTTGTAATAAAACTTACGAAACATAGTATCGGTGGACCGGTCAGCCATTTTTATAATGTCAGTAACAGACAGGCCTGCTCTGGCTGTCGTAGATGAAGCAGCGCCTCTTGTAGAGTGAGCCTTAAATGTGTTTGAGTCGATGCCAGCATAGGAAAGGATGCCTTTCAACCAGTGGCTAGGGTTGCAGAGGGTCAACGGTTTGTGAGGTCTAATGTTGGCTAAAAACAGCTTGTTTGGGAGAGCGGGATCAACTGGTCTGAACTCAGTTGTTCGACGCTCATAGTCTCTTAGACATTCACAGGGGCAAAGGTGCTTATCCTGTGAGAAACTGCAGTGAAAAAGAGACCGTTAAACTGTTACTCACACGAAATGACTTAGTAAGTTCGGGGAGGTTAAAGAAGACTCCTTCCGGATGGTGTTTCCTGAATCGGAGATCATTTGTTGCAAATTTTGATCCACTCTCTGCAGAGGTGAGAGCTAGCAGTAATACTAGCATAGCATACAGTTGTTTAAGGGACAATGAGATGCATTGTATCCTAAAGATTTTACATACATGAGTGCCTAAGAGACGTCCCAGGAGGGGGTATATTTCGGAAGGGGTGGTTTCCTTTGAAATATACCTCTCATCACTTGGCACACTAAGGGGTGTTGGCCAACACATAAGCCATCCACCTTAGGAAGGATCCCTAAAATAGCTGATCTAGAAACGTTAATAGTGCGATACTCTCTCCCATTGTCATATTGTGCAGCAAAAAAATTCACAATGTCTTGGATAGAGGCAGAAAGGGGATTAATTTGTTGTTTAACACATCAGCTATCACATTTGCGCCAGGCTGAGTCATAGGATTTTTAGGTTTGGCTGCTCCAGGCGGACAAGAGCCTGAAACCCCGCTCGAAGCATATCGTTCCCTGAGACAAGCCAGCCTGCTAGTTGAAGGTGAGGAAGGGGATGTGGGTTCCCCTCTCTGTACAGTAGTTGTGGGCTGACTGGGAGCAGGCAAGGGAAGTCTGTGCTGAGTTCTAATAAAATGGGATACCACGGCTGGGTTTCCCATACTGGTGTCAGCAAGCACAGACACTGGACTCTCTGTTCCAATACTTGTGCCAGGCACTAGATTGAATGGTGGGAATCCATAACCTCTCATATGGGACCAATCTAGAGTGAAGGCATCCGCTGCTTTCGCTTCTGGGTCTGGTCTCCAGCTCACCTTGGGAGTTGGTTTGTGAGACGGGCTGCAAAGAGGTTGACCTGAAGCGGTCCCCATAACAAGCTTAGGAGTGAAAAGATTTCTGGGTCTAGTTTCCAATCGGAAGAGTCCCTAGACTCTGTGTCTTCGGCCACATTGTGAACGCCTGGAATGTGTTGAGCACTTATACTGATTTGTCTTTCGAGACACCACTGCCATATGTCGTAAACTAGACTGGCCAGGACAGGGGAGTGGCCCCCCATCTTGTTTATGCATGCAATGGCTGTGGTATTGTCCATTAGCAGTTTTATTTGGACAGATGTGGTGGAAACGTTCTTGGTTTCCACCACAGTCCCTGTTCGGACGCCATTGCAGGAGGCCCCCATCCTGAGGTTGACGCATCGGTCTCTATGACAAAATAGTTTTGACCTTTTAACAGGGACTTTCCGTTCCAGGCTGCCAAATGGTCCCTCCACCATTTCAACTCCTCTTGAGCTGCATGGTCAAGGGTCAACAAGGTCTCGTAAACTGGTAGTGTGGGGAAGGGGGGGGGGGGGGGGGGGGGAAGGGCTGGGAAAACTGCCTGAATGGATGCCGACAATTTTCCGACAAGTCGTGACAAATCCCGAACTGACACCCTTGGATTTTCTAGCACATTTTGGCATTCCCTTTTTATGCCTCTGATCTTGTCCCTTTGGAGGGACATGGACATTGTTTCCGAGTTCACCAAGAAACCTAGAAACTCTAGCTCCTGGGTAGGGCTTAAAATTGATTTTTTTCTGTTGATAACAAAACCTAGATTGCTTTAGCCGTGAGGCGGCGGTATTCGAGTGTTCTAGAGCCAGTTTTTTGGACGCAGACATAATTAGGATGTCGTCCAAGAAAATGATTAGTCGGATACCCCTTTTCCTCAAGACCCGAGGAGCACTTGCTAAGCCAAATGGGAGGAAAGAAACTGCCAGAGTTGGTTTTTCCACCTTCGAAATTGGAATTGTCAAATAGGCATCTTTTAGGTCTATTTTGGTCAAAAGATCGCCCCATTCGCAGGAGATCTTTTAACATTGTCACCCCTTCCATCTTGAAATGTTGGTATTCTAGGAAATGATTCAGACCCTTGAGGTTTATCACAGGTCTCAAACCTCCTCCTTTTTTGGGTACAGTGAATAAGGGGCTTACGGACTGGTTTTCGAAAGGGTAACTGTGGCGGAGAACCCTGAGAATTGCCCCTTTTTTGAATAATTGGAATAAAAGTGAGCTGTTTGCCCCCCTATGACTAGCTTTTCCCTGGGAGGTGTGATAAACATACCTTCACTGTTTATTGTTGGGGTGTTGACTGGGTTGAGCTGGGCATAAATCCTCTGCCCCTTCCCCTGATTGGTCTGGTTGATCTGAACTGACCCCGACCTCTGGTGCTGTACTGGCCGTACGCTGTGCCCCCCCCCCCCCCCCCCCCCCCGCTGCCATGTTCCTGAGAAGGAGGCACTCTCCGAAAAAAGGGCCTTCCTCTAGGGACAAATGAAGCTGAGGAAATGGCCTTCGCTGTTTCTGCACGCTGCTTGAGGCGTTGCTCAAACTCTTGGCCAAATAGCTCTTTGCCATTATTTTTCCATGTTTCATTGGATAGAGAAGTATACTTTGGCCCAATCTTGGACAACACCTGTGTCCTACGCTTGGCAGACAAGTGGTTGTTGACATTACCCAGTAACTGCAGGGACTTTGTGAGGAGGCTTAGTACTTCAGACAAATTAGCTTCCTGAGGATTGTCCTTTGCTTGGCAGATATGTTTATAGGCTGCTGAGATTGGCCCTGACACATCCAGCAGTAAAACTTGAGTTTTACGCAGGGTCTTATCCTCCTGCTTGCATTTCGGCACGAGATCTGGGAGGAATCTGTCGAGCTGTGGTGTGTACACACGGTCGACATCTTGTCGTGGACAACTCCGTGTCAATTTACGCTTGTCAAAGCCTGAAAGTTGCTTAGCAAAGAAGACATTTAGAAGTGAAGCAAGTCTCTCAGAAGCTTGCCAACGCTCAGGCTGGCTTTGAGCATCGTTCATCTCGCCCTCGTCTCCGATTTGAATGACTGCGGGACTGTTAATGTTTTTGGTCAGCCGAGGCCATTTGGCTGACGTTGGACCACTTTGCATGCCTTTTTGTGACCCAGTGGCTTGTCTGGGTAAAATATCGCCATTTGGTGAACCAGTGGCTGTACTGGGTAAGACAGTTTCGCCTTTTTTTGAACTGGGGGCTTGACCGGTGGCAGAGTTTTGTCGATTGGCATCGTCAATGAGACTCCTTTTAACCGTGTCTACCAGTGACGTGAGAAGCGAGTCTTTCAGCAATTCTACAAAATCCGCTTGTAAAATTGAAGAGGGAAGTGCCGAGGCGGCTTCCGATCGAATATTACCTGTTTGTAGTGGAGGATTTTCGTCTTTTCCGTCCAAATTTAGAGCCATCTTGCTCGACACTTGAAGCTAGAAGACGAGATATGGGGTGGACCGTGAAGAGGCCGGGAACACAAGGGCCCCACACGTAAGTTTTTTCTTGTTATTTGATTAAAAAGCTGTATTCGAGCGAAGAAAATAAAGACAAAGCATTGTTTTATGAAGTCGACAGTTATGAAGTGCAATCAAAATTTGTATCACTGGCTTACTCGAATATGCATAACACATTTCTTTAAGTGCCACCGAAAGTAGCGTTGTCCTACTGTACACAGGCAAGGGAATTTTTTTTTATTTCAAAGACATCATTACATCAATAAATGTTTCCTCTATCTAAATAAAGATAAATGGTCATTTGTTTGTCAAGGTTACATTTTCTCGCGTTATTAAAAAAAAGCTAAAAGCTACCTCTCATTTGGTTCACGCAAGACCTTAAGCGGCTACCCCTCATTTAGCCACTGCGAACATTTTTAGTCATTTTACAGATTTTCTTACATAACTCGATCTTCCACTCGAAAACGTTTTCGCCTTTTTCGGGCTATAGGATAATTCGACTCCGAAACGAAGTCTTATGTCTTGTTAGTGTTTAATAAGCACGTATTCCTACTTCTACTGGCGCGTTTTTCTCACTCGCTGGTATGTTTTAAAATGGGGATTATCGCAACATATCTGATTTATGTTTGCATTTGCACTAAAGTTATCGACAATGCAAGCAACGTAGATTTAAGCGTGTGGAAAACAGTCAATTAAATTCAGTGTTTAAAATTTAGGATGTATTTGAGGAAATCATCTAGCTGTTTTTCGTGATCATCAATTATAAAAATGGTAGCGTATTTTGTATAAAAGAAGAAAAAACATCGTTTTGACAGTCTTGAGCTAAGTTCAAACGTCGTATTAATGCAAATGCATGCAAATGAAGATGAAACAATCGACTTGATTTATTTGCATGCATTTGCATTGGATACGGCTCATGGATAATACGACGTTTGAACTTAGGCTCAGAAATATTAAATGGAATTTTCCTCAACAAGACAAGTCAATTAAAGTTTTTATTCATTCAAAAATTAAATATTATTTCGTTTTGTATTCTCACAATTTCTTTACCACACTTCACTTTTTCAGAAGACATCAGTTAGTCACTATAACAGTTAATAACCATACCTGCATATTGCATGTTTGATATTGATATGATTATAAACTGGAAATTTTTTATATTTTTACTTATTTTCTATGACCCACAAATCTAGATTAAACCTGGATCTCCTTTTCTTAAACATGGAAACGCTATGCTTATTTTAGACACAGTAAAAAAACCTAGATGTCATAATTGGAGTGCTTGTTCAAACACAAAAAAGAAACAGTACTTTTTTATAATTTATGGGAATACTCATTGAGGTATAATAAAACCCGTGACTAACTTTTAAAATAATCTTTATAAGCCTTAAGCGCTAATTTCCAGGGAATCGTCTTTAGAAGCTTTATATGTATGGTTGACTAAAAAATTCTGGTCGATCTTGATCTAACCAATTGAAAGTCGATATATTTCTGAGCGGGTGCTCATTGTAAGTTAAAAATTATCAATTTCTCCATTTTTTTAATCAAATTTGGGAAAACAGGGGAGGGGTACCACGGGTAGGGTATTTGCTGACTGCAAACTGTATTCTCTTGGAAAATTCCAGAATTTCAGAGGTTATGGGGGTCATCAGTCACCTTTGTCCCAGCCCTCTTTGTGTCGGTCACGCAACGAGGGAAATGTTGTGTGACCACCACAAAGAACCGCTGGGAAGGAGAGTGGGATCAGTATTATAATGACTTTTAATCCACTGATAACAGTTCAGAGATATCAGACAACAACAATCGAGCACAAATACACTCCTTTTTTAATAAGAACCTTTTTTATAAGAACGTCCGGGCCGAGATTTCAACAAATTTTAAGAACAAGCAAAGAACATGCCGAGGGTGACATGACGGAAAAACCGTCATGCCCTGTGTATCAGGACAGGGACGAAAAGCTCAAATTTCAATGACACTTTACAAAAAGTCGCATCAATTTAAAAAAAGTCGCACTTAATATTTTGGCGTCTATAAGTCACTAAGTACTCAGAAAAATTCTTTGCCTTATTCGATGTGAAATGGGCTTATTTGACGCGTCACGTCATGTTTTTCAGTCATGTCGCCGATGCTCAGATAGCAGCAACATATTGCTTCTTTAGTCTTATGGGTTCTAAAATGCATTTTTATTTATAACAACCTTAAATATTATATTGCTATAGATCATTTGAGTAATTCTCCTCCTAATAGTTCATTGGGTACTATATTTTATAAGCACTAAAATTTAAGAACATCGCTAAGAACATCTTCAGCCTTGAAATGCTCCAAAAATAAGAACGGCCCAGCCTCAACTGAAAATTAGACGTTTAAAAAAAAAAAAAAAAAAAAAGATTGATTTTTAAGCGATCTTAGCCTGGTTGCCAAAATCCCTTGCTGGTGCAGGGAGCCCGTAATTGAGACTTGTGCTGATTCTGGTTACAGATATTGGTATTTAGTAACCTAATTTAAGTTATAACTAGATAACATCGACTTAAAAATCAGTATCAGCAAATAACATAGAATCACTCGTAAGAAACAAGGAAAATCCCCAATCTTTTCTTTTTTCGGCAGAAAAAAAATGTTAATAGGATATCGCTTAATCAACTTACCAATAACATTCTGTCAATCTATGTGGCTTTCTGGTTATCATTCTGACAAAACAAACATGAAATTCGCTATGTTGCCCATTTCCACGTCGTCTTCGCCCCCCATTTTGAATTTACCGCCCCAGAATGCAACATTCAGCCCCAAGTCTTCATGTGCTACGCAGCCGCTCACTGTGAGGGAAAGTTGAAGTCGATTGGAATTCGCAGAGTCGAAGGTCAGGTAAGAAAATTGGCAATGAACGCTAATATATAGATTTAGGCACTGCCTAAAAGCGGAGCCAGCATGATTTTTTTCAGCATAAACTTGTGTAGAACCCCCCTTCCATGCACTTTCATTATGCATCATGTTCCACCAACCCACAAAAACGGCACCATATGTAAAACATATAAAGATTGCATGTTCTATAAATACTGCAACTATTATTAAAAGGTGTCCTCCCAATCCTCCTGGGGAATACCTAGAACAAATATGTTTTTTGTTCTAGGTAAAAAAGTATTTATTGACATTACTAGGGATATTATTAACTAAACTATACTTGATAGACAACTGATACAGCAAAATTAGCAAAATAAATTTATGCTTTGATTAACAGGGAAGGCTTTCAGGTGTGAAGGGAGGTCATATTTATTTTAAAATGAGGATCAATTAAAGTTCCTCACAAAAAACTGGGTGCTATTTTATTCTCTTCAAATTAAAAACAATAAACAAATACATATCAAATTCCTATACATTCATAAGTAGATCATCAAATCACACTATCATAGTGGATTTGAGGTAAAAGTACTCATTCCCTACCTGTACTGTCCCAATTCCTTTTACTTCTTTAAATTACTTTACTTATCTTGCAAAGATGGGGCTTTATCATTTTCTTTCTCTTGTGTAAGTTTTAAAATAAGCAATTCAAATATTGGAAAAATATCTTTATTAACCCTCTCTCCTGTGCTTTAAAATGTAACTTTGCTAAGGGTGGATTAAAAGCACAACATATTTGAAAAAATTATGAGTACATTATTTTATTATACAGTAAAGAACCACATATAAGAACCTAGAATGAACCTGTTAACCTAAAATTATCAAATTAGAATCCTTTTTATAAGCATCTATTTAGCATATAACTTGAAATAGGTTGAAATAGGAAAATTGATTTCTAAATAGTTTTAAATATTTGATTTAGAAAAAGCCAAATTGAAGGCGAAAGATGAGGAAGGTAGGAAGTTTATTTTATTAGAAAATTATTGTCAAAGTCAAACAAAAATAAATCCCCATAAATTCCCCCTTGATTGCAGACATTCGTAAGCACATTACTCATTATACCCCAACAGAGTCCTAGAGTTCTCTTCCATATCAATCAATGGCTGTCGTTTTTCTAAATGATCTAAAAGAGCCTGGGGCGAGCGCGCGGGAGACCTGTGATATTTTAAAACGTTAGAGTCTAGGCTCCATTTCCAAGATGTCTACCAGCAAAATCGTAGTAAGCACAAATTCCTGCAAGTTTGTGTGGAAATTCTCGACTTACAAAGTTATAGAGCGACAAAAAAGCGAAAAAAAAATTGAAGCAGACTCCCAAATATGGTATGTAATGCCAAATAAGGAAATGACCGTGCGAGCTAGAAAAACGACAGTTTCTAGAACAAGATTGACTGATATGCAATGTAGTAATTACCATGTTTTGATAGATGGAACATCAGGGGCTGTTTGATAGCTTGGATTCCACTGACAAGGTACAAACTAACTTCCACTACCTAACAAGCCCCTACTTCCCCCCCCCCCCCCCCCCCCCCCCCCTTCTACTTGGGAACTTAGGTCTATAAAAAAACTGCTGGGATTGTGTGTGGGGGGGGGAGGGGGGGTAGGGGCTTGGTATTTGTTTTTGTTTTGTAAATTCTTATGAGAAATGGAAGTCAATGTGTTATGATAGTGGCTATGCCATCCCTGATAAAACTACCTCATCCCTCCCCAATCGTCATAATGTTGCTTAGTGAATGGCAGGTGTATGGACTCAGTGTCTTAGCTACCAGACTTCTTGTGAGTGTCAATCATATCACATTGATAGTACTCAGCCAAAGATGTTGACCTCAATTTTAGACTAGTGTTCTTGTTTTCTCAACACTAATTGGGATTTTTGGTTTGTATGCTTCTTTACATCTACTTAAATTGTTAGAAGGGAATTTTTTTCCTTGTACACTCACTTTTCAAAGTACATAGGTTTTATATGTTTTATATTATGATGAGCAAAAAGTTTTCTAAAGATCACAGTGAGGATTTTTAAAAATATTCAAATAGTATAAGACTGCATTTGTTCAAACTAAAATGTCATTCTACTGTATGTTCTTACCCTTACCAAGCGCCTCCATTCTAGACGCTTTGCTTTGCTACCAAAGAATCGTACACAATAATCGTATCACATTAGCATTTGATATCTAGTTTTTAAACTAGTAAAGCTGTTCCAAGCACCCATAACAATAACCATCTCTTTTAATCGCAGTATAGCTTTCCTTTCAAAAGCTCTAATGGTGTATACGTAAGTTACACTATTAACAAATTGCACCTTTTTTGATGCGCTACAAACTTTAAGTGTCGATGTCATGCGAGCGATTAAGGGATTAAAGCCCAGCTTACAAATCGAACATTGTTTGATATCACCGGTATTTTACCACCTTTCGTTATTGTTTTTTTTAAATTGTTTTAGGCATTATAAAGTTTATTCTGGCTTTTGTTACCCACAACACCGTTCGGGCTATCAGTTCTAGATGTTGTTTTAGGTGTTTGTTCTCGAATTTCCATATTTCATTCTCGCACCTTTTTACTTAGTGTGCTTTAACCGTCGGTTAATGTCGTAAAACATACAACCCATGACAACCCGCGTGGGCTTATTTTCAAAATAATCAACAATTTCGTGTGATTGAAATAGAAAAAAGGCCTCATTATTTACAGCATTTACAATATTACTACTAATAGTATTATTCACTAAGCAGTGTTTTGTATTTCTGCTAAATAGAAAATAGCCTTTAATGGCCTTTGCTATTCACATATTTCACGTTTTTATCTCAAGAAATAACAAAGTACTTTGGTAAAGGGATTTTTTTTCTCAACATCCCCGTTGGCTTACTTTTATTTTGACTAGCATTTTTATTGAAACAAGACAAAAATCGTCCAAAAAAGCTTCCCCCCCGTCATGTGATAAGAAAAAGAATTTTCACGCTGAATGACTTAGCCATTTTATTAAACGTGTGGTTGGCAAGCTAGACGGTGTGGCGTATTTTTAACAATTATACCATTTCCATTGAGGTGGATGAAGTGGCGAAATATCTACCGAGAGCGGAGGGCTTGAGGTAGATATTTTTAATGCCACTATCCTCCGAATTGGAAATGGTATAATTGTTTTAGGATATAAAACGTGCTTTAGAGCAATTTTCTTTTCGGAAGCACTTGCAAAATTGGCTGTTACACCCGCCATTTTGCTTGATTTCGGGGCGCAGGAAAATATCCAACTCCTAGGAGGTGTATATTACGTTTTATCCCGAGTTTCTCAACCAATCAAATCATTTGTTCTTGCGAGGTTCCCGAGTTTTATATACTAACAAATGATAACACTGCAAAATGCCTTAAATGACTGTATTGATAAGAGCAACCGATTGCGAAAAAAATTAAGCATGAAGCCATTATATCTTTCTCTGTTATAATTAATCAAACGAGCACCTCCTGTGAACATCAAACTGTTTACAATAAATTCCTCGGCGCCGCCACGACAGGGGTCTTCATAACTGCTCCATCATGCTTACTCTTTTCTGACCTGTTCTTATTCCTTATATTTTCTGTAATTATGGTTAAAATCGGAAGGCTTTGAGTTTACAAGGCAAGGCATTAGTTAGGTAAGCAGCTCCCGTAAAGGATTCACGAAACAAATATCATATGTTTTTAGCACTTTACGACATTGTCTGAAGCTATATCTGCTCTTTTTTTATTGCAAAGGTTAGATTCCGAAGATTCTAGCTGCTTACTAATGTCTTGATGTTGATCATTAGTACATAAATAGTCGGAAATCCAAATAGCTAGGAGAGGAAGTTCCTTTATTCGACAAAAAAGGTGCTGGGCTATCATTATTCTTGCTCCCACGTTTCAAACTATTATATGCTAAAAACGCCCATTTGCCGATGAAGTGCGTGATTAAAAATGTTAAAAAAAATTCAAAGCACATCGTGCTGTTTTATTTTGGTATTTTGTAATATTTTGTTAATACAAAAAAAAAAAACACGGGAAAATTTAAAAGCATACTCGACGACAAATGAATTATTCAATCTATAATTTTTAGAGAGAAGTGCGTGTAAATCCAATATATCAAGTGTACATTTCACGGGTTAACTTTCATCTGGGTTCTTCCATTCCAACTGACATTTTTGCTCTATGAGTTTGCTCTAAGACTCTTATGAACTCTGCAGTTCATTTGTGAGAAAACACGGAAAAAGTTGAATTGTTTTGATATGAAGCTATGAAATTCTAGTGAGGCCAGGTGCTCGGACAAAATTCCAGTTGAAGAAGAACAAATACTACCTTGTATTTCAAAGCCAATGGTTAGATAGCTTCGAAGAAGAAAAAACGGGAATTAAAAAAACATATATTATACAAACCTTGCTTGCTTTACCTGTTTGTATTTTCACTTGTGTCATCTGTGTGGATCCTTATTTCCCATTCGCCATAAAATAATCAGAGACCCGTTGCCGCTAGATGCACTATTTTTCCCAAACGGTTCCTCGAGTCACTGAAATGTTTTCCAAATGCTTATGTCAGGTAAAGTCGTCGCTTTCTCATCCCAGTGCGATTACCGTACCGGCCTTGCGATAGGAATGCAAATGACTTATTATGTATTCATAAATGTACTGATCTCGACTTCCCTTTCCCTATTAGAGCAAAGTACACCCGAGTTAAATCAATTTAGTACAGGTAGCGTTTTTACCTTTCGTTCTTTTTATTATCTTTCTCACTCCTGTTGATTCCCATCACTCGCTGTCAGGCGATGTGTTCAGTAACGCCATATTTTTTCCTTTTAACTTCCCAGACTAGGTCAAGGCTTGCGCACGGATCTGACAAGTTTTCCCATTTCCTTTACCGCCGTAAACAAAACACGATGCACTGTATCAAATGTGCGGTGAAAGATACAATTTTAGTGATGAAATACCTTCTGAGGTTTACTTATTGAAAAGAAGAGTATTTTTTTTCAATGGCTTAAGGCCGGATTATCTCGAATAATGGAGCGTAAATGAGTTTGAATCGATAAAAGAAAAAACGCGTGGTTGTGCTATGTTGGCAAATATACGTTAGAAGGCGTGCCTCGAGAACCGAGGTGGGAACATGAATAAATTTGCCTTAGCAGCAATGGCTTCTAACAGCCTGGCTTTGGTTCGAAGCCATATCAAATAAACGACCTTAGCAACAAAGGCATCAGAGTGCTTGTCCTGTGTAACGGAAACACTTCAGACACTTTTGTACAACAAATAGATCGCCCTAGTAACGAAGACACGTCTTTGAGGCCTACCTCAACAATAGGGCGACATAGAGTTTTCTCTAATTATAACACATCAACGAGGTATGCCTTAGCAACAGACGCGTCAAATATCTTTCCCCGGCAACGGGAAGGTCTATGGTGCGAACCTTTAGCAAGAGAAGTCTCAAATGGTTTGCCGTAGTAACGGGGACGCGTAAAATGGTAGTATCATAGCAACATAGGTATCCGAGGGCTTGCCCTAGCAATGGATCCACGTGGTAACCGCTGCCTAGTAACGGACACCTTCGTAACCAACAATGTGACATTTCAAGAAGGAAATGTACTAAATGGAAGTGACAAGCCTCAACGTTAAATAGGAATTCGCTATTTAAATAAAGATGCTCGCACATAACCATGGTTTTATGGTGTGTTCTACTTACAAAAGTATAGGGACCCTTGCTTATAATTGATATTCATGCCACGTCCAACGCCAAGTTCGTTATGAGCACAGGCTCGTGGTGAAAATCAGTTATTAGAGAAAAAGGGCAAAGACGTTTATGTATTATTGTAGTTGCAGCCTGTTGAGAAAATCTCCTAAAAGGTTTGTATGGTTTGAATTGAGACCTTTTAGACAAGTGTACGGATATGGGGGAACGCTTCCGTCAGATGCGAGTATCACAAAATACCTTTTATCAAAATTGTCATAAAAAGCTTTTACGAAGAAGTGAGGAACAAAAACCTAGCATATGAAAAAGTAGGAAGTTTTCACTCTCCAAAGTGGCTTAATAAACACATAATTAATACTTGGCAAGTTGTTTTTTAACAGGGCTTCAACAAGGGAGGAGACACTAGGGGCAACGTGTCCCCCGCAATAGTTTTGCAAAGCCATATAATTTAAAGTCTATCAGGCAGTGTTTTTGTTTTTCAACTCTCCCTTTTTTGTTAGCTCAGCTATTAAAAGCACCATTAAACAGAATGAATTATGTAACCTTACTCTTAAAAAAATATAGTTATTCTATTCAATAGCTCAGCGTAGTAATAATAATGGTATTATCCGGGGATACTGGGGATTCCAGGGATAGTGACATTTCGATGTCTGACTTTGAGCCATAATTAATGAGAAACATGCTCAATTAGCAATTATTTGTATTGAGGAATTTCCCTCCGATTTTTTTGGGTATCTTTTCGGAGCCTTCCTGTTGTACTGACCTTGCTCAATGCCTTTATTTTTCATCTATTGTATGTTTTAGTGGTTAAGAATTATTTCAGTTACTTTCTTGAATTATCAAATGGAAATAGTAATGTGCGTGAGAACAAAATAGCGGCGTGTCGGCCTCTTAACAGCGCGACCTGCGCTACCGTGGCCACCTTGAAAGTGATGTAAAGTTAGCCTTTCTTTAGGCTTTGATAGTTTTCCGGCACGAAAACCCCGAAAAGTTCGCATAACCCGGCCGCCATTTTGGATGCGGAGCGCATTATCCAAGATGGCGGCCGGGTTATGCGTGCTCCGTGTTTTCGGGGTTTTCGTGCCGGAAAATCCAAAGCCTACAGGTAGGCTATTATAAAATTGGCCAATAGGATGTGAAAAAGGTACTATCTGACTGGTATGAACCTCGCTTACCAACAAGCGTGGGAAAAATAGCGTTTTAGTGCATATCAGAAGAAACCGCTGATACGCTGATAGGCATACCCCCCCCCCCAAAAAAAAAATAAATAAATAAATAAATAAAATTAAAAAAAGTTTGGTTCTTGGTGGCCACGGTAGCGCGTGCGCACAGCAAATGCACTGATGAATGATGCGAGTAGCAGTGCGAGTAGAGACTCTATCTGAAAAACAATCGAGCTCCCAAGAATCGATTTGATCACTTTGTAGCCAACGATCAATAGATAGTTCCGTTCTATCCTATTCCTATTTTATAACTGCGAGAGTCATTTCAAACGTTTTTGCTTGTGTCGCTGATAATAAAAGTAAATGATAGCGTTAAAACCAAAATAGGAACTTTGTGTGTGAATTCAAACTGTTTTTACCATTATAAACACAGATTATCAAGATAATTTATTTATCTAATCGCAAATCGTTCCAAGAATTAAAAATACTCCCATCACTTTTATCCTAGGCGGTTTATGATTGACTGATAGCTGTTTTAGATGGTAGATAGGACGTGATCGCTGCAGCCAATGACATGCAACGTTTCTTACGTATTTACGAGTTAAACAGGGATCCTTTTAACTTGTTGTAGTATTGAGATGAGTGTTTTTTGTAGTTGATATTTTCAAAGGCTTCCGACTTTGCACTATGAAGCAAACCAACGTAGACAGTATGCACAGGAACATCCTGTGATTAGGGGCGGTCTGCTTTGTCATGAGGTAAATGAACCTGCGCGTCTATTTTGATTCTTAAATTAAAACGTTTTTTCTTAGACACGGTTAAAATATATTTTAATCCAAAAAAGAATTTCTTATTAAAATTGTTTTCCCTTTTCATCAGCCAGTTGTCCCGTATTCCTAGCCTTGTCCACTTTTTTGCATGTTTTTTTTTTTTTCTAATAAGAACAAAACGTTTTGAAAACTGTTTGTCTGTATTGTTTGGAATTGTTTGTTGCATAGGTGCGGCAGTAGAAGTAGAATTGGATGGCTCGGAATTTTGAATGATAAAAAACATGTGTAAGATATGAAAGAACTTCAAAAAAGGAAGAAAGAGAATGACTATGTTTGAAAAAAGTATATATGGCCTGGTGTGTCAATTTGAAGGGTAATAGGGAAGTTACAAATTAACGTGATACAATCTGGACGTGAACCTGCAGCAATATTGTATAGAGACAGGTTGTCAAAAAGTAGTTTACTCGCTTTTATGCTTAAAATGCCAAGTTAGGCAACGCCGTATTTATCTGAATTTTCGTTTTTTAGACCTCTTTGCTTAGTCTGCCCTAAAGAAGAATAAATAAAGAAAATGTAATGTAAATCCGCCGATCCGCAACATTTTCGGGGCAAATCCGTGGATCCGCAGATATTTTTAGATCCGCATGGTTTGACAGATAAACAATAGCACCGATTGAAATTCATTTAAAATCCGAAATTCGACCGTCAAAGCAGTCAAAATCCGAAATCCGTGCCCAAATTGTCAACAGATCCGTGATCCGCCGTATTTCCAAAATCCGCCAATCCGCTGAAATAATCATTGAAATCCGTGATCCGTGAGCATTTTGGGGCCGAATCCGCCGATCCGCGAACCTATTCACCCCCCCTCCCCTCCCCCTAAAATATAGATCTGCTTGCATCGCAATTTTGTCCTATTTAATTCTTCACTCTCTCTAGTTTAGAATCTTCACTTTCCCTAGTTTAAGAGTTGGCACAGAGATAAACAACAAATACCGGTGTCGCTAGGTAACGACTAAATCGTCGACGACATTAACAAAGACATTCTAGTTTTCGCAACATTTTAAAGTATTCGTTTTGTTGAAACTGATTAGAACGGGCAGCTTTGTCTGTCAATCACGAGAGGGATTCTTAAAATTTATTTATATAAAGTTCTAACTGAACAATATGGAACTAGATATACAATACTAGGAAACATTGTGAACTGAATAAAAGTTACATTTGAACAACGACTATCTTGCTCAGTATTGTATTAAAACCAGACTTATAATACAATACAATTTATTCACTTCGCTGCATAAAGATTTAGTATATAGGCTTGTCTGAAAGTGAATTATAAATTCAAAGACTCCAGCAAAATTCCGCTTCTATTTTTCGTTTCTTAATTGGAAGCAATCACAGCCCCAAAAAATGTGACCCCCCTTAATTGGCGCCCACAAAACATAGCTCCTCCCCAGTAATGACCGCCCCCTTAGAAGCGCGTGCCTTGGGAAGTTCTCTCATTTTTGCTTTAAGGTTTTCAATATTTAATCGTAAAGCAGATTCTTGTTAAAAATGATAATGAGTAACTTAACGCCGTGTTTTAAAAAAAATTTCCGAACTTCCGTGATGTTTTTGCTTGATGTGTACGTTTATCCCTCGTTACGTTTCTCAACCGATATACTTCACCGAGGACGTGATACCGCTTAGCGGTTGACCACAAGTGTTTATGCTAAATGGAGGCGACAGCGCGATATATCATAGACTTCGGCTTTGTAAGGAAAAATTTACTTAGACATACAGATAGAACAGTTGAAGTCAAAGCTATCATATTGCTTCCGATGCCGACACTTTTATAGCATGCAATTTATAAGTCGGTTTAGAAGAAACAGATAAGATTTTTTTTAAAACACGTACATGATACTGAAATACATCATATAATTTCAGCAGATTTAAACATTTGTGTTCTTAGTTATTTTCAAACTCTTTAAAGAATAATCGATCACCCACTCCTTTGTTTTTGTTTATCATTGAAAATACAGCGGTTTATTCGCAAGGAAGCGTCAAAATAACAATCTACGAATGAAGTCTGATACGTCATTGACTATATTTGATAGAAAATATTTTGGTTACTGAATTAGCAGATTGAAATGGATGATTTGTGTGACTCGCCATTTAGCGGGAGCATAAAATGGCGACGTGATACATCAATTAAACCGTTTAGTGTCCCTTAAGCCGAACACTTCCAGCGTTAATCGGGATGGTAAAACCCACGTTTTTCTTCTTGAAGGATGAGACTAAAATTATAAAGTAATAACTAAGATTTAACCGTTTTCTACGTTCGCTAGTTTTATTTCGATCTACTCGGTGGGACAGCTTTTCTTTTCTTATACTTATTTGATTTGCTGTAACCAGCAGGAATGTGTCTGGGTAGCCAAGGCTTCTTGTAGTCAAATATTGACTAATGCAGAAAACCAGTAATGCTATGCATTCGCACTAAAACAATCTTTTACTTTAACAAGGTTTTTCTTTGCCTGATATTATTGCCAAGTTTCTTATTGCGATGAAAGCATTACTAGCTAAATGATGATAATGATGATGTTGATGATGATGGTGGTGGTGGTGGTGGTGGTGGTGGTGATGGTGATGGTGATGGTGGTGGTGGTGGTGGTGATGGTGATGGTGATGATGGTGATGGTGATGATGGTGATGGTGATGGTGATGGTGATGGTGATGGTGATGGTGATGGTGATGGTGATGGTGATGGTGATGGTGATGGTGATGGTGATGGTGATGGTGATGGTGATGGTGATGGTGATGGTGATGGTGATGGTGATGGTGATGGTGATGGTGATGGTGATGGTGATGGTGATGGTGATGGTGATGGTGATGGTGATGGTGATGGTGATGGTGATGGTGATGGTGATGGTGATGGTGATGGCGAATGGTAATTGCCAAATGTCAGTTCTACGACCGAGAGGTGTTTATGGGTAGTAATTATTTGTAAAAATAAAGGTGATAAATAATCTCAAGCGATGTCAGAACCATATATTAATTACATTAAATGGACAGTCGTATGTTTTATTTATATTTTTCTGAATTATTTTTCGGAACAAATATTTTGGGATCCATGGATCCTTTCGGTCGTAGAACTGCCATTTCACAATCGCCATTTGCCGTTTGCAATGACAACCTTTTTTGAAATAGGTGTATGCAACCGACAACAAATTTGTTGAACAGTTTAAAATCCCGTGCTGGAAACCTAGGTTATCCCCCGCGTTCTTATAAATAGCGCTAAAGAATTTGAACAATATCCACCCCTTCCCCCTCCCCCTGAAATCACCAGCCCCCCTCTCACCCCCCTCCCCCCGATACTACTACCCACCTCTCTCCCCAAACTTTCGCTCCCCACTTATGGGACCAATCCGCCGCCCCTGATAGCCATAACAACAATTTTTCAACGAATTTTATTCCATTTGCAGCATGCTCGAGTATCCAGCGCTTCTGAGCTTTGGGGCGCACCACGTCCCACATGCTATTTGGATTTTCCTTGCATAGTACTTTTCACGTCTTACCAGATCTAAGGCTTTTTGCATAACCCATCCACCTCTAGTTTGTTAAAAGACGAAGCCACGAGTGCTAAAAGGGAAGGTAGATGGGGAAACTACAGAAACAAACAAACAAAAAAACAAACAAAAAAAACTCTTGAAACTCACCCTCCCACCAGGGAGAAGTTGGATGTCACCCAGCCTAGTCCCAGGCGTTCTTATCGGGTTTCCTGTGTTCAGCCTAGTCCCAGGCGTTCTTATCGGGTTTCCTGTGTTTAGCCTAGTCCCAGGCGTTCATACCGGGTTTCCTGTGTTTAGCCTAGTCCTAGGCGTTCTTACCGGGTTTCCTGTGCTCGGAGATGAATCGTGAGGTAGCCTTGTACGGGTAGGCTGGTACGAGCTTTAGTTTCCTGTGACGTCACCACTCTTACCATCCACAGGAAACCCAACCACAGGAAATCCGATAAGAACGCCTGGGACTAGGCTGAACACAGGAAATCCGATAAGAACGCCTGAGACTAGACTGAACACAGGAAACCCGATAAGAACGCCAGGGACTAGGCTGAACACAGCAAACCCGAAAAGAACGCCTGAGACTAGCTAGATGTTACCATAATAGATTCCTGCATTTTTCTTTCGCATTAACATTTTTCAAAAGTCCTTGAAGAGGAGTCTACTGAACCGAAGTTTATTCTACCGTTTCCGTGTACTTTTGAGCTTAATCGAATTTTATGTGGTTAAAACAACAACTGTTCATCGTGTCACCAGGTAAAATATGCGCGGATGCGCGGCGCTTGAAGAAATATCGACGCGGTTGCGCATAGGCCCAATAGAAGGCCAATACAAAGCGAAAGTCTGTCCACAACCCGAGACGCGGTCTTCCACTCCTCTTCCCACATCTTCGCCTGTGTTGTGTCCTCCGCCTCAGAAGATACAACTTGCTTCTTGACTGCCTTCTTTTTGAACTTGAGTCTGACAATCGGAGACCGTCTATGCTTCACGCCGTTTTCCAGTTGTATGCTTTCTCGTTCATCCGAGATATCCTCTTGGTCGTCTACATTACTCAGTAGCTCATCAGGACAGGAGTTCTCGGTGCCGTCCATGATTTTGTCAAGAAAGGAAGAGTCCATGTTTATTTGGCTTGATATCTTTTGTTTTTGTGCGTAATAGAGGTATGTGCGTTCTACACGAAGGATGTCTGCTAGAGCCCCGAGCATCAAGACTTTCATCCATTGCGGCATCTCTGTCTTCTTGTAGTAAAAGTTGATGACGATGCAGGTGGCTGCGAGGCCCAGTCCGATAGCGGATATGGTTACTGTGTAGTACACCCCTGGAGAGAAATCGAACTAATAGGTTAGCCCGGTACAGGGCCGTAGCGGGGGGGAGGGGCACTGGGCCGCGTGCCCCCAATAATAAAAAAATATAAGGAAACTGCCAGGAGGGGCAGGAACAATGTTAACTCTTTCCCACCTCTCACCTAACAGGAAGAATGTAACCCTTTCCCACCTCTCAACAAACAGGAAGAATATAAGGAAATGACCAGTAGGGGCGGCAGGAACAATGCTAACTCTTCCCACCTCTCACCTAAACAGGAAGAATATAACCCTTTCCCACCTCTCAACTAACAGGAAGAATATAAGGAAATGACCAGTAGGGGTAGGAAAAATGTAACCCTTTCCCTCCTCTCAACTAACAGGAGAAATGTTAACCCTTTCCCTCCTCTCACCTAACAGGAAGAATATTAACCCTTTCCCACCTCTTACCTAACAGGAAGAATATAAGGTAATGACCCGTAGGGGCAGGAACAATGTTAACCCTTTCCCTCCTCTCACCTAACAGAAAGAATGTTTCCGAAGACGGTGGCAATTTGTTTGACGTGAGCTCTTGGAAAATTGACATGGCCATCAGGACCGTAATGCATAGCGAGATCCTCTCCCCAGACTCCGCCGGTAGGATGAAGGTAAGGTAAGTCATGCAGGCGATGAGGGAACACGGGAAGATCATGTTCATAATGTAGTAGTACGGTCGCCTCACAAGCGACATGGTAATGGTGACATCCTCGTATGGGTTCGGGCAACACGTATATTTGATCTAAGAGAGGGAACAAGGGAAGGTCTTATCCATGACGTAGTACAACAGTCGCCCGATTACAGTAAATACAGAGTAAATGCGAAGGTGAAGGCGTACCTGTTAAGACCGGTTTAACTGGTTTGCGTATGACTAGGGAATTTGCTTAGGGTTTATTCCAGGTTGATTTAACGTTACTTTTATTGTCATCTTTTTTACTGAATTAATAAAAAAACACCATTCTTAGCGGTCACTTTGTTCTGTGTAGTTTGGAGATCTTCTCCCTTAGCTTTACTATCTATTGATTCAAAACATACTGTAAGCATGTTTACCCGTTTCTTTTTTATGGTGAGTTTAGGGATCTCCCATTCCTTGTTGGTGAAGGTATCCATGACTTTCGTCTCATTGGCGTCTATTTTCATTTCCAGTTTACTCGTGTCGTACATCCACGAGGCGAACTGCAGGTCACATGACTGCTCGTCAAACGGGAAATACCGGATATCCATGGGGCATGCGCTGTGGAACATGGCGGGAGCAAGCCATATCATTGTGCCATCCGCCTGCATCTCAATCTTCGTCTTGTACTGGAAGCCCCCCGCCAAGTCATTCTTAGGATCAGCGCTGTTGAATGAGAATACATTGTGAAGAAAGTAAGTGTGTAATAAAGGTGTCCAATATATGCACGAAGTTAAAAAAGCACACTCAGGAGAAATGTTATTTACTGGCCATTTACATATCCATATTGAAATAAAATAGTGCGTTCGCCCAAAATTAAACAAATAATTTCTTCTTAAGCATTTAGCGTGTAATCAATCAAAATGCCTTGATAAACCTTACTTTCTTATAGTTTGTTGTCAAATGGTTTATGGTGCGACAATGAAAATATGGGAGGTCCGCTTAAAGTTCGCATTTCGGTAGTCATGCAGGGCCAGATCTAGCACCCCCCCCCCCCCCCCACCCCCCCGCGCCCCCCCACCCACCATTTTCAGACATTTGGCTTAAAAAAAAACAAATATAAGGAAATTATACGGAAGAACAATCCACCCCCACCCCCTTTTGAAACTTTTGCTTCCGCCCCCACTTTTTTAAACTTCTGGATCCGCCCCTGTCATGGTAGATTAAGTAGTTTGTCGCTAGCCGGGCTTATGCTGTCTGTTGGGTAACAATGAAATATCGTTAGTCGGTTAATAAAATTTTCGGTAGTTAATTCCATGTTTTGTCGGCAGTGATGCTGCTAATCTCTGTTAAACTTATATAGGCCCTGTTTCAACTTAGCGTACTTGTTATAGAGCACGATATCCGGGACCCACAGTCTGTCGGGCTCCACGTGTAGAGTATTCACCCCGCCGAACTCGGACGCGTTCCACGAAAGGCTTGGGTTCACCCACTTCTAGAGTATAAAAGAAAGTCATGTTAACCTCCTCGAGACTGCCTTCTAACAGTAAGGCAAGTAGTCCAAAACAAACGTATCTTTGGGATAAATACAGTAGAGCCCAGCTAGGGACACTTTGCTTAAAATGAACTGTCTCCAAGGTCCCTTGCCTAAGAAGGACACCTCATTATAAAGAACTGTTTTAAAGGTCCCGATAAATATTTTAAAGGACAAAGGACACGAAGGACACTGCTTAAAAAGAACTGTTTCCAAAGGTCCCTTGCCTAAGAAGGACATCTCATTATAAAGAACTGTTTTAAAGGTCCCGATAAATATTTCAAAGGACAAAGGACGGTAAGGACACTGCTTAAAATGAACTGTTTCCTAAGGTCCCTTGCCTAAGAAGAACACCTCATTTATAAAGAACGGTTTCCAAGGTCCCGATAAAAACATATTCAAATGGTTTTAGTAAACTTTTAGCCACTTGATAGAGACATCAGTCGACGTCTGGCGTTGTGGTCATAAGATCCTCTTAATAGAGTTTTAAGGATCCCAACGCTGTCCTTATTAAATGGGTTTTCACTTTATGAGGATATTGTGTGTCCAAACGGGTCCTTATTAACAGGGTTCTAAATGTGTGATGACACTTTAGTGGGTCAGAACAATGTCCTTTTCACATGGGTTTTGTATGATGACAGTTATTTGGGTCCGAACGTTGCCATATTAACAACTCTCTGATGAGAACAGTTTTGTGGGATCCAATGATCAACAGGGTGATACTGTATGAAAACACTGTTGAGGGTACCAACAGTGTCCTTATTAACAGGGTTCAACTACTGTATTTTTTATTATTCTGTTGATTATCGCATTACTCACCTGTTTCAGATACCAATGTGCCAGAACCACGTTATTTTTCTCGTCCTGACAAGAATTACAACGTTATTAGTTACGGAACTCTATAGATATTTTAGGGGGAGCGGTAAGGCGGAGACGGTGAGGGGCGGGAAAAGGAACCCTAAAACATTCCGCGCAAACGAAATGTATCCATACTGTGTAGAAATTTACGACAAAAGCGCTGCTACACACAAATGGCGCACTAGTATCCACTGACAATATAGTACTCAAAACTAGAAAACATCCGGCCCCTAATTGGTTCGAGTGACTCGAACAGACGATCTCACCCAAGGTGCCACACTCACCACCGCCGCTATGCGTCCGAGCTTAGCGCCAAATGTTACCACCACGGGATTGTTGCCTCCTGGATGGATGTCTCTGTCGTAGTTGGTGAAAAGGTAGCGTAGGAGTATCTGTTGATAACTTTGCTCCATGCGAACGGCGCTTTCTGTGCCTATGGGTAGAAAACAGCGACGTATTCGTACCGTGCCTTTTCTAGGAAGTCTTATAGCCATAAGCTGCTAATAAAATTCGCCTTTGCTAATGTATTCTGGCACTGACCCTAATTCTCAGCTTTCAGCCTCTTGGAAAAAAATAAGAAACGACGGAAAGGGGGAAGAGGTTGTGAACTGACGCGGTTTCCCATGGAACTGTACAACCTATTTGAAATAAGGTTACACTCGGGGGATCCTATGTGCCGTGGCTGTGCAATAGGGGTATCAAATTAATGAGCGGATAGGAATTAAAAAATTTAGCATTCTCGTTCATATGCCTAAAAACATCCCCATGTTTTTGACAGACCAGGATTCAGCCTTTTGTTATTATTCATTGTAAGTTACCCATGAACCTATGCGGGATACGACAGATGGATTAGTGAGTGCCACCGTATATGAGATAGGTGTGTACAAAATGCCCGTAGCTGTGCCAACAAATGTTACTTAGTTCTCGGGCTATAGGCTACCCGGCTACGCCCTTTTAGAATTCACCAACTGGGGGTCTATCACAAATCCTTCTTTCAAATACGGAGAGTAGCGGGAAAATGGCGGCTGAATCGCGATTTGCCTAAGTTAGCGACGACTCTTAACGGACTTTGTGCTATCCCAGAAAAAGAAAAAAACAAAACAAAGGCAACCAGATATGGAATGAGGATTTTCAACGGTAGAAAAAAAAAAAACAACCGAAATCACGGATAAATTCATGAATATTTTCAAGTTGTTCAACTTTCAGCGGGAAATCCCCGAGGGATGAGAGAGATGTAAGTAACATTTTAATGGTGTTTGTTTACAATAACTTCGGCCTTCGGCCTCATGGTCTATTGAATCATATTTCAATCGTCCTCGAGGTCTAATTGTTAAATAGTGGCAATGCTTACGCTGTGATGTACAGTCTATATGTATATGAACCGAAATTTTCCGATTGTACGATTCTCTTGATCTCAATCTAGGCGTTTTAACACAAGTTGATGACTTACCGCTTTCTCCGAACACTTTGCCTACTACAGACGCGACAAGTAATAGCGCTACGAACACCTTCCATCGCCAACAGTTATGCATTCTGTCGTGTCTGTGTCTCTTCTTCACTTGGCATTACGGCAACTGGCCCCTGAAAAAATTCAATACACATACAATATGACGAACACCTTAGGGACAAAGCCTTATTATTATAGTACAGAACAGCTTGAATATGATGGACACCGGCGCGTACACAGGGGGGTGCGCAGGGTGCGCGCGCACCCCCCCCCCCCCCCCTTGGCGGCCAAAGGAATCTTCAAATACCATGCTTCTTTCAAATAACACTTTTCAAACCACGACTGCGAACTCCGCTTTGCCAATCCTGGGTACGGGCCCATTATAGTTAAACCTTCTTTAAGGACACCCTCGGGACCGAACAGTCGACATTATAATACAGTGTTACCTCAATATAACGGACACCTTCGGGACTGAACACTCAGTTCAATTATATTGTGGAACCTCTTTTTCGGACACCCTAGGGACCGAAGAGTCGATATTATAATACAGTGCAACCTCATTATAACGAACACCTTCAGGACCGAACACTCCGTTCTAAAATAAAGTGGAACATTAATTTAATGGACAGCCTCCGGACCGAACATTCAGTATAAAAATAAAACCTCCATTCACCGGACACCATTGATCGAACATTCATTATTGTAATTAATGTGCCCCTTATATGGAAGATATGATACACCATTAGTACGGGTATACCCGAGCGTTCCCTATTCGCACAATTATTATTTGTTTATCAGTTTATATCAAATTGAAGGTCGTATACACCTATTCTGATTTTTTTAAAGTTATCCATTTTTAGATATCTTATTTTCATTAAGAAATATATATAATATATTTTCGACAAATTTCAAATCGGTTCAGAAGTGTCCGTTTTACAAAGGATGCCCTCTTATTAAAAGTCCATTATAAGGAGGGTCCCCCGAGTTTTATTTTGCGAGGCATTTGGCAGTTGTTTATTGTTTTGTCTCCCCTGGTTACTTACTCTTAGAGAGCACAATCAAAAAGCAATTTCATTTCTTTCTTATAAATAGTTTTTTTTATTTTTCCGGATGATTAAAAATCTCATTTAAATATTTGACCTTGATAAGCGAAGCCAATTTTGCAATACCCTCGAGATTACGAGAATCCTAACCCGTGGTAGGAAGTGTTCTCTGTATATTGAAATGTGGCATAGCTGGCTTAGTAGCCTTTGGAGGACGAAGTTGAAACAGATCAAAACAGAACATTGCTTTTTTGGTTTTAGAAACCTTTTTTAACTGATTCCTTTTTTCTTCGAATTTCATATAAAATAAACAAATTAAAACTCGACTCACACGCTGAGTCTTTCACTTGGGGCTTCTTTCTGGAGATCAGGTTCCGGATGCCATATGTTCGATTTTACAGCTCCACGTTGATTTTATAAAATCATTCACCCAATTTGAATTAAGATAAGGTTTTTTTTATCCTAAAATATACATGAAGGGTGATATCGTTTTTGAAATGTTCGTATTGTTTGTTCAAACTATTGTTCCAATTAAAGAAATTGGCTGTACCTTTAGCGACTCTTTAAAAAGATTTTATAATCATTCAAAAAAAACTCGGTTTTCCTTAATGTATTTGGTTTTTCATGCACCACATAATTTGTTTCTAGATTTCTAAATAATACTATACACACTTATTAACAAAGTCTCCTAGGTATATTAGCCTTAGATGCTTAACTTCTCTTTAAGTATCGTACTACTAATGAGTAAATGACTCTCTTTCCAAGTGAAAAGTGAAATTATACCGAACATTTTTTCCACTTCTATTTTCATGCTATGTTGAATTGTGTGAAAAAGACCTCTAAGCGTTTTTCTTGGTTAGCAAACATCTGTTAATTGGTTTTTGTCGTGTGTTTTCTTAACACCTGAAACAAAAGGCATTTCGCACTTTTCGCTAAATGTCTAATATTTAGTATTCATGTTATCTTTGTGTAACTCAACTCGTTTCACTCGTAAATTTCTATTTTCTAATAATAGTACCCTTATTATAGTAACCATATAAGCTTACCTAATGGGTACACGACTCCATGATCGTGAGGTACGAAATATATTATATCCGCCTCTGCAAAAATTCGATCTTCGTTGTTTTTCATTGAACGGAAAATGCGGCAAAGCCTGTTGTGGTCACGGCTCTGTTTAAAATTCGTTTTATATGAGATATCCGTAATAAGGATTTCTAATTATTTTTTATCCAACTGCAATCAGTGAGTTAAAGTCACAAGCAGGGAAAGTGTACTGCATCAACCAATGCGCGACCGAGACAGATATAAATGTTTTTCCTTGGTTATTGTACTCATTTATATCATAGAATATTTAATTCACTTTTTTTCATTATTTTGTTATTCATCGGCACCATCAACCTTACCTTGCTGCTCCAGTGTTTAGATCTTGCCTTATTGCATACTTGAGGTATAAACATAGGTTGATGGTTTTATCGTCCGCACTTATCCATAAGAGGAACCTGTTTTATTTGATGCGGTGATGAGTGAAGCCGATAGCTGCCCCATTATACCTCATTGCATATGTACATTTGCATTAAGAAACCAAGCCAGACTTGAAAGGGCAATTGCCTTAGATCACGAAATGCTTTGCCTCCCGAATTTTAATATAAAGGCTCATAATGAATTATTGAGAAAGGGGTCGGAAAGCACTCTAGATTATTTTTACTTCTTAACTTTTCAATGCTAATTATATTGGTAGCGTTAATGTGGCGCTGAAATGTCACTTTTCAATAAAACCTTGTTGATATAGCAAATTGCGGCCCAAATCATGTGTCGTAATTATTTTTTTTATGGTCACCGACGTCTGTTCTTAAATGTTTTTTCCTACTCTTAGAGTGTCGCATTTATTATCATGCAATTTATTTAATGACTTTGTATTCTGCATACATACTTTAAACACAATCACTTGCTGGGTATAAAAATAATATGCCTTAATTTTCAATCCTACACCATTCGCACAACTCGATAGGCTAGAGATTTTTGTGTGTTTTTATTTTATTTTAGAATAAAAGCTTGTCATGTTTTTGTATAGAGTTCACGCACATTTTCCCGAACTGCTTAGCTTACTAGATAACTTGCATTTGGCCGCTCATCTTTGTTGAATGTAGATCATCACCGCGAGAATGGGTGCCGTTGCAATTAAAAGCTTTACCCTATCGCGCAAAGGACCCATCTTTGAGCTATATCACCCTTTCGCTTCGGTGATCATTGGTGGAGGGCTTTATAGGGGGGGGGGGGGTTAGTTCTTTGGTATGGATTTTATGTAATTCTTTCGGTCACCAAGTCTCAACTTGGTGCTAAGGGTTATCTAGGCTTATTTTATGGCCTCTTCCTCATCACTAAATGTCTTGGAAGCGATTGGTTTAACCAATCAATGCAAGCCCAGTCAAATTGAACACTAAAATGAAACAATTGGGTTAGAAACTGTATCACTTTATTTGCAATCACCCCCAATAATCAAACGCTAGGATGAAGTTAACATGTTACAAAATTCGTCACTTATATGGGTAACCACTGATCAAGGTGTTTCTCTCGATTTCGTGAATGTGAATCCTGTGCTAATCCCATGCTAATTATTTACTGTAACATCGCAACACAACCTTCTGACTCAAGAGAAGAGAAAATATCAATGTCGCAAGGGCTTATGATAATGTTTTTTCAAGCTTGTAACATTATCATAATAATAAGATTGTGTATCAATATGTATTAAATCTGTTCTTGCGAACATCCGTAACATCTTATCGAGCTTGTCGCATATGAAATGACGTGTCCATGGAAACTGAGATCACCTCCAGCCTTTAAACGTGGACCAAACCAACGGAAAGAAAACGTTTCCTTTTAAACATTCTCTTTAAATATTATCCTTTTTTTTTTTACTAAAAACCTACTTCCGTCTATAATGTTACAATTTTTGAGTTAAGAGCTCTTGAGAGAGACCCGAAAGAGCCTTTGACTAAAATGACAACTACAGGAAGATATTTATGTTGGTTTGCTTCACGTTGATCAAATCAAGTTAGATAGATTGGACTAGCCAGCTGATTAAAGAAATCGCCCGTATACTAGTAACAAATGCGAAATAGGTGGAGAGTCTACCCAAAGTGATGTGGAGCAGACATCGATCGGGAAACCTCGATCGTCATTCCTGCCTTATCGTAGGCAAAGTGGGGCGCTATATGCCTGGGTAAAAGAATGATTTCTTCCAAGTACAATTAGAAGTTCTCCACCCATTGCATGCCCTGCAACCGGCAATTGAGATATTAACGGGACGAAATGTGTGCACTGGTTCCCATGCATTCACGAGTACTTCTTAAACACGAGGGTTTCGCTATAAAATGGAAAGCTCCTCCTGCCCCCGGGCTCGACTTTGCAATTATAATTAGAACACTGCACAGGTAACAAGACAGTTATTTTAAGAGAATGATAACTTAGTTAACTGCTGTCCACTCTTGTTTTCGGTGCAAAATGTTAAATTTTGCGCTATCCATAATCTAACGCGTGAGCATAAATTATTCTCGCGATGTGTTAAAATGCTCGTATTTCAGAGCGCACACAGCTTGGTACAGCATTCTTTTACTATAAATAGAAACATTTTAGGTGGACAAGGTATAGAATATGAAATTTGAATTTAGCGCTCAGAATAATTGTCCTGACATGTTGACTCATTGACTGCTGATTGATAACTGATTGTTCTTGAGCCCAGGGCTGGGAGGAGCTTTCCCTTTTATAGAGGAACCTCGTGTTTAATATGTACTATGTCTGCTATATGTAAACATTGACCACTTCTGCCACTTCCTAGTTATGAATGCTTTGTGTTTCATTTTTCATTGCAATAAAGACTGTCTCCATATGATAACATTCCGACTGTCGTATAAAGCGTTCCAGAAGACTGCCTCGATTATATGGAAACGATCTTTTGAGCGAGTCTCAACAGTTCTGCCTACATTGTTATATTGAGCTTATGCAAGCATCACACCTGCAGTTCTTTACCCTAACCGTTTTGATTCTGAACTTTTTTTCTGATACGGCACTTGCTAGACCACAAAGACAAGAGATAAGTTAAACATCGCAAGATCACACTATCCCTCCTCGTTTGGTAAAGACATCAAGTTCTCGAATCTGATCTTTTGCTAAAAAGCGAGTATATTCACGGCGCATTCAGGTATCATCTCTGTCACTTCGATGCGACTCCAAAAGCACCTTTTCTACCACAATCAACTATCAACAACTATCTTCAGCTCTCGATACCCTCCCCCAAAAACATCGCCTGGATCCTCGGAGCTTGCAGGAAAATTGCGCCGAAGGTACACACACTGACAATGACAGCAACAATGAGGGTACATCGGTCCAGAATCTTGGCTGCCATTTGCCAGTCTTTGCCGTAAATGTGCTGTCCATCGTTCTCGTCGTCGTCGCCGTAATGAAACCCGGTGTGACCTCCATCTTCTTTATCATCCAACACCTGAGTCTCTCTTAAATTGCTTAAATGTTTACAGACCTGACACTCCCCTGAGTTGGGCACTTCGTTAGACACGTTGGAATCATTCCTGAGTAAGCTCAGCGCCTTCAATTCACAGTTCCCCTTGATAAACGCGACGCCGTCTTTGGAGTTTTCCTCGTAGTTTGCGCCCTTCCCCAAGAGTGAATCGTCGGTTTGAGCGGATTTAGGCTGGTGCCTTATACGCGCTATTGGTCCTAAAATGTTGAATACTATCTTTTGTATCCAAAAGGGCATTCTTGTTTTCCTGTAATGGCAGTTTATGATAATTGATGTCGCGAAAAGGGCGAGGCCAATCTCGGCGATTGCACCGGAGTAGTATTGTGCTGAAAGAGAAAAGAAACAAGATATCGGACATTCTTTTCAAACGAAGACAAACAAGTGGTGTAACCCCTATATTATTGTTTTGCTAGATGTACCACTGATAATCACAATGAATGCTCAGAATCAATCATGGCTGTTGCTTTTTCTAGCCAGAAAACTATCAAGAGCCGCCCCAAACAACCCTCTTCCAATCCAAAATCAAGGTGTGACCCTCTCCCACATTCAACTGCCCCTGAAGCTCCACGAGAGGTTTATGTTTTCCTCACCTTATACATCTGTATGAACCACCCCTGACAATGACAGTAGCTGCTCTGACTCAATCATGATCTTAAATACTTACCCAATAACGGCGTGTGATCAGACTCCACTGGTAATTTCTCGGAAGTCAGTTCTTGGAAGATCGCCATTGCCATGAGCACAGTGATACCCAGACCTATCCTCTCTCCACTCTCGGGCGGGAGCACAAAGATCAACAGCACCATCACTCCAATTAGCGAGCATGGCACTACCAGATTGACCAGGTAATAGTAGTAACGGCGCCTTATATGGACATGGAGAACCACACTGGGAAAGGGGTAGGGGCAACACGTGTACTTGACCTAGAGACGAGAGAAACATGGCTTGACCAGAGACAAAAAGAAGTATGGTCCTAGGTATTGAAAAGAATTGGCGAAGACGCGCAATGGGATGATTGACTTTTGCGGGTCCATCTCTACTTAGCTAATATACTGTATATTATGGAGTTTTAAACGTGATGAGGCTGTTTCAAACAACTCGCGAAGGTAAACAACAATGCAAATTTATTTGTCTTGCGTGCGCGGTTCCCCGCCTTCAGTTCCCGAATGAATACTCGCGCGCCTTGTGAACAAATATGTTGGTTATTGTGGATTGTCTGGCCGTAGGTTGTTTTTTTTTCAACTCAACCCAATTCCGCATGGCTTTGAGTTTACCTACCGACTTCCGTTTTGCTTCAAACTTGATTAACAGCCATTCTGTGTTCTTCTCGAATTTCTGCGAGCCCGTCTCGCCATCGTCGATCTGGAGGTCAAGCTGAGAGGCATCAAAAGCCCAGGAGCCGAACTCCAACGTACAGTGCTGGTCGTCAAATGGGAAATACCTAAGGTAGCGAGGACACTTGTAAGATTTGTGCTTATTATCGTTTGAGACAATTAACTTAGCCCAGCTACTCCTTATGTCCTTTAAAAAAACAATCAACACGGCGTGGCCTTTTTAGTTTGGAAACTTTGACCCTCGGAATGCCAATAACGCCCATCCAGGGTGATTTGGATAAGGGGTTGTTGAATACTATATTACCCTCGAGAAGCTCACGACCCTCCTATTTAGGTTTATTTAAATGAGGGGTTTTTACCTAGTGTTAACATCACACGTGCTCTTAAACATCGCAGGAGAAAGCCAGGAGTTGTACCCGTTAGAACGGATCTCTATCTGTGTTTTGTACTTCTCTGTTCCACCACCAAGGCGATCGTCCTCCTCCGCGCTATCAACGAAACGAACGCTGTATAAGGCAATGAACGGTGCGCGTCGTTACTGGCGAGTCAGATGGAAGTGTTAGCGGGTTATGAGGAGCAAAGCCTTGTCGCTAATCTGGCAGGCAAGAGTTGCATGTCAGGAGAGCAGGAGCAAAGCCTTGTCGCTAATCTGGCAGGCAAGAGTTGCATGTCACAGGAGAGCGAGCAAATTAAGTGACGGTTGAAATTGGTTTACAAGGGATTGGGGGCCTAAGGTATTTGCCGATTTTGTTTGACTCCAATTCAGAATCCAATTTGAGTTTCTAAAGCAATACCTTCATTAAGTTTTCCCGTTTAAAGGCTATATTCTAACTTGTAAGACGTGATTCTTGAGAGTACAATTGCCCCCCAAACCCCTGCTTCTCTTCATCAACAAAGCCTCTCTCGCCATCCTCATTTTGTACACATAAAACTCATTCCCTCTTGACATCTTTAACACATTACCCTGAAATAACGGTTTTTTTATCAAGAATCACTGACGAGACTATTTTCCTATTAGTCTATAATATTTCGTTTGTATGATCGTTTATGTCCGTGATGGTTTTTAATTTAGCACTTGTTAGGGCTTTGTGACATGCAACAGCGAAGAAGTAGCTGTTTCAGTGAGCTTAAAGAGTTTTACAAGAAAGCGTTTTATTTGGTTAACAGTGAGTTTTTTGCCAGAACCACCTTTAATCCATGCTTTAATACAATATTATTAATGGACATTTTTGACTTTACACATGCATTATTTGTAGATATATATTTCCAATAATCATCAAAGAGCAAAATTTCATGTTTGAATGATCAAATTCGTCCTTTTAGGGAATGTTCATTAAATACCCTAAGGGGGATGTGACTCGGAACACCTTAAAATTCAGAGCCCTCCTCCAGTGTATTTTTTTCTGAACATGAGGGTCATTATAAGAGCCTCTAAAAGTTGGTCTAATTAATGTAAAATGTTAAGGAGTTATTAAGGGACATTCACTGTGCTACTCTCCCGCAACAGTTTCATTTACATTCAAGCAGACATCTCACCTGTTGTAGAGTAAGATGTCAGGAGTCCATGGGCGTTTGGGACTGACGTAAATCTGACTCACGCCACCGTACTCGCTAGCATTCCACGACAAGTCGGGATTTGTCCATCTCTAAGACAGGAAACGAACTGATTACGTGGCAACGAAAAATTCGAAGCAGATATCCTTCCCACATAGAACATAATTTCGATGATCTTCACCCCGGTATATGACCTTCAGCCGAGTATACTCACGATTTAGGTGAGCATATTATTACAAATAGTGAAATAGCCGAACGAAAAAAGAGAACCCAAGGGAATAAACAGGGTCTGGATGGGGTTAACCGACTAGCGACAAACGGATTGTTTAAAAGTAACTGACTACCGACAAAACATGAAAAATCTATTAACTAGCGACAAAAACAATATTTGCTGACTACCGACATTTTATTTTTTCCGGTATTTTTACTTTTTACTAACATCGTCAATCTACTTAAATTCGGCCATTTGAAAATCTTCACTTTGTTTTTCCTGTTGCATCATTTTTTCAGTCAATTATTAATCCATAATTATATTATTATCAATAAGTTATTAATTACTTATCCATTAAATCTGGTCCAAGAGCGAATACTAGCTTAGATTCAACTAGCTTAGAGACCGATACTTCTTACCGACTACTAGTTTTCCGACAAACCCATCCAGACCCTGAATAAATGATCCACCTTCACTGTGATCTTGACGACATTTGTGTGAATAGGTTCGTGAATAGGTTCGCGGATCGGCGGATTCAGCCCCGAAATGTTTACGGATTACGGATTTTGATGATTTTTTCAGCGGATTGACGGATTTTGGAAATACGGCGGATCCACGGATCTGTTGACAATTTCGGCACGGATTTCGGATTTTGACTGCTTTGACGGTCGAATTTCGGATTTTAAATGAATTTCAATCGATGCTATTGTTTATCTGTCAAACCATGCGGATCTAAAAATATCTGCGGATCCATGGATTTGGGCCCGAAAATGTTGCGGATCGGCGGATTTACATACCCCTATTCACCCCTCCCCCCCTTTTAGGATAATATAATGCAATTTTACGAAAAGAATGTTAAGCGGATACTAAAGCTAATGTTGTAATGTCAAGGGGGATAGATTTAATACATTTTACACAGCTAAGTACGGTGGTAAGACTTTTCACAAATTGCGCAGAGAACTTTGATGAGAGACTAACTGTTTACACCCTTAGCAGTAAAAAAGTTTTGCTTTAAAAACTCTGCGTTTACCTGCTGCATCCACCACTGTGTTCTAAACGTGTTCTCTCTTTCTTTCTGTGGGCAAAAAAGTACAGCAAATGCGTGAATTAAAATAAAATGACTATATCTATAACAGCCAAATAAAATTGCTGATGACTGGAGCTGATGGCAACGTAAAGGTCATTCGATGTCACGTGACTGGAGCTGAATGTCACGCCCCCTGGTTGTCACGTGACAGGGTTTGATCGTTGCGTTACGGAAGTTAGATTACACGTACCACTGCGATGATCCTGATCAGCTTGGCTGCAAAGGTTACCATAACAGAACTGCTGTTTCCTCTAACCATCGGTTTCGCGTCTCTGTCGTAGTTCTTGAATAAATCTGATATGAGTCGTTGCTGAGGGCTGTCATGTTTTTTGGCGCTCGATTGCGAACCTAGACACACGTCACTTCGATTAATACAACGGGAATAGATTTTACAAAAACGTAGGAAAAAAACACCGGACAGCCTCTATCTGCTGGTGTGCGTCGGACCTTGTGGTCTGCCTCGACAGTTGATTAATTAATAAAACCTTTAAAAGAAAAATTCGATAACAACGCAGATTTATGTTTTTAGAACGAGATTCCGGCAGGCAATACCTGCCTTATTCAGGTTATAAAGCCTTCTTCAGGTTATAAAATTAACCTATATAATAGTAGATAATAATAGGAAAGATGACTAATAGGTTTGTAAGATATGCTATGTAATGTGATTACGCCCTCCAGGCTGAAAATCAGAAAAGAAACATTATTTTCGTTTCCTTCTTGAGAAATTCATTTATGATCTATTTTTTGGGGGCTGTTTTTTTTGGAACTAATCGCATTCAAATATATTAAGTCAAAGCAGATAAGTTTTATTGTTCATCGCTCAGGTTTCCATTGGAGAAAATTAAATGATATTCAATTAGTTGAAGTGGGTACAGTAAGAATTCATTGTGATTATTTTCTCGTTAATTAATCTGAAAGCAGATGTTTTTAGTCCTTTTCGTTTTTTTTAGATGTCAGAGCTATTTACAGAAACTCAAGATTTTAGCAAAATAAAACGCTTATGTTATGGGATCATGCGGTTTCCTGCGGTTTGTCAGATTGTGGTATTATTCCTCACATCACAACATTATATGCCTTGATATTATAGTATTTTTAACATAATGTTGAAACACCTATCTAGAAGCTTCCAATTTGTCTTTTTACCAAAACCAAATAAACAGCAAGTCTAATGTATTGTATCGTTAATGCATGAAGGCTAAATAACCATGTTGTTACAATACTCATGTCTGTGAAAAAAAAAATAAAAGCATAAACGATCAAAAACACGATTAAAGCTTGGCTAGATCTGGCTTAGATAGGAAGTCTGATAACTTCAGAAAAGTACCATTAGTTTCGTCTTGTCAATTGTCAACGTCAAATAGTGTGAAATCTGTCAGCGATAGTGATGTCCTTTCTCCGTATACTCGGCACAAGAAGACAGCGCTAAGAGGTTTAATGCGCCTATTGATGGGACTTTCATTATTTTTCCACCTAGGTGTGCTTAGAGATCAACTGTTCTCTCAACAACACTGCGCCAATATCATTAGAGCTCATTAAACAAAATGCTCCATCTTTGTTACAAACGTTTTTGTGTGCTTTTATTTTTTATGGTTGTTTAGGTTAGTTTGTTTTGTAAGTGGTGGTTTCTATTGTCGCGACAGACAAATTTTGTGGTCTCGCTAGGGTTCAAACATAAATCGATTTTGTATTGTATGATAGTCATAATTTCTTAGGTAGATTTAGTTTTAATGATCACATAGAATTTTGCCAGTCTTTTGCTTTGCCTAATTTCTAGAATTCTTTTTGTTGCCTCATATCCTCTATATGATTCTATCAAATCCATTTTTTTCGCAGATTGTTCATTTTCATCCCCATATTGTTCTATCTATTTTTCCGTTATCGATTTTATCGGTGTACGTTTCCCTCTTGAGCAGCGAACGGTTCAAATATGATACCTTTTATATTCCAGTCCGAGACAAATCTATAAGTGGGAATGAAACAGTGGTCTATCACAGGTTATCGAAAAAGAACGGTTCAACTTACCTGATACGCCTTCTAAAGTTAACAGCGCCATTCCCATCCATGCTAAACACCAAAACATCTTGCTTCGTCCTGCAAAGCGCATCAAAATCAGTTCTAACAGCACCCTTTATACTACTTGCAACTAGATATTAGCTCGTAACGCGGGAATGGATTAGCCCTGTGATGCGGTGAGTTTCAAGATATTACCCAGCTTGAGTTTTATGTCGCATTTTCTTAATGATAATTACAAGCAATTATAAATAATTGATAAAAAAGCAATAATTCACTATTTGAATACCGTTGAATGATAAAATGTTCCAGCTTCGCAAGGCCTTACGAGTCTTGTGTCCAAGTTTATGTTATTCTCTGTGGTATGATTTCTAACACTTTGCCTTCTTTATATGAACTAAACATAGAGTTTGCCGACACACAATTAGATCCGGTACAATTGATATCATCGCAAAATGTTAACGTTAATCACCTGAAAGTATTTCTATTCAACGACGACAATCGAACGTTCATTATTACAACAATACGCAAAATAACAAGGAGTCTATCGATTGTTAAAAAAATGTTTAAAATTTAAACAGCCAATGTTTTACCTGCTGTGACAAGCCGATTCGCACGCAATACAAACGTTCTCTAAAATGCAGGGAACATAACCTGTAGTCTACCGATAAATAATTAGGACTTGTCGCTTAGCGAGATGGGCTCGCTTACTTTATGACAAGATTCGATAAGTTCTTCGTTTAACTACGTCGGTTTTGTGGGCGTTTTAAGGTGTCCCTTGAGCTATTCAAACCTTTAAAATTCAAACCTTCGTCCTAACAGCTTTTAACTTTTCGATAATGGGAACCGTTTGTAAGTATACCGTAGGTTATCGTTATTATTGTACTTGTACGTTTGACAATAACTTTTTCCATTACTTGATGAACCTTGTCTTAAGGCCTACATCAATACCAATAGCGTCAAGAAAATTTTGGCCCTAGTTTTGGAAACGTTTTGTTTGTTCCTGTTCTCCTTACCTTGCTATCAGTGATGTTTTCCTCTTTAACAGCCAAATTACATTGTCATTCTGTACCTCGATGTAAACTCTACCATCACCACGACCCTGTTTTCTACCTGCAATCTATACAAGTCCGCGTTTACTATACAGAAACCAACATTTTTATCAACCTCTGTTGAGCTACTTCTGTCTGATGCTCGCGATATCCCACATGCCATTGGCTATTTATTACTTCCGTCCCTTTATTTATATGACGATTCCCGCCCCCTGATGTGACTTATGCCCTCTTTCTCCCTGTCGCATTACTCCCAGTGAACACAGAAAGGTTTGACGATCCTTATACCACTGAGCTTAAGATTACCCCGTCTAACAATGAATTTTCACCACGATCATATGACGACTGGATCATTTACAGTCTTATCTCTAAGAGTCTTAATGAAAAACTTAATTAACCCGATTCCTTTTCCGTAATATATTATTGTTAGCGTATTCGTTTTATTATCGCGGGCCAATATAAATTTGATGGAAGTGAAGGAATTAAAACAACTCGGTATATAATAAATAGCATAGTTCTCGTTGTTCTTTTAAAAATGTACAGCCCGTCGACGTACTTGGTCCATTTGACACCGGACTTAATTCATCTCAGCTCACACAACGTAAAAAAGAGAAGCAAAGTCAGAAAATTCCAGAAACCGTAGAAAAATACATTTCAGATTATTACCATTTAAATAAAAAAATGTTATAAACTAAGGGATGTTGAAAAGCCTTCAGGGTATAGAACATCAACATTTAATGTAAGTTGGGGGTAAATGATTGATAAATTAAATTCTGGAAAGAGATTTTTATTTTTTATATATTCTGATATTTCTGTCATTCGCCACGCAATAGTAGTATTTACTGAATCATCTTTTGTCTCAAGGTCTTGACTACTCAGCATTTTGATTAATATTCACTTCTTAATAGCAACGTTTAGAACAACGTCCGTACGCTGTGTGTTACCTCACGCGACAGAAATGCCAAGGATTACATTTGCTGTAAACTAAGGGGTCGTCCACACTAACACGGATTCAAAAGTATCCGGATTCGTTTCGCCGAAAACGCATAACTTGATTCGCGTCCACACTATCGTTTTCGCAGCGTGTTCGCCTGAATCCAGCCGTCTACACGGATTCAAACGTTTGAAAACGCTGAAAGGTACGGGGTGACTTCATTTTTATGATATGCGCATGCTCAAAGCAGCAGACGCGCCTGCGACATTTCACCATCGTTTTCATTTTGATACGGCCATTCCACCGTCCACACTACGGGCCAAAAAGTATCCGGATTAGCTGGATCTAGCGCGCGGGTTAGTGTGGACGAAAAGCCTATACGTATCGAAAAGTATACGGATCCAAACGAATCCGTGTTAGTGTAAACGGCCCTTAAGCGGGTGGTACCACTGGTTGTGGTGACTTGCAGGGTAAATCCCCGCACGCTTGCTTATTGAAAAAGACTCTTAAATTAAATTGAGCAAAAATTTAACTTTTTTCTTAGAACTTCAATATTTCCTAACATTATTTGCGTCGTCCTTGTTCTATAAAGAATGAGGTGCGAAATCCTATTCCGAACTTTTTGAGGACGGGAATCGTGGGTTGCCTCGTCATTGTGACTTCACAAAGTTTTTTGACACTTTCATGATAACAGACATATGATTGCCTACAACTTACTGTAGAATCTTCATCTTCTATTACCCAAGTATATTGACCAAATGAAAGTGTAAAATCACAAGGGAACTTTAAGCAAAGACGTTGCTATCGCAACGATATCAGGTTTCTTATTAGTGAGTGTGATGGCTTTCATTGGGATGGAGAAAAAAAAGGTAGACGTTTGAACTTCCGGTTTTGTCGTCCGTCTTCCGGCTTTAAACTATCTAAGCTAAGGTTCCTTACTGGCATTTTACGACTACTTTCTAGTTCTGCATTCATTTTGGCCAGTTGGGTCCCCAGGCGCGTACACAGGGGGGTGCGCAGGGTGCGCGCGCACCCCCCTTGGCGGCCAAAAATTGGTTCATTTCGGACTGACTGCGCACTCCCCACCCCCCCCCCCCCCCCCCCCTCAGCCAATCCTGGGTACGCGTCTGGTCCCAGTAGCATTCTAGCATTCTCTAGATTTGACACCAACCATATTTTCTTGGATCTAATTATCCACCTTATCTCTAGCTAATGTAGTCGATTGTACGCATTGTTTTGCCCCTCCCCCCTCCCCCTCTACAGAGGAGAAAATCTAACAAAAACGTTGCAAAGGCAGAAAAAGCACTTTTGCTTTTTGATAGGTTTTGCCCCAAATAATAAAAGGTAGGAGAGGGCGTGTTCGACGCAACTGTAATCCACTCCTAGTATCACGGAGCGCGTAGTAAGCGCAAAGAACGTTTCTATTTGGTAAAGTGCGAATACCACAGAGCAATTGTTCAAAGAAGGGCCGACATATATGTGGTGATGGTCATTTGTGTTGCCTTATACACATTACGAATGAAGGTCATTCCCAAACACAAAGCCAACAATAAGGAACTGATAAGAAGTGGATGGCGGAACTTCTTCTTAAACGTGCTGCGTGTATTGTAGGGTCACTCAAAACTCCCTGGGTTACATGTTAATTGCCAGGTCTAGCACCAAGAAAGAGAGGGATTCATATCTAAGCCCTATGCTTGAGTGGACTGAAGTCTCTGCGATTTTTAGAGTGTAATAGCATTCTAAAATAGCATTCTAAAATAGCATTCTAAAATAGCATTTTAGTTTCACTAGACAAATATCCAAGACAGGATCCTAACCCCTTTTCACTTTTCCCAAGATGCATTGCGTTGTTTTCTTCAATAAAAAAAATAATCCTGATCCACAAGCCCAATATGAATGAAGAGTTTTGAATACATATTTCTTAGACAATAAAAAAAATGCTGTGATTAGTTGTTTATTTTAAGAACGCTCTGATTAATTGTTTAGATATTGATTGTTTAGATATAAGATTATAACAAGATAAAATCCAAATCCAAAATATTTACCCAACCTTGAATTTTAGCCTCGCTTAGCCAAATAAATTTCTTCCGCTTTCCTCAGATCGGACTAAGTGGACGCTATGGGGATCTCGAAACCCTGTACAAACTACTATCTCTGTTTGGTAAGGCAAAACCAACAAAATGACACTATTCGAGCATACGTGTACCACTCTCTCTGTTTGGAGAGGCAAAACCAACAAGAATGACACTATTCGAATATACGTCTCTCTCTGTTTGGGAAGGCAAAACCAACAAGAATGACACGATTCGAACATACGTGTACCACTCTTTCTGTTTGGGAACAAAACCAACAAGAATGACACGATTCGAACATACTGTACCACTCTCTCTGTTTTGGAAGAAGAATCACACGATTCGAACATACACGTGACTTCGTTCTCTCATGGGAAGGGCGACACTTTGATGGAATGATATGAGCAAGGATAACACTTTTGATGATATGACAGGGAATACCCAAATACACATGATTAACTCTTTTATTATGCCGAATTATTTTTCTCAAATTGTACGATACTTGTTTCAATTGAACTAATCATATACTTCATGATGCTTCTTCGAAAACAGTATACTCAGAAAATACAGGAATTAAACATAATACTGATGCCCCGAGCATTTTCTTCCTCAAAAGAAGGCATTTAATTAATGTTTAAATTCTCTGTACAACCCAGGTGTCCCCATAGCGGCGCCAAATGATAAATTTATAATTGTGTAGATTTAGATCTACAACAAAAATTTTATTTGAATTTTGATCTCCACTATGTATGGCGAAGACAGTTACTTTATGCAGGCCCGTACGCAGTATTTTTTTAACTGCCTCGTTTGTCCATCTTCTCCTGGATATCTCCTTGTTTACCAAATTTCGTTATTTTGAACGGACCAGTCAAGCGGGGTTTTTTTCGAGGTTCAAACCCGAAGGCCCCCTCCCCTTCCTCGTGCTATACGGGCTTAATATATATCAAGCATTAATAAACAATATTTCCACTGTGTGTGGTGATGTAAGTGACTATATATATAAACAAATATATAAGAATTAAAGCACTGATAAGTTATAATGTTCATCGCAGGGGTCAAATTGCTGTGAGACTATATGTAACGCGCTGTTCGCGATATCGCCAGGATTTTATGAGTAACTGATCCGTGCTTTTTCATATATAGTCAATAGTCAATAATAGTTAGCACAATGTTATGCTTATCGGAGTTTATTGTTTCAAGTAATTCTATCATCAAATTTTAAAACAAACAGTAGCACTTTCTAATAATTTAAAATTTAAGTAAAAATGAAACGTCTGCGCCAGAAGCCAAAAAACAATTCCTAATTCTAGAACTTATTTAAACACTTTTTGAAAGGCGATAAGACAAATTTATGATTAAATTTTAAATTTCAGACCATGTGCATCTGATAAGAAAACTACGGTATACACGAAATATATACTTCATTTGGGTAATGGAGGTATATGCTTAAAAACTTCCTTCATATGTTAACAATTTCAAATTATGGTAATTTGATTTGGAGGTTGAATACTAAACCCACATAAATATAAAAATAAAATCTTCAAAAGTATACCCTTTCCTTCAAGTAATAAAAGCTACTACTTTTATTCATTCTTATAATTATTGGGCAATATCTTTTTTTGCTTTTACAATATTTCGGGATTTTATTATGCTGTGAGTGTCTGCAATAAATCCTGAGGTACCGAAATTATATTTGAAGCTCCTAAAACGTCTTCTTTATCATCATAACAAACGCCAGAAGCAAATTATTTTCTTGATTGGTTTCGAGGTAATGCATGCAATCCACTGAGTACCTTCTTAACTAGTGCAAGATGCGTCTTCTAACATTCCCATTTCAGTCTATTCAACCTATTCAATACCTCCCATAGAGCAGTCTGTTTCCCAGTTTTGACATACCTCAAATTTTGTTTTCTTGAAGTAACGATTAAACTTACCTCTTTGCGAGGCGACTTACAAAACCCTACGTGCGACTGAAGTTACTTTTGCGGTCCATGGTTTCTGTTTTTGAACTGCCGAAGAAACATAGATAAGGTTAGAAGTCAACCGACGTCTTAGGGAATTCAGATAGTAACTTGTTCGTGCCAAACTTACAATTGGTAATTATAGTACCGACTTAGCTGCGTCCATGATTTTCGATGAATAGAAAAAAGGTTTATTTATAAATAACGCTCTTAGATAATTATGCTTAATGACGAAATCGGTGACTTTGCAAGTATTAATTCTTTACTTAAAGAGGACTTTAATGTTAACGACAAAGAAAGCCGAGGTGGTTAGCTGTTGGGTGATAAGAGCGAAAAGCGTTAAGAACTGCGGGTTAGAGATACTCAATAAAAATCAGAACGCCAAAACGAATTCGAAAACTTTTTTTCGTTGCCACTGCATCCTGGTTTATAAAATCTTTATGTCGTTTCGCTGTACTAATGTTCTTCAATCTTGGGGTTTATCGATGATTGGCTGCGATTCCAAGCACGTCTAACCACAAGGCCACAGCGCAGCTATGAGGTCAGCCTACGGTCCAAGGTTACTTAAGCTTTCTCGCCCTATAGATGGTGCAGCTTTACGACAATTACCATGTGATAAACTTAGAAAAATCCTTTAAACCTAAACAGTAATAGTTTAGTTTCCTTATCTAAAGGATTTTCACAAGCGACTTTATCATAACATTACGGCTACAAAAGTCATAATCTTAGAAGTATAACATACACGTAATCCGATTTTCCACATTTTGCGTCGAAGTCTTTGTTCCCTTCCTTTTAATAGCATTAGATAAGACGTGGTAGGCGTTAGGATTAGCAGCACGGTCACTGAAAATCTATGACGCGAGTTCGGTAGGGTCGTTATACGCAAAACAGTTGAAACCACCGCGAAAGAAGTTATTACACTCTTCAGGCGATTGATACTAAAATTGAACCCGCGATTTTTCGCCACCTGTGGCGTAATTAATGCCGTCTTCTTGTCAATATATTCTGAATTGGTTAAATAAAAACTCATTTTTTTTACCATATTTAATATCAAATTCTACACCCTAGAGCAAATAGATACAGGTCTTGAGGAAGAACATGATTAAACCTGTCTTTTCTGATTTTGTCACGTTTGCTTTTGATCCTTCATTTAAATCTTAAAAAGAAATAAATCTCTGCATGAAACTGTGATTACCTGCGATAGTTATTATTCACAAGGGCAAATAGCATCGGTTCTGTGTACCGGACATAAATAATTGTCATTACTATGTTCAATAGAAGGCCAAATCACTAGTATTAATTAAAGATTTAGCAAGACACAAAATAGACCACTGTCAACACACACAACATTTATTTTACAAACATTGTCTATTTCCCTGAAAAAAAGTTTTATCTACAAAAATGCTTTGTAAGTTTTGTTTTCATTCAGTTGTTGTAAAATAATATTTTTTGAAATCCAATTAGTACTGCTTATCAAACTAGGTTTTTATTGCAAGGTGGAAAATGATAGAAAACATAATGCAAAATATAAAATTTTAATTTCATAACAAATCTGATCTATATCTCCTAAAAAAAGCTTTTACCTCAAACTTAATGTACAAGAAAATTTAACATTTATTTTTAGCGGAAAGAGTATTATCGCCCTTGAAAATGAGAATGATGCTTATATTTGTATTCCGGCTTGCTCCTGCTTCTTGGAGACAGGCGTCAGTAGTAAAAACATTCTAAAAACACATGTACATGTTATACTGGAGTTCTAAAACAAAAAGACAATTGATCTATCTCGGCTTGTAGCCAAAGATTCATGAATAAAAATTTAATTAATAAATTTGTATTTTTCAGTGGGTGGTACATTTTTTTTGTCAATTTGCCTCTGGCCACTTCTCCAGAGAACGAGAATTCAGCAGAGAGCTCTGGCCATACACTTTTCAAGATATTCAATTGAAACAATGAGCCACAACATCCACCAAAGATATTTCCTGAAAACTTCGTATCTTCAATGCCTTTTTCAGAATTTTCCATTAAATAAAAATATAATTTCAAATTTAAGTATACGCAAATTGAAAATCCTATCAGGGTTTTGACTAAGGCAGTCCTAGATGATTGCAGTTGTCTGCACAAAATGTTCGCGGCCTCGGCAACGGTGAAGCCCACCAAGAATGAAAAAACAAATACTTCTTCTTCGCCCTCTGAAGTTGATTCAACATGGTATCAGGTTCTTACCGGTAGAGTATTCCTGGATGCACAGTCCGATTATACAACTATTCTATAACTAATGTGACGTGTAAGAAAGATAAAGGCACATCAAACAACTACTACGTTGTCTGTAAGCTTGCGGTTATTCCCTCTAATTAGGGCTCTTCCAGTCTTTGAAAGCTTATGCTAAGCCGCTTAACTTGTTCAACATGTAAATAACATAGCAGTCTCAATACCCACTACCTCCCCATCGGGATTTTCAAACTCTATCCCTTGACAACTCGCAGACCAATGCCCACTAACCTCTCGTAGTAAATAATGCTTGCAAAACCAGGGATCTCGAATTATCACGTGACTCTCGGAACCACGTCCACCCACGATATTATTTTTCGTATCTTAACCCTCGTGAGACCCACTCACAGTCCATTCAAAGATTTCTGCTAGAGGAATGTATTCATTTTAACCCTAAAATCTTTATCGATTGGATAGTTATTTCAATATATTATGTTCAGATGTAACAGCTAATGATGCTATTAATCTTGTCGCTGTTGATGGACGAGAAAATGTGCTTTTTTTTTCTCATTTCTCTATTCTGATTGCATATAGCCAAGGAGACAGTGAACTATATTGCTAAAGTAATCTCAGAATCTCTTTTTTTAAAACATCAGGCTCTTTCAAAATCAGTTATTTGCGTTTTACATAAGACTGTCTAGCCGTTGATAAATCTCATCCATTAAATTCTCCGGATTGTGAAGGGTGGTTAAGGTTTGTTGATTCTTGAACTTGGATGACATTTTAATTTCACGCACCATTTACATAGGAAATCCCATGACACTTCGACTAACATCTAAAACTGTTTTCAGCTTTATCACAGTTACGATATTGTAGCTGCATATTTTAGCTGCGTTGCTTATTCGGGGACAAGTAGCAGATCTAAGGGGAGGTTTTAGGGGGTTTAACCCCCCCCCCCCCCCCCTTTGGGCGGCCAGAAAGCCATACGTAACAAAAAAAAACCCTTCCCCCTTTGTCACTGAGCCAAACCCCCCTTAAGCGAAAGGCTAGGTCCGCTCCTGGGGGACGTATATATATGTGGCATCTATACCCAGCTTTGTTACACATAATGACATTTATGCCCTGTTTTGCTACACATACGAAATACGAAAACAATCTGCAGACTCGCTTCGCATACGTTGCCACAGCACTCAAAGGGTCATGCCATGATAGAATGTTGGATGAATTTAACTTTGAACTTTGCTTGGGTACATATCATGATATAACACTTTGCGACAAGTTTATATTATTATTCTTTTGGTAGTCTTAGTATTCTTATTGCAGAAAGTAATGCAGAGATAATCATGTAAGATGTATCATATATAAAGCTGCAGTTTCGGGGTAGGCTTTATATATGGCCCATAGTTTAATTTTATGTGGTAGCCTTTATAAATGGCTCATAGTTTAGTATTATGTGGTAGCCTTTTTAAATGGCTTATATAGTTTAGTATTATGTGTTGGTGTTTATAAATGGCTTATAGTTTAGTAATGTGGTAGCCTTTATAAATGGCTTATAGTTTAGTATAAGGTGGTAAGCCTTTATAAATAGCTTATATTTAAGTAGGCTTTATATATGGCCCATAGTTTAATTTTATGTGGTAGCCTAGTTTAGTATTATGTGGAAGCCTTTATAAATGGCTTATATAGTTTAGTATAAAGTGGTAAGCCTTTATAAATGGCTTATGTTTAAGTATTGAGTGGCAGCCTTTATAAATAGCTTATAAGCATTGAGTGGTGGCCTTTATAAATAGCTTAAAGTTTAGTATTGAGGGGTAGCCTTTATAAATGTCTTATAGTTTAATATTTAGAGATAGCGCCAATAAATGGCCTATAGCTTAGTATTGTAGCATGACTTATATCAAACTATCAGCAATGGGGATGTCTGTAAAAAAATCATTTTCATTTCTATCGGAGCAGGGAGGAAAGCTCCACATATTTCGACATGGAGCATCGAGTTTAGTTTTTAGCATAACCAAATAAATATGTAATTCGCAAAACAAAAATATTCAGTCCCAATTTGTCATTGACTTAAAAACTCTATGTCTTTTGTGCGTTTTGATTAGTTTTTCATTTTATTTTGGCAATCCCATCAAACTAGCTGGTATAAACAACGCTTCAACAGAAGGGTTTTAGATTCAAAATTGTCGTCGAGTTATATAAACTAGCTAACAGGTACATTGTCGTATAAGTTTCACTGATTTCCTTCTTGACAAAAATATCAATGGTAGAAGAGAAAATATCTTATATTAGTGTATAACCAGGCTTTAAGAGGGACTGTGAATGGTTGGGTTGTTATTTCAATACTAAAAACAAACCACAAAATCTAATTTTTACCTGTAACAACATTAAAAACGCAAATTCTACAACGCTACAACGGGCATCATTTGTTCTAATATTTTGGCTTTTAAAAATTTTTTAATCCATTTTTTATTCCAATAATTGAGCATGCCCTCTACAACGGAAACATAGAAAGATTTGTGATTGCCAAAAAAGAAGTGTCTCATGATTACCCCCCATGTTCAATAGATTACCATATAACAGAGAAATATAACAGAGTTAAAAATTCTAAAAATTACTCCTATTTTAATGACAATTGCAACATGTTTTGCCTTATATAAAAATAATAGAACTGAAGTACTGTTGTATTTATAGTATAGACATTATAAAACTTGTGGAAGTCATAGACGGAGTGTCTGATACATAATAAGCGTTGAGTATACTGAGAGGCAGTGTACACATAACGTCTATTATTGACATAGGTGCGATCGGTAGCATTGGTTTGATCTTGTGTATAACGGTAGTTGCTGATTTGACAAGAGTGGGCGGTTGCAGAATCAATATAGTTTTCGCCTTACTTTGAGGTAACTCAAAACAAAATCGGTTATTCGGGTTATTACTCCTACTTTCAGATAAATCCCCTATGATTGTATTCGGTTATTTAGACTATAACTAGTAATTGCCGGTCTCGATTGCCTAAAAATATATCTCTTGAAAGAAGTTGCTAAACTAATAATTGTTTATCGTATATTTATCTTTTTTTCTAACTATACTACTACTCTTACCTTCCTTAAAAATATCCACGACTGAGGGACTGACTTGACAACCAAACGTCTTTACCTCTGAGTTAGGATAAATAAGTTATCTCCATCGACAAATGATAGATAACCACGTGGGAAAACAAGTTGGTACCAGAATTCGTGCATCATATATTGATGTCATTTCTGGCCACTAAATCCGAACCTTTGATTAGCCATTCTATAGTAACAGCCATCAATTCCTCAAGTTACCTATACTATAAAAGTATCCCTATTATTTGTGACAAACATGTTTTTATGAATAATTAAACAGATCATAAGAAACCAGAAATGATAACACATACACAAGTTAATGGAGCTGGATATAATTTTATCTCTGTATAATGTTTGTTTTAGCTCTAGTGAAAAAACCTTCGGATTGAACAGATTTTAGTTATGTTTAAAATTTAAAATGACCCATCTCGGGGTTTTCCATATTGGAACGTGGGCTTGAAATTAAACACTATCACTTAACAATAAGTACTAATCCAGGGGATCTCTCTAAAAAAATTGAAGGCCCGCTGAGATATCCACCCTCGCTACGATGTGATTACCAATTTCGAAAATAGAGACAACAGGGACATACAGGGCAACAGGAACAGAGTACACCAGGTTTCTAGTGCGGTAAGCCGCATAGAACAAGGGAAAAAGTTTCGCCTTACGAACACACCGCTAAACGGAACTTCGTTATACCGGACAGCCCGCTATAACGAATAACGGCACCTCGGTATTACGACACCCCGCTAAACGGCACCTCGTTATAACGAGCAACCCGCCATAACGGCACCTCGGTATTACGGACAGCGTTATTACAGCACTTCGTTATTACGGAAAGCGCGCTAAACGGCACCTCGTTATTACGAACACCTCGCTATAACAGCACCTCGTTATTACGAAGACCCCACTAAACGGCACCTCGTTACTACGAACACCTCGCTATAACAGCACCTCGTTATTACGAAGACCCCACTTAACGGCACCCTGCTAAAACACTCGCTATTACGGACAGCGCGCTATAACGGTACCCCTTTATTACTGGACTTTAGAAGCACACTAGCATACACACATTGGCAGCAGTCGGGCCAAGACGGGACTCTAGCACAGTCTATTACCCATGCAGTTCGGCAACCATGGACAGCTGTTTCGTCCTTATTAGGATTCGTCAGCATGGCATAGCCGGTTCAGTTAATGAGGCAAACCGGCTATGCCATGGCATAGCCGACGTCAGCATGGCATAGCCGACGGAGTTTTAGACTAGCAAAGGTCGCATGCGTGATCCGCACAATTGGCATCACGCTAGCCCGGTCGCAGCTCTAGATCCCACATGGATCTAAGCTGTGGTTTAAAGCACTTCGTTCGAGTCGACCATGGTTGCCGAACTGCACGGGTAATAGACTGTGCTAGCGTCCCGTCTTGGCCCGACAGGTGCCAATGTGTGTATGCTAGTGTGCTTTTAAAGTCCAAAAAAAAAAAGAAATACTTGCAAAATAGGTTCTCTATGACAAGAGTCACCAAACTGTCATGTGACCCATAGTCCCTAATTTGTCAGGTTAAAGCGGTTAAAATCGAGATAGTCCTTGTTTAAAATCTACTTTAAACCACGCAGTGCATGTTGCAGTGCTCCAAAAAGGTTAGTGAAAAAAAAAGTTAAAAGACCCATTTTTAGCTATGGTTGCAAATCAGACAGCCTTTGCTACATCAACCGTATGCTAGGTTGCTGTAAACCCCCGTGAGCCAACTAAGAGGTCATCAATGCCAATTAATTAAAGTCGCCCTGCAGACTGTGCTAGCGTAGCGTAGCGTGCCAATGTGTGTATGCTAGTGCGCTTTTAAAGTCCACCTTTATTACTGACACCCCATTATAACAGCACCTCGTTATTACGGACACTCCATTATTACAACACCTCGTTATTACGGACACCTAAAAAAACTGCACCTCGTCATTACGAGCACCTGTCATTACGGACAGCGCGCTTTTACGGCACCTCACTATTACGGACATTTCATTATATCAGCACCTCGTTATTACGGAAAACCCGATATAACTGAACCCTGCTAATACGGACAGCCCTCGTTATTACGGAGACCTCGCTATACGATGCTTTTAAGGGACGGACGGACGGACATCGCGTCACGAAAACTCGAGTCAATGGGTTACCAATATTTGTTACCATATTTGTATATTACTTTTTTTTAGGTATGGGGCTCCGCTCACGCGGCGCTTCGGTGGGAGCTCCACTATAACGGCACCTCATTTTTGTGGACAGCCCGCTAAAACGGCACATCGTTATTACGGACAGCCCGCTATAACGGCACATCGTTATTACGGACATCCCGCTATAACAGCACCTCATTATTACGAACAGCCCACTATAAGCGCATCGTTATTACGGACACCCCGCTATAACAGCACCTCATTATTACGGACAGCCCGCTATAAGGGCGCATCGTTACTACGAACACCCCACTATAACGGCACATTGTTATTACGGATAGCCCGCTATAACGGCACATCGTTATTACGGACAACAAACCCAGTATATAACGGCACAACGTTATTAAGGCCTGATGCACACTGGCGATATAACGACATAACAACATAAGAATTTGACATAATGGCATAAGGGAAAAAAACATGTTTTTTCTTTTATGTCGTTATCTCCACGTTATTATGTCGACGTTATTGCCATAAGTCGCACCCTTCACACTTGAAAATAAGGACATAAGAATGCGCGCGCCTATCTTGTTATGTCATTATATTGCCAGTGTGCATCAGGCTTAAGGATACTCCGCTATAACGGCACATCGTTATTACGGACAACCCGCTATAACCTGTTACCTGTCCTCCAAGTAGATTGTGGCACATTTTCCATTTCTCTCTATCCACAGCGGCTCGTCGTACCTTTTCCCATGAACCCCAGCCACTATCTCTCCTTTCTACAGTCCTCCCATATGTGGTCTTTGGTCTTCCTTTGTTTCTTTGTTCTTCTGGCGCCCACGTAATGCCACGGTCTTGCCTCAAATATGGCCAGTCATCTTCCATATTTCTGTTCTTAACCTCATAATTCAATGTTTTCATCTCAGCTCGTTGCAGCAGTTCCTAGGTCCGATTGTATGGTCTTACCATCGGACACGAAGTATTCTGCGGAGGCACCTGGAATACGTCAATTAATTTGTCGTCTCCTATTTTTATTGTCCATGTCTCGCTTTTTTAAATCGAGGCAGAGGTTCGAATTTTTTAGTCTGACAAATGCTCCCCTCTCCATTAAAGCCTGTTCTGTAATTCGTTCGTCCCGCCTCCTTCCTTTCTGACTTCTGCTCCAAGATATGTGAATTCTTCAACCTATGTTCTATGTTCTGCTCATCGATGGAGATTCCTGTCTTTTCCAAGTTAACTAGCTGAGTCCAACTCGTTAGGACGCTTTGTCCCTGATGGTGTTGTCTTGAATATGTTGCCGTGTAGAGGATAGTAATGCAACATCATCAGCAAAATCTAGGTTATCGAGTTTAGATATCAGATTCCATACCATTTTCTTCTTTACCAACTGCCCTCCTCATTAACCAGTCCATGACAATCAAGAACAGGAATCCAGACATAATGCAGCCTTGTTTGACTCCGTTCTTAATGATGTTTGTCAATCACGAGTTCATTGGCACACATATCCAACCTTGGCGTTCATGTCTCTTATATTCAATATACATATTATGGACATTTCTCTTATGCAGTACATCTAGCTTTTAGTAAAAATCCTCTTTAGTTTCTTCATCTGCGTCTTCATGATGGTTATCTCTCTCCTTTGCCACTTGAGCGAGATTTCCAGTTCTTTACAGTGTGTGCACATTCCTTATGTTCATGGTGTTTCGGGTGCACTAATAACCTCGTCAGCCCGGGTGCAACCTTCCGTTTTTGGCTCACCGCGTTAGAGAAGTTATCCCAAACGAGGTGGACCACGGTATAACAGCCCCTCGCTATTACGGACAGAAACAGAAAATCCAATCCCCGCCGGGAATGAAATGATGGGGTCCGTATAATATTTAGGAGCCGACTACTATGTTTTAGGATTGAGAAAGTGTGTGTGTGTGTGTGTGGGGGGGGGGGGGGGGGGGGGGTCTGTTTGTCGCGTACGTATCAGGTTACCGCAAGGAGAGCTTAGAACTTTCTTCATCTAAGGGAATTTGCCAGAATCCTGATGACGTATCAATTAAGTTTTGAAAAATATTTGGCTCCAGACATGTTATTTGTGATTTCACTTCTTGTTGGAATGTGATAGTGCTCTCTCATGATGAACTGGTTTAGATCTTTTGGATCCAAGCAAAGCCTTAGGTCACCATTTGGCTTTTCTACAATAACAAGGGAATTAAACCCACTCGGTTGGTTCTTCGGTCTTCTTTACAATTCCCAGCTTGGTCAACCGATTGAGCTCCTTATCTAGCCTTTCTCTCAGACTCACAGGAACTTTCCTTGCAGGATGTATAACAGGGTTAGCATAATCTTGTAAGTAACTGGAAGACATCCTATACCTTCAAATACATCAGCAAATTCATTCATTATTTCATCTTTGAATGTGGGATTGTTGTTGTCACTATAGTTGTTATCTCCCATGGTACTGTCCTTGATAACAGTATTAACCCTTGTTATTAGTTTAAACTTTTCACATGTCTCTAGTCCTAAGATTGCTTGACATCCTTTAGGTACTATGACAAAAAACACTTCATCTTTCTTGCCACTACATTCAAATGTTTTATGACAAACGCCTGTTTTATCAATTTAGTGGAACATTTTTTTTAAAAAAGCTAGTAATTAGTACTCTATTTTCCCGAACATAACGCCCCCTCCCGAACCCCCCTCCCCTTTCTTCCTCGTTACGGGTTCACGTTGCCCGAAAATAGCTGATCCCTTGCGTAAGTACTTGAACAGGTGAAACCTATTAAGGCAAGGATTAGGGATAGTACATCGACTAGCCGATCCCTGCTGCGTTGGTGTACTTTTCCAGAGCCGGCTTCCTAGAAAGAAAGCTAACGCTATCCCAGAGATGAATGCCCCTTTAACCCAATCGGATGTCGAGTTTTGCCGCAGTTATCCCTGGGTTAGCGCTATCCTGCTTTCTAGGAACCGGCCCCAGGGCTGTAACTGGACATGCCTTGAGTGGGACGCTTATTATTTATTCATCTCTATTTTTATTTTTTCGATGGAGGACTGATTTGAACCGGGCGCTTATCAAAACCTGGGCATTTAGGTTAGCTAGCATTTAGGTTAGCAACAATAAGGGGTTAAACTGAGGTACACAGAAGCTAGGCCAGCAAAATAATCGCGCTTTTATCAACATTCGCTGGAGGTCGAGTTTATTGCTTGCTATCCTTTGTGTGTTTATATAGTTGTAGGGAAGCCGCAAGGAATCGGATGGAATCGATGGCTACTTTATAAAAAGATTACTTTTTGATTTTACATCTATGTACACTTATCTACATTGCGCATAAGAAACCGCAAAAAATAAGAACAATGAAGGTTGGTTCCAATTTCTTGAGCTAAAAAAATCTTAAGAAATCCTTCAAGTTTTTTAACTGATAATTGAATTTGTGCATGCTTTCTGGAATAAGAGAGAAAATTAAAACAATCACACATTTGTCGAACATATGAGGGCGTCATTGGCAGGTTAATTTGAATCGTCGCTAAAAGCTTTTAAGTGCTTAAGTTTACTAAACGATATATTGTCGAAGTAAAGTAGCGGAAATGCTTGATTGCTAACGAGAAACTTAAAAAGTAACAGCTCACTAGCGAATTAGAAGATTTCTTCAACTGTCCTTTTTCACTAACTATTCTTCTGGATCAACGACAACTTTGCACTCTTTCGGATTTGAGGAAACGAATAGGTCGAAGGTATAAAACACTAATTCATACCGCTTTTTTACCCAAGAAAAGTTCTCGTGAAACATAAGAGGATGAATGGGACAATACCGGTGTTGTTCGAAACGCGACTTTCTCCACGGACGCTAGCTCAGATGGTAACAAGAGGCTCTCATTGCCACAGTTATCGCTTCATTCGCTGGGCTTGGGAATCTACTTGTTCTGGCCGCAATTTACAAGAAGCGGAATTTACGAAACATTTACGCTGTATTCGTGGTAAACCTTGCATTAGCAGATCTGGTACTTGCTCTATTTGTTCTCCCAGTAAATATCAGTACGCTGATCGTAGGCGAATGGATATTTGGTACTGCATTTTGCGATTTCCAATCATCTCTGTCCATGATTGTCTTCGGGGTTAATTTGTACACGCTCACTGCGATCAGCATCAACCGGTTTGTTCTGATCATGCATCGGCTAAAGTACCAGAAGTATTTCAACCGGAAGTCTGTGACCATCATGATCACCGCAATCTGGGTGTTTTCAGTGGTCACGAGCTGTGGGCCAACATTTGGATGGGGAGTCAACACCTTCGATGCGAACCGAGCTACCTGCATAATCGATGAGCGCAACAGTCTCTCCTTCATTGCCGTCAGTGGCACCATTGTGACTCTCTCTATTTCTATAATAATTGTTTGTAATGTCAAGATGCTTCTAGCGATTCGAAGTCATGAAAATCGAGTCTCTTCTAGGGATGACCGAGTGTCTCCACCTTCTCGGGGAGTTGGTATAGGGGGCCAAGTAGCTTCTGGTCTCCATACCAGTGCCAGCACAGAGGTCCCGTTAGGAAGAGATATCAGTCCCACGGCTGGCAAAGGAAGGCATTCGGGTATAAAAGCCATCAATATTGGGGATGAGGTAGGAAGGACGAGGGTTAGTATCGTCCATACCAGTGCAAGCCCAGACGTCCCGTTAGAAAGGGGTATCGGTCCCGCGGCTGGCACAGGAAGCCATTCGGGTAGAGCTGTGCATGTCGGGGGTGGGATTGGGGGGCGAGGAGTAGTAGGAGCATCCGTGAAAGGGGTAGAACAGGGGGGCTAGGTGGTAGGGAAATCAATGCTGCTAAGACTGTGTCTTTAGTCGTTGTTCTGTTCTGTGTGTGTTGGGGTCCCAACACTTTGCTTAGCACACTAGCATCCCAGGGCATAAAGGTGCCGAGAGAGATAATACTCTGTGGTTTCTTCACATTCTACTCCAATGCTATGATGAACCCTCTTGTTTATGGCGCCAGGTGTTCTCAGTATAGAAAGGCGTTTTTTGAAATATTGAAATGTGGTAGGCAGCAGGTAGAAGACTAGAAATTATCTCCCTAATGGGAATTTTTTATCCCTCTTACTGGATAAGAAAGAATACCGTGTCAACAGTACCAACGATTTCGGCAGAGCCAGAGGATAGTAAGTGTTCTTTTAGATATTGCGTTCTGTCCAGCAGCTTTTAGTTTTCGTGTTTTAATTTAGTGCCATATTTGACAGTGTACAGGGGAGCTTCTCGCGACCTCAAATCTATAAGCCATCCCTTATTTACGTTGTACTTGTGTAACGTTATATAAATTAAATGAATTTTAAGTGTGAACAGGAAACGCGCAGACGAAGATTTAGATGCTCCTACGTCAGTTAACAGCCCCACTATGTGGGATTCATAATTTTTTTTTCAAAAATCTCAATAACTGATAAATATATTTTAATTTATTATTGAAACTTATGAAACACGTATCGATATGTACCTTATATTGTGTTCTCTTGTGACCTTTCTTTATAAATCTCAATAACTGATAAATATATTTTGATTTATTATTGAAACTTATGAAACACGTATCGATATGTACATTATATTGTATTCTCTTAGTAGTAACATGGGCCGTGCGGGTTGACATATGGGCCCTACTGCGCATGTGCAAGAGCATGACGTCAGCAAAGGCGGCGAACCAATCAGGGAGTTACAAGAACCAGTTGACATAACAGCCCCAGGGCAGACGCTATGCGCAGTCGGGCGTAAGCCAATGGCAGACGTTGGAATGCGGCACCCTGGTGGAGCGTGGTCAAGCGTGGGGCATGGTGAGGTTCGGGATTGGCTGGGGCGTTTGGTGACGTCAATCTCCGCAAAAGGTATATAGGCGATGCGTGCTACAGGGTTAAATCATCTCGCGCCGTAGCTATGAAACCTATGAAGTGCTTCTGTGGGTTTAACGTCAAGCCTGCAAGCAAAGAGCCCAACGCTTACCTCAAGTGTGGTGCTACTATTGACTATAAGAGCGGAGCGATTGGGTGTGGTTTTTATTTCAGTCCGGAAGAGGCTAAGATCATTAAGAAGGCTGTGGGGGAGATTGACCTCGACGGCATCCCTAGGTGCGACCACGAGCTTATCTGCGCTGCTGGAGTGAGTTCCGGCCAGTTTTCTTTGAACCGCCCTTATTGGATATGTCCACTCAAAGCCCCCAACCCGAAGTGCACGCTGTTTATGTGGATCGGCGACTCTCAGGACAAGGAGAAGAAGACGATCCCAGTGTGGAAGCCGGGGGTAGCCACTCCCACCACGTCGGGGGTGGTTGCGGCTCCACGGAAGAAGCGTGTGACACCGGTAGTGAAAAAGAGGAAGGTTGTGCCGATGGGGGAGCTCACGGACACCCAGCCTCTAATCGTGAGCGAAGACGAGGAGGAGGGGGTGGCTGGCGTGTCTACCAACTCCACGGAGGAGGAGGAGGAGGAGGAGGAGAAGTCGATTCTGGCTGCAGTAGCACCACCGGGGAAGAAGTTGAAAAAAGTCACAGCGACGGAGGTAGACAGCGGGGATGCGACTAGGGGGTCAGAGGAGAGCGACTACGAGACCGTTGATGAGAATTCTTGCTTTGATGAGGAGAGCAGTGGTGGCGATGACGACGCTTTTGAGCAAGCGTATATGGAGGATGCCGAGAGGGAGCAACATCTGGCTGAGGATGACACCCCTTCTAGTGTTGCGTTGCAGATCACCAAGCACTTCATCAAGATGGTGGTGTGGGAGGTGTTGCGGAGGTGCCTACGGGGTAGACAACATTGCGACGTAGGTGTATGGAGGAGGGAGTTCCTGAACGCTAGGGAGGTGGTGGCGAGGAGAGGGACCAGCAGAGGGTCTAGCGGTGCTGAAGAAGTTCATGACCCCTGAGGCGGGGAAGGAGCTGGACTTTTGGAACAACTACCTAGCGGATTTGGTGGGGGAGTTGAGGTTCAAGGATTTACGCATGTTTCATGGGGATATGGTAGATGGTCTTCAGTCCCCTACCAACTCTGCCAAGATACCTTATATTTTTGGCAAGAGGGCGTTGGAGGTGCGGTTGGTGGTGGAGAGGTTGGGGGAGTCTCTCCGTCTCATTAAAGCGTTAGAGGCTTGGTGTGAGGCTGACCCTTAAGGGGAGTTACCATGCATGTATTTTTTTTGGTAGTACCTTTTTTTATTTTCTCATTTCATGTACACTTGTAGTGGGTAGAGAAAGTTTGTAAAACAATAAAGTTTGTAGGGTAAAAAACAAAAAAGTGTCTGTGTACATGGTTACTCTGAGTTGTACCCTTTCTCGCGCTTGTAGGGGTGTTTGCGCTTGGCTTGTTTGCATTCACCGAGGTACTTGTAAAATACCGTGGCCGTTGTACCCAACCCTTGCCGTATTTCTTTGATCTTTTGCTTGCCTGAACCCGGTGCCGGTGGGGTCGGGCTGAAAATTGACGGAGTTTCTTTTTCTTGGGTGTTAGTCGCCATAGCTCTGGGGAAATAAGCTATGGCGCTCCATTGCTTACCCGTGTCTTTTATAGCCATCGTAGACGCCGATGAGGTCATTGGGAGTGTTTTTCATTGGTTGTTTAACGGTCTGGTGGTTTTGTTTACTCACGGTCTAGGTGGTTTCTATAGACCGCCGCGGGGCGTTTGCGGGTCGCAGGTTTCTTTGTGTAGGGGCGCTGGAGTGTTTTGCATGCGTCACGGACTCTTTTTATAAAAAATACCTAGCGATTGGTGGCGGTTATAAAGGAGGTTTTAATTGGCCGGGGTAATGCTTATAAAGCGGGTTTTTGGTTAGCGGCTTTCATTCTACCTTCGGGTGCTGTTGGGGGGAAAAAAATTATGTCTAGCTATGGTGATGGTGATGGTGATGACCCAGGGTTGCTTCGGCGCTTGTTAGACTTGTTGCCTGAACCGAGTGACGAGGAAGAGGGTGAAGAAGAGGAGGAAGAAGTGGAAGATGGTGGCGAGGAGTTTCGTTTACCCCCTGGTTTTTTCTATGATCCGCTGGCGGAGGAGGAGGAGGAGCCATCTCCTCCTCCTGTCACTTATGAGGAGTTGTTTGAGGGGTTGCTTGGCGGGGACGACAGCTACTCCGACGATTGGTGGTCTGGGCAGTTCGGGGGTGGTGGTGGTGCTAAGCGACGGCGGGTTGCCTCCGACTCATCGTCCGACTCCGATGGGCCCAATGATGTGAGTTACGCGTTGAAACAGACCTTCGAGAGAAAATCTAAAAAGTTGAAGACGGGGGTGACTGATTACAAGCTGAATGTCGATCTCCCTAAGCGACGTACTGTGGAGGAGGCGTTGGCCGATCTCGAAGCGGTGATGGAGCGGGTGCTCGACGATGTTCTCGAGGGGTTGGCCGACCACGACTTCGCCAGGGTTACTTTTTCCGCGCCCAGTTTGACAAACCCTATAGCGATGTCTTACCAGCGGCGTAGTCAGATCACCGCGCAGCGTGCCGTGGCGGAGATTGAGACGGTGTTGCAGTCTAATCAGAAATTTCTTTTTGATGGCGAGTTCGACGTGCATGTGATCCATACGAGGATGCCGGCAGGCGGTGGGAGACCCAAGGGGAAAAAGGGTGGGAACAGCGGTGCCTTGTACACGGCGGACTTGGACACGTTTCGGCGGGAGAAGGGGAGTGTCATTCAAATATACAGTGTCGATGGTATGTGTATGGCTCAAGCTATCGCGGTGGGGGTGGCCTGTGTGACTAAGGACCCTGACTTTCGCAAATTGTACGTCACCAGGGCAGACAGGGGACGCTACAATGCCCTGCAAGTGCAACGTGCCAGGGCTCTCCACCTCGCGGCGGGTGTCCCTATCGGACCCTGTGGCATTCCCGAGGCGAAGCGGTTTCAGGGTCATTTGGCCAAGTCTAACATTGAATTGAACATTGTCTCTCGGGAACACGCTAATACCGTGATTTTTTGTGGGGACTTACCTGACCCGAGTCATCGGGTGTATCTCTACTTAGCCCGGGGGCACTACGATTACATCAGAAGTATGCCAGGGGTGTTGGGCCGGAGTTACTTTTGCACGGCTTGCAAGAAGGGGTACAATAATGTGCGACACCCTTGTGTGAACATTTGCAATGGTTGTGGGGAGTTGAATTGTTCGCCGCCGGCACCCCCGGCGGCCCAGGGTGATAGGTGGGTCTGGAGGTATTGCGAGGATTGCAATCGATACTTTCGATCGGCAAAGTGTTTTGACAACCACAAGGAGGTGAAGCGCAGAGGCAACCAGGGGAGTTTTGACGCGAGTAAGGTGAAGTCGTATTCGTATTGCCAACGTTTTCGCAAGTGCGCGACATGCGAGAAGCTTGTGGATCTTCACACACCTCGGAAAGAGGGGGAGGCTCACGTGTGCGGGGAGTCCAAGTGTCGATTGTGTAAGGAGATGGTCCCTCCCGATCACCTCTGCTACGTCACCACGGGTGAGGCTGCCCTACCACCGGGTTCCGACAAGACGCGGTTGATCATTTTTGACTTCGAGGCGATGCCTTTGGGTAAGCACGAGGTGAATTTCGCAGCGGCGCAAAAGATTTGTGACGTTTGCAAAGACTGGCCGATGGATCGTTTGGAGTGCGACACTTGCGGGTTACGGTTGCACAGCTTTACCACACTCGAAGCGTTTTGCGGGTGGCTGTTTGGCGGCGAGAACAAGGGTTACACGTGCCTTGCTCACAATTTCAAAGGGTACGACTCGTATTTCATCCTGGAGTACCTGTTTAAGAATGGTTTCAAACCCAACGTCATCTTTGCCGGTGGGAAGGTGATGCACCTGGCTGTCCCACCACTCAAGATCGAGATGAAGTGCACACTGAATTTCTTCCAGATGGCTTTGAAGGCGTTACCGAAAGCATTTGGTTTCCAGGACGTTGCCCAGAAGGGGGTGTTCCCACACTTTTTCAACACCCCTGAGAACCAAAGCTACGTGGGCCCCATGCCTGACCTCTCCTACTACGATCTGAAAGGGATGAAGGCTGGGGAGGCGCGAGAGGTCGCCGAGTGGCACCGGGAGCAGGTCGCTCAAGGGGTGGTGTTTGATCTCCAGAAGGAGTTGGCCGCGTATTGCCACCAAGACGTGGAGGTGCTGAAGAGGGCGGTGGTAGCGTTTGACAAGTTGATCATGGAGGCAGTTGACCTTCACCCTTTCAATGTCTCCATGACCATCGCTTCGTTGACTAGCAAGGTGCTACGTGTGCGCTTCCTTGGGAAGGAGGCGGTCGCCTCCATCCCGTTGCGTGGCTATCGGGGGCGTGATGTGCAGTCGTTGAAAGGTTTGCAGTGGCTCGAGCACGTGGAGCAGCGTGAGGGGGTGTTTATTCAGCACGCAGGGAATTTGGGGGAGAAGCGCTTACCTGGAGGGATCAAGGTGGACGGGTACGCTTCCACCACGAACACCGTCTACCAGTACCAGGGGTGTTTTTACCACGGGTGTTCGACGTGCTACAAACCTGACACTCTCAACCCTGTGACGGGGTCCACGATGCGAGAGCTTCGGGACCATACGCGCGCCATCGAGTTGCGTGTCCGGGCCTTGGGGTACCGGTATGAGGAGGTGTGGGAGTGTGAGTTCGACGCACGTTTGGAGAGTGACCCACAGCTGCAAGCGCAGGTGGGGGACGTGGAGAGTGCCAAACCCCTCAACCCTCGCGACGCCTTCTTCGGCGGGCGGACGAACGCCATCAATCTGCATTACAAGGCTGACCTGGAGGGGGGAGAGCAAATCCGTTACTACGACTTCACCTCGTTGTACCCGTGGGTGAATGCGCGATGCGAGTACCCTGTCGGCCACCCTGACACCATCGTCACCGAGGGTTTTGCAGACCTGCGCACGTACAAAGGGATAGTGAAGGCCCGTCTACTGCCCCCGCGGGACCTTTTCTTCCCCGTCCTACCCTTACGCGTCAACTCTAAATTGATGTTCCCGTTGTGTGGGCAATGCGCCGAATTGGAGTGGCAGGGGTCTTGTTTTCACACGGATGAGGAGCGGGCTTTCACCGGTACTTGGTGCCACCCTGAGATTCACGAGGCACTGGACAGGGGCTACACCGTGGTCAAGGTGTACGAGGTGTGGCACTGGGACCGGTGGGACTGCCTCTTTCAAGAGTACATACAGACGTTTCTCAAATACAAGCAGGAGGCGTCGGGGTGGCCAACCTGGTGCGTCACCGAGGCGGAGAAACAGCGGTACGTCAGCGAGTACGAGCGGCGTGAGGGGGTGGTCTTGGACCCGACCAAGATCCAGAAGAACCCTGGGGGTCGCAGCGTGGCTAAGATGGCGCTCAACTGCATGTGGGGCAAGTTCGGGGAGCAGATCAACCCTAGGCAGACTCGGTACGTGGACGAGGCGAAGGATCTCTTTGCGCTGCTGCTCGACGACCACATCGAGGTCACTGACGTGCTGATTGTGAACGACGATCTGCTACAGGTCCACTATAAGATGAGCGAGGAGTTCCAACAGGCCAAACCCCACACTAGTGTGGTGGTCGCGGCCTTCACCACGTGTTGGGCCCGACTACAGCTGTACAAGCTGTTGCGGCGGTTGGGGCCACGCTGTCTGTACCATGACACCGATAGCGTCATCTTCACCCAGCGCCAGGGGGAGTGGGAGCCTCCTTTGGGCGATTACCTGGGTCAGTTGACCAGCGAGCTGGCTGAGGGCGATTTCATCGACCATTTTGCCTCCACAGGACCCAAAAGCAATGGCTACACCACCTATTCGGGTAAGACCGAGTGCAAGGTGAAGGGGCTCCACTTAAATGTTCGCGCTTCGGAGACGGTGAATTTCGACGCCATGTTGGATTTGTTGGAAGACGACATTGGCGGCGAGCGGCGGGTACCCATTCCTCACACCATTCAAAGGAACACTCTGAAGAGGACTCTTCACACTGTAGGCCTGGAGAAAACATTTAAAGTGGTGTACAATAAGCGGGTGAGGAGGGGGCATTGCACGTACCCTTACGGTCATCACCTTTTGTAGTTCTCGGATGTTGAATAAAATAATGAGACTGTTGCTGCGTCCAGGTACCCTTGCTATAAATAAGGGTGGTCTTGTGGGTGGGGGTATCAGTTTGGACATGGGATGCTGCGGGGAGGAACCTTTCCGCATGCGGTTTAACTTTCGAGCCGCGTTGGAGCGACTACGGTGCATGTGGGTGTGCTGCGGGGGTCGTCTGAACATCCAGGGCTCCCAGCACGATGGTGGGCCCTCAAAGGCCAAAAAAAGCGTTGAGAGGCAAGGGTGGATCGAAGAGGGGGAGAGCTCTGAAAGCGGTAGTAGCGCGGTTGGGAAAGAAGGGGGTGAAGGAGGGAGCGAAGGAGGGGGTGAAGAAGAAGAAATTTATAGGTGAAAAAGCCCTTGACAAGCTTCTCCAGCAAATCTACTATGACCCTCAGCAACCGGGCAGTCTGGGGGGAGTGGATAAACTCTTCCGTGCCGTGCGGGGCGAGGGGGTGGGGAAGGAGCGTGTCGCGGCGTGGTTGCGGGGACAACCCAGCTATAGCCGGCACAAGCCTTACCTCCGCCACTACTCGCGTCAACGGGTGATTGTGAACGGGAAGGACCAACAGTGGCAAGCAGACCTGGTGGACATGCAAAAGTGGAAGTCCCACAATGACGGGTACAAGTATATTCTCACCGTCATCGACGTGCTGTCCAAGTACGGGTGGGCCGTCCCCCTCAAAGACAAGACGGGGCCCCAGATCGTCCAGGCGTTCACTATTATCTTCAAAGGAGGCAGGGTACCCGAGAAGCTCCAGACGGACGATGGGACGGAGTTCAAAAACCGGACCTTCCAGGCGTTCCTCGCCGAGCGCAAAATACATTTCTTCACTACACGCAGTGAGATGAAAGCATCGATTGTGGAGCGGTTCAATCGCACCCTCAAGACGTGGATGTGGCGATGGTTCACCGAGGCGAACACATTCCGTTACGTGGACATGTTGCCAAAGTTGGTTGAAAATTACAACCACTCCTACCATCGGAGCATCAAACGTGCCCCGGCGGATGTCGTCACTCCCGACGACGCTCAGGAGGTGTGGCACACCCTGTACGGTGGCGAGGCGTCGTCGAAAAAGAAAGGCAAGAGCAGGCCACCGCCCAAGTTCCATGTTGGGGACAAAGTGAGGGTGAGTAAAGTCAAGAACGTTTTCGCCAAGGGCTACACCCCCAACTGGACGGAGGAGGTGTTCACCATTGCTCAACAGTACCACGACAAGAAGCAAGACACGTACGCCTACCGGGTTCGCGAGTACGATGGGACGTGGATCGAGGGCAGGTTCTACGAGCCCGAGCTGCAGTTGGTGCGTTTCGACGAGGAGAAGGAGTTGTACCGCATCGAGAAGGTGCTGAAGACCCGGGGCGTTGGCCGGAAGAAGGAGCACTTTGTGAAATGGCGGGGGTGGCCCGCCAAGTACAACAGCTGGGTACCCGCCCGGGAGGTGCATAAAATAGGGTGACACCCCCACCTTCGACGCATTTGCTCGACGCACCATCATGGGCGAGGAGGTGGAGTTCAGTGCGATGCTGAACAGCAATGCGATCAAGGACGCGCTCCCTGGCAACACCATCGGGGACTTCCAGATACGCACCCCTAGGACGTTCGACCTGCGGGACGGACGTTGGGAGGCGGGGTTGGCCCAACTGATCTTCCCCATCACCTGGGCGACGTTCACCCCCGAGGACCGCGACATCTGGATCTACCATCAGGGCATCGATCCCTCGTACAAGGCCAAAAACCCCACGGGGGCTGTCAGTGACGCCAATGCAAAATGGATGTGGACCCACATGGTTTTGGACGACTTCAAGACCGGGACTTGGGCGATCATCGCCACCAACCTGAAGAAAGCCCTTGACGAGTTCGAGGTGGTGCACGCCGTGGATAGGGCCCGTTTCAACGACTCCCGCCCGCCCTTTAAAAATATCGAGGTGGATATCGAGGCGGAGCGGTTCGACATAGATGTGAGGTACTACGTTCACCTTTTACTACGGCCTCGGGTGGCGCTGCTCTTGGGGCTTTATCACAGAATTTCGGGGAATTGGCGAGAAGGGGGTATGGAAGGTGATTTCGTCTACCCGGACCACCCCTTGCAACCCCCGGGCTACGGAGGGAGCGTGGAAGACACCTTGAAAAATTGGACGCCCCTCGCTTACGACGAAGCGTCCCCCTACAATACAGAACCCTGGCACCATACCTTTACGGCCCAGAAACCCCCTCTGGAGGTGCGGGACACGCGTCCTTTCGAGCGGTTGCACGTGCACTCCAACCTGACGGAGGGGAGCTACATCATGGACGGTGGCTCACCCAACCTCCTGCGCGTGATCTCCCCCGCGGGGGCGCCAGGCGAAGTCATCGAGCGGAACTTCAACCCCCCGTGGTATTTGCCCGTGCGGGCCCAGTTGGTGGACACCATGCGCCTCTATATAACCGACGAGAAGGGGAACCCGATCTCATTCCAATCCGGTGCTGTGACCGCCACCATCCATTTCAGGCGCGTGGGTTTCTTCTAGAGACGCCCAGGTGGAGGGTGCGATGGCGTCGACCAGGCAATTCATCATGACCGTGTCGAGCGCCCAAAAGGCGAACGCCAGCGACACCATCGGCGAGTTCACAGTGCGGCCCTCCCAAGTGCTGAATTTGGGCCGAGGCCGCTGGCAAGTCGGGCTGACGTCGGTCCACTACCTACCCCACTACGACACGTTCCTGCAGGAGGAGCACGAGCTTTGGGTGATGTGCAGGGTGTATAAGGGGGGTGCGGCCAACACCCCCACTACCCCCGAGCTACGGTGGTACAAACTCACCTTGAGGCCTACCCGAGTGTCCAACTGGGGGCAGCTGACCGCCCATCTCAAGGAGGTCGTGGATCACTTCGCCTTCACCCGTCAGTCAGAGAGGCTGGCGTTGGACCAGGACTATTTGGACTTGCATGTCGACGTGGACACCATAAACGAGAAAGTGACGTTCACCGTGGGTTGGCCCAACCGGTTGCTCATGCACCGGCGTCTCGGCGCGGCGCTGGGCTTTGTCACCCACCACGAGGACGGTTCCGCTTGGAAGGACGGCGACAGCGATGCCGGTTTCAAGGCTGGGCCCCACTACTTCGTAGGGTTCTGCGCCACCATGGCGCCCTGGTACGACGGTAAGGGTGGTGCGCACGCGATGCAGATCGTGGGCGCCCTCCCAGACGACAACTACCCCATCTTCGAGAGACAGGCCCCGGCCCTTGACCCGAAAAAGGGGGCGCTCAGCTACCCGCCGAAACCGCTACCCCAGTGGGTGGTGATGGACGCCTCTCTGCCCAAAGAGGAGGTGCGCATCTACCCCTCCATCAGCCACCCCACCCCTCCGGTCAAAGCCTTCCAGAACATGTACGTGTACTCCAACCTCACGCACGGGTACTTCATCCTGGGGAGCGACGTTCGGAACGCCCTGCGCGTGATGACCGACGTGGGGACACATGGGGGAGCCCCTGTGGAACGGATCTTCGAGCGCCCCTTTTACTTCCCGCTACGTCTACACTACATTGACGAGATCAGCTTGTATATAACCGACGAGACAGGGCGCATCATCCCATTCTCGTCGGGCAGCTTTGAGGCGACACTACACTTCAGACAAGTCTCGACGTCGTAATGGTGATCCCGTTCTTACCTATGCTGGGGAAGGTGGCGGCCTCGTTGGTACCCAATTTGTTGGGCAGCCTAGGGGGTCTCTTCGGCGGCCAAAGCGGGCGTGGCCTCGGGATCAACCCACCGAGAAGACGTAACGGCGCGACCATGGGCGGTTGGAATCAGTTCGGCCTCGGCAGACCCGTATTCAGCGGAGCGCCGACGGGACAGTTGGGGTGGGGCCGCGGTGAGGTGTTCAGCGGTTACCCTCTGCGAATCCAGACCGGCGGGGGGCTGAACCACCTTGACGCCGACTTGCCTTACGCGTTCGGGGGGCGTCTCTTAGACCTCAAAGAGGGTGCCCCGCCCCTGAAGAGGAAACTCGCCCAGAGGGTGGCTATTCCACCCAAGCGTATCGCGCTCGACAAGGTAGCCACCCCCCAGCGATTCAAGACGGTCAACCGACGGCGGCCTAAAAGGCCCCGAACGTCTCGACCAATGGACATCTTCGACTGAGGCGCACCTGGGGAGGGGATAAAAGCCGCGAGTGGGGCGCCGCGCCCCTCATTCGAGAGGTCGTCACCGTCAGAGGAAGACCAACATCGCTCAGCCATGGACACCTTCATCACCCCCTCCATCCTGTCGGGGTCGCGGCCCATCTCCAACGCGAAGATGGAGATCTTCGAGAGCCCCTACACCGACCTCTCCCTCGAGAAGGGAGAGTACGTTAGTTACTCGCCCTCCGACAAGGGCCGGCGCCACATCGAGTGGCGGATCGATCCGTTGAACCAGTACTTCGACCCCCAGAGGACGCACATCCGGATGGTGGTGAAAGTCACCAAGGCCAACGGTAACGATCTGGACGCCGACGACACCGGGATCGGCTTCGTGAACAACATAGGGCCGTCCCTGATCAAAAACGCCTCTCTGGAGTTGAACGGTATCCTGGTCACTTTGCAGACCGACTCGTACCCTTACAAGAGTGTCATCAAAAACCTGCTCAGCCACGGCCAGGAGAGCCAGGATTCCTACCTGCAATGCGGGGGCTGGCATAAGGACACCGCAGGTCACATGGAGGTGCACGAGTCGGAGGGGGACGGGGCGACCAACAAGGGGTTCGTCGAGCGCTTCGGCTACTCGGCTCGCAGCAGAGAGTTTGGACTCATCATCCCGTTGGATCTCGACACACTCCAGACCGACCGGTACATCGTGAACCACGTTGGGATCAAGCTCCGGCTTGAGTTGAACAGAGACGAGTTCGTCCTCATGGGTGGGGGGACGTACACCATCGCCGCCAACCCTCTGCTTCGCCTCTACCAAGTCACCCCACTCTCGAGCATCGGTACGGACCACAACAAAGCGATGAAGCTCGCCACCTTGGCCAAGTACCCCGTCTCCACGGTGGTGGTGAAGACCAGGGCCGTCCCCCAAGGGGTACGGCTGTTCACGTTCGACAACCTTTTCAATGGCATGGTCCCCAAGCGCCTTGTTGTGGGTATGGTCAGGCACGCCGCCTTCACGGGGGACTACACGCTCAACCCGTTCCACTTCCAGTTCCTCGGCGTGGAGAAGGTGGCGCTACGGGTGGACAGCAACGAGACGCCGTGGAAAGACATCCGGCACGTGGGCCCCGAGGCGATCGACGAGTACCACATGCTGCACGTGGGTGTGAACGGTACGGCCCTCCGTAAAGGGCTGAACATCAGCCGCCACGAGTTCTTCAACGGTTACACGCTCTTGGTCTACGACCTGACCAAACCGGGGAACGCCGGGTCGGGCTACATCCACCCCCAGTATAAAGGCAACACCTCTCTGGAGCTCACCTTCACTGCAGACACGACACAGATCTTGACGGTCGTGCTGTACGCGGAGTTCGACAACAACATGGAGATGGACTACATGCGTCGAGTGATGTACAACATCTCAGCGTAAGGGGGAAAAGGAGAGAGACAGCGCCCATGGACGACGGTTGGGGGGACTCCCTGACCCTACTCCGGCGAGCGATGAGCACCCAAGAGCTGGAGAAGATGGCACTGAGCGACACACGACTAGAGCCCCTCTTCGAAGGGGTCTTGCCTTCGGACCACCTCCCTGAGGCGGTCCCGGAGAGAGCGGCGTACATTCTCAACACCGACCCGAGCCATTTGCCGGGCACCCATTGGCTGGCGGTGTTCTTCACCCCAAACCAGTGCGAGTGGTTCGACAGTTTTGGCAGACCCCCCGAAGCCTACGGCAGGGTGATGGCCGACTTCTGTGCGTTGCGCTCGAAGAGGATAGAAAACCCCCGACGCCTGCAAGCCCTGAGCTCAGCCCTGTGTGGCCAGTATTGCATCTACTACCTGCACTACCGTGCGCGTGGCCAATCGCTAGGGGCGATCGTCGACCGATTTGGAGGGCAGCATAAATGGAACGATAACAACGTAGCTAAGTTTATCAAGAACACGTACTTCCTGAAAGAACCGCGACGGTGCGGGCGTAGCTCTAGCGCAACGTGCCGTCAAACTTGCCTTAACCAATGGTGTATCAATAAATAGGAGAGAAAAAAATAAAAAAGAAGCACCGTCTGGGTAACCTGTGTGTCAAATCGTCTCTCCCCCCCCCCCCCTGCGCGCATATATAACCCGCCCCCTCGGCACCACGAAGGGTCATTTCCCGTACGAGATGGAGCTGGACCGTCGATTCAAATGCCCCTGTGCCATCCAAGTGGTCGGGCCTAGCGGGTGTGGGAAGACCACCTGGGTGTCCAAGCTGATACGTATGGCGCCCAGAGCCTTCACCCACAAATTCAAAAAAATTGTTTGGTGTTGGAGCTGCTGGCAACCGGCCTACGATGTTTTGAAGAAAAAGTTGGGGGTGACCTTCCACAAAGGGCTACCCGACTCCGTGACCAAGGTGTTCGGGAAGCACGAGACCCCCGGCTTACTGATCATCGACGACCTGATGGACCAAATCGACAAGGCGATCAACATTTTCACCCGAGAGTCCCACCACCACGACGTCACCACCATATTTCTAGCGCAGAACCTATTCCCTGGGGGTAAATCACGCACCGCCTCGATCAATAGCCACTACTTTGTGCTGTTCAAAGACCCCCGAAACAAGCTGGGTGTGCGGATCATGGCTCAACAAGCGTTCCCCGACGAGGTGGGCTACGCCATGGACGCCTACAAGAAGGCCACCCAGATGCCTCACGGCTACCTGCTGATGGACTTCCATCAGTCCACCCCCGACACGCTACGGCTACGGACCAACGTCCTCCCCGACCACATGGGCGTCGACGCGTTCCTGAGCTCACCCCCACCAGACGATCCCCCCACCCCTGCACCCCTCGCACCCATAAATATCGGCACGAAACGGCGGGCCCCCTCAGTCAAGCATGTCAAGCCGAGGAGGAAGAGGCCGCGCCCCCCGCCGCCGGGGGACTGGACGTGGGCGGGGGCGTGGGGGCGCTAGAGTCATCGCCGTGCCACAACAAGGACCCGTCCAATTGCCCCTTGGCCGTCGGCTGGCGTGGGCAGAGGGCCAAAGGCGCCGGTACGAGCTGGAGCGTCGGTACAACGAACGTTTGGGCATCGAACCACCCCCACTCCCTGATGGGCTCCGTCCCGTCCCCTCTATACGGGTGCCGTCGCCGGCACCATCGCTCTCACCGCTCTCTTCGTCTGGCTCGTCCACACCCGGTAGTCGGCGGACCCCCATCCACCTACCCCCGACGTCCCCTTCCTTCACCCCTGGACGGGTACACAGCGACCCCGAGACCCCTAGGCGTGCAGAGAGGGTGCGGGCACGTCGGGGACCCGGGAGCGCCATAGCCCGCCTACGAGCACCACTCGGACGCGTCGCACGGACGCCCCCTCGGCGCGCCGCGGCGTCGCCACTCGTCGGATACGCCGCTCGCACACCGCCGCGCACCCCCAGCATAAGGACGCACTCGACCTACTCGTCCCGCTCCGGGGTGTCGGGGGCGTCGTTGGCCTCGTCACCGCGAGGGACAACGTCAGGGGTGTACAGCATAAGCGGGAGTGACGACAGCGCCAGTGACAGCGACGGCGGTGGCGGCGGCGGCGGCGGCGGCAGCGGAGGGTCTTCCCCGTCACACCGCTCCTCGGGATCGTCATCGTCGTCGTCGTCGCGCCGCTCGTCACCCTCAGGGTCGCCAGCCATCCCCACGCCAAGTGGGTCCTCGTCAGGCTCGTCCATCGTACGTCGGCCCCGTCGCCGGCGCGGTGGCGGCGGTGGTGGTGGTGGTGGTGGTGGCGGGGGTGGCGGCGGTAGGGGAGGGCGCGGCAGGGGGAGACCTACGACCACCACGACCACACGGCGGTGCGTCACCCAGAAGACACAGCGCGCCGACGGAACCCACGTCACCCGATCCAATTGTGTGGCCACCCGCCGCGTGAACAATCAAGTGGGTGCTGGTGGTGGTGGTGGTAGTGGCGCGGGGTTCAGTGGCTGGCGGACCCTGTGGGTATAACCCTATAAATAACGAACCCTCCCGGCGCCACGCCATCAGTCTACTATGGCAGCCCGAAGGAGAAGGACACGCCGCGTCGGCGCAAGACGCGCCAAGAGGCGCTACACCCAGAGAGGACGTGGGTTCTTCAAAGACCTGGTGAAAAAAGTGGCGACCAAAAATAATGCCATGAAGATGGTGGACCTAATAGCCAACGGTTGGGTAGACCGCCGAGGGAGAAAGAACGTCGCGGAACTCTTGCCCATGCCGGCGAGAGCACCACCGCGTAGACGTGTAGCACGGCGCACCCGCGCGATATAAATAGCTCCGCCAGGCCACCGGCGTCAGTCCACCATGTCGCGACGCATGGTACGGAACGCCCCGTTCCTGGAACGCCTCGACGCCGCCAAAGGCAAAAAGAGGCTCCACCTCCTGCACCGTGCATCAGGAGAGCAGGTGAACGCCCTGGCCGAGGTGGCCAAAAACCTAATCCACGGCAACATCCCCCTCACCGAGGAGCAGAGAAACAAACTAGCCGCCCACAAACGCCGGTACCGCACGCTGGCCAACAAACGGTTAACCGCCAGAGAACGGAAGAAGGTGATCACGAGTCAGCGGGGTGGGAACGCCGCTGTACCCCTCCTCGTGAAAGCCCTCAAGGGCGATAGCGAAAAACTGTCTTTTTGGGAACAAATGGGAAGGGCGCTCGGGGGCCGTAGGAGGGCGCGGCGGTAGTATAAATAAAGTGCGTGGCGACAGCCGACGCTCAGTTCAGCACCAGGGGCGCACCATGACCACACGCCAGAAAGGGGGTGCCTACCAGGTCACCCTGGTCCCCAAAGACATGCTGAACATGATGATGACCCAGGAGAGGATGGCGATGGCCCCCGAACTGCAGGTGATGAACCGTCTGGACCGAGAGATGAGCAAGATTTTGAACGACCCTACTCTCCCCGCGGACAAAAAGATACGCCTCTACAACCAGGTGTCTGGACGGTGGTTCGAATGGATGAACCAGGCCAGGAGGACCACGAGTGGTCGCCGGGGACCGTCGAACAATTTCAGCAACAACTTTGGCACCCCAGCCACCCCCGCCACCCCCGCGAACGGTGTACCGATCGCAGGACCGTCAGGGATGGCCACACCGGGGGCGTTCACCCCACCCCCGGCACCGGTGTTCACCCCACCACCACCCTACCGTACCACGGCCAAGCCATTCCCGAAGATGAGCCTGACCCCAACGCCGAAAAAGCCGCCAGTGCCTAAAAAACCGGTGCTGACCCCCGCACAGCTGGAGGGGCTCCTAAAGTCACCCTCCCCACTACCTAAGAAAAAGAAGAAGACGGGTCCCCCGCCACCCGTACGCCGGTCGACGCGCAACAAAAACCAACAACAAGTGGGCTACGGAAGGAGAAGGAAGAGGACAGGGGGAGGAGGGGCACCAGACCAGCCCTTCCGATGGTTGGTCCTGTGACACTTGTGACACTGTGACACTGTGACACTGTAATGTTTTTTAACTTTTTTTATTAAAGAAAAAAATGTACACCTGTTGTCTAATCACTTGTCTAGCACGCCTAAGCCACTGCGGCAGTCGATCGCGAGGGGTCCGGTGCCGGTGGGGCGCCGGTCACCCCTGCGGCCCATCGGGCAACCTCTTGCTTGTCCCGCAACCACCGTCCGAAGAGAAACACCTCCGACCGGGCGCAGTGTAACAGGGCATCAGGGTCCGCCCCGTGGGTGTGCAGCCCACAGTCCTCGTTGCGCGCCCTCACAATGTACCCCTGGCGTAGCACCTTGTACCGTCTGTACAACTTCTCGTACTTGGGGCAGCCCAACTCCTCCAGGTTCACGAGGGGGATCCCCAACTTGAGCAGGAGGTTGCGCTCCACGTTACCCCCCTTGTAGCCAACGATCCCCTCTTGCCCGTACCAGTCGTACCACCCTTGCACGATCTCCTCGAGACGCTCGAGGGGGACACTCCCCCGCGGTGCCGCGTCAAACCGCATCCCAGTGACACACTGGGTGACGCGGTTGACAGAGTCCCGATCCCTTGGAGTGAGGTCCCGGTACCTCAACGGGAGGGTGAAGACTCGACTCTCCACACGGTCGTCGTGGTGGAAGAACCCCACCTCCTTGCACATGAACGTGTCGCCAGCACAGAATCCATCCAGGTCTAGGACCGCCTGCACCCCATGTAGAACCGCTGCACGCAACCCCTCGGGTCCATAACGCAGTCGAGAGTTCCAATCCAACCCCCCTACCATCCTCGCGGGAGTGGGGGGTAACGGCGACATCGCCAACTTTTGACACGCCCCCATCCAACCACTCAAGACGATGGGTTCGGCGGCAAGGTGAAGCCTAGCTCGACACTTCTTTGGTGCAGCCATCTTGAAAATTCGCGGAAACACAGCAGCAACGCGAGGCGGGCGCCAAAACACACCCCAACACCAAACGAACACCCCCTGACGAACGCAGTAAGCACCGCCTTCACCAACCGGGCCATACACACACTGAAGAGGGAGGGTGACAACGTCACTCCCTTTTTTAGCCGCGCTTGACCCTCACTCACCCAATCGTATGGGTTTATGCGCCCTCCCCCAATCAAACACCCCCTTATACCACAAAAGACCCACACCAACCAATCGCACCTCGTACTTACTAAACACGTCACCACCTACGTCACCAAAAATTCAACATAAATACGCGTGCACAAGCGCTAGCCAGCTCACAGCGGCTCAACCATGGCCGACAACGCTGAGAGTATGGAGCTGTTACCCGCCACCCTGCACCACGAGGACGAGACCGCCACCACACCCACCACACCCACCACCCACGGCGTGAATTGCGCGTGCCTCTTAAAGCGTGACAATAGCGTCACCCCGCCTGACCAGGACCCCCCTGACGACTGGGAGACCGTCACAGGAACACAACCCTGTCTCATTTGCTTGGACCCTCGCATCCACAAACTCGCCCATGTCATCAAGGACTACACCTACCTCCCCTGCTGCCACCAGGTGTGCCACAAACCTTGCTTTTGGAAATGGGCGCATCGACACCAGGGGGAGGTGATATGCCCCCACTGCCGCCACGTGTACACGGACGCCACCGAGTATGGGATCGTGATGTGGGTACCGAACAATTACGAACCCTCCTACCCCGACCACCCTGCTGAACAAATAATGTACGAGGAGAGGAAAAAGATGCAGCCCGCCTTCGACCGGTACGACAAGTTCATGCAAGTCAACCCCACCCACTACAAGGCCCATTACCGCATTGGGACCGTGTGCGACAGATGCGACGTCCCGTTGTCCGACACAGCCAACAGGGACCTCGTCCTCTCTTTTGACCTCCCCTACCTGTTACCCAGTCACCATATAGACATCAACGCCTACAAAACCTTCAAAGAAAACAACCTCCTCATCGCCTACGGGGAGTGGCTCTGGGAGAAAGACGCCAACGGCAAGCACCATTGGGAACGCGAATACGTCATCCCACCCCCGCCCCCTCCCGAGCTCCACGAGAAATGGGGGTACACGGGCGACCAGCACGCCTTCATGAAAGAGATCGAAGAGCGCCTCACTTGGCCGGGGAAGCCCCACCCTTTCTACTACCCTGTCGCCTTTAGGATGCAGAATGCAGAGTGGAGCCGGAGCTACTTTCGGGGGAATTACGCTTGGGAAGTGAATATAGCCCGTGGCCCCCTATCGGGCACGCGCTGTGGGACGAGTTCGCCCGCGACCCTCTCTCCTGGAACGCCCGCGACCACCCGTACCAGCGCAACTGGGTAGAGGCACCGACACCCCCTAGTGAGCGATCGCCCTCGTCGTCCGACGAAAGCAACGGTATCGCCAACCCAGGGTTCGTCAGCGACGAGAGCGACGATGTGGCAGTCACCCTGGAGATCAACGGTCAGCCCGCACCCGAAGAGGTGCGTGACGAGATCGCGGTAGGCGAATACCCCCCACCACACTTCCACAGATTACTGCAGGACCTGCGCAAACAGTATAGATGGCGCGTTAATGCACTCATAGTGTTGGTCTGGGCGGTTTTCGCAACACTCACCACTGTCTACTGGCTATGTAGCGAAAAGATACTGTGTGACTAGAGGTGTAACCCAAACACTCCCGCCCCCTTCCCTTTTCCCCCTACAGGCGGGCAACAGACGTTTCCATTTTACTAAGTACGATTGGCGCATGGTGAAGATTTACCTGGTCATAGCAAACCTTGCCCTCCTGATTGCAGACGCCATCGTCGTAGTAGGCCTGACCTTCGGTACTCTCTAACCCATCACCGCCCATCCACAGGGAATCTTCAACCACAACCTAGTCGCCGGAAGAGACCCACTCCGAGCCGTCACCCAAGCCCTGGCCAGGAGCCTGCACCCGCACACCAGAAGGCAGCAGCGACGAAGAAGGGTCATACTCCACCAGCGCGATGGAGAATTTGTAGCCATCAACCGAGGTGACCCGGGAGAACCCACCAATGTCCTGATAGCCTCACGCGACCCACCTAGCCCGCCACGCCTTGACCCGCCCTCGCCCTTCTGGCGCCTCGAAAGGAGGCCACAAGCCCCACCAGCGCCAGACGAGGCGCTGGCGCAAATCATCAGCCTGTTCTTAAACCAGTCAGAGTCGCCACCCCGCACACCTGGCCACGATCTAAATCTACCCTCCCCACCAACCCCACCGGGTGAACAGTAGGAAAAAAAAACACTTTAGACTTGTAATCAACTAAGCACTTTTTTTATTGTCCAAATAAAAGAATGAACATCTTTAACATGGTGTGCACTGCCTGACTTTTTTTCTACTTTAAGTACTTAGTGTTGGGCTGGACCATGGGTCGACCACCCGTTCGTCCCTTCCAAAAAGGGGCGGGTCGAGGACCAAACTTCTCCCTCTCCTTCCCCAATACCATAACAGGCGGTGGGGTGACGCTCCAAAAAGCCTCCACTGCTGTATCCACCACCGCCTTGGTGACGGGAAGGTACAGACGGGCGAGATCCGGTATGGGCATCGACCCGTCGATGCAGGGGCCCTCGAAAGCCAACATCTCGGTCTCGACAAGCTGATGCCGCACCGCCAGCCTCCTGGAAAACAGCGACGTGGTGATCAGCTTCCTCATCATCTGCCGCTGAACGTACTCCTCCCACCTCGGTTTGAACCCCATCCCCAGCGACGCCTTGATCACACTCTCACACGCATAGAGGACGCTCGACTCGACGCCATGGCTGATCACATGGTGGTACAGCTTCTCCCACTCGGGCCAAGGAAAGAAGTACCGACCAGCATCGCGACCCCTCAGCATCCACGCCGCCATGACCCCACCAAGCACCGAGATGGTGATGTAGTCCAACAGCCCCTCCATCTCTCGCTCCGCGAAGTCCCGCTGCCAATCCTTCACCTTGCCGAAACGAAACGGACGACTACCCACCACCTTGTAGTACGGGTAATGGGTGAGGTGAAGGATACCTCTCCAGAAAGGTGGGAAGTCGGGTAGGGGGGAAGCCGGCCGCTTGATGCACGACACGTACATGTACTTGGGGTCATCACCGTCGTTGCCCCAACTGAACACAAAGAAATGGTCCTCGATGCGGACGTTAGGGTCACCAGAAGCAACCTTCCTCTCCTTCTCAGCCTCGCCAAGATCACTCCGCATGCGTGCCTGCAGCTCCTCGTACACCCTCTCGCTCTTCATGGCGTAAACCCCACACATGGTATTGGCTAGCTGACCCTCCATGAACCACTCGTCACTCTCATGAACGTAATTCATCCAATCCATCAGGTCGCCTCTGATCTCAGGGTTCCAGCACCCCCAGAAGAAAGCATCAAAGTGGGTCTCAGGAGTCTTCTTAGTTGTGTCAGACTGGACGAGACAGCCAGCCCCCGGTTGGGTGTAGGAGGGAGACACAGGAGACGACGATCGGGTGTCGCACTCCCTATCCACCTCGGGCACAGAACCGTCGCTGTCCACCTCGGGCGCAGGACCGTCAACGACCTCCACCCCCATCTCGGGCACCTCGCCCTCGGCTGGTTTGACCAGAGTCTCCAGGAACTCGTTGACCTCCCGTAAAGACATCGTCTTCGTCCCCTCAGCCAGAGTGACCGCCACCCCAGAAGTCTCCAGGAACTCGTCGACCTTTCCCAAAGACATCATCTTCACCCCCTCAGCCAGAGTGACCACCACCCCAGGATTGGCGCCTGTAGCTGAAGTGTTGGTGGTCTCTACCCCGCCCGCGACACCCTGCCCCATGGCCTCTTTCCTCTTGTTCCCCTCCCACTCGTCCCTCACTGCCTTCTCCAAATCAGCAAAAGCGGCCGCCTTCCTCTTCTTCTCCTCCCACTCCTCCTTCAAAGCCTCCTCCCACTCTTGGCTCCACCAGTAAGGCATCTTCGCATCCGACAACTCGCTGAGAGAAGAGTGGGTGGCAGCCAGCTTTTTTAAGGTGTCTATCGGTGAAGGTTCGCCATCCACCCCGTCGATCCTCGTCGGCGACACCTCCTCTATGGCAGGTGGGGGAGGGTCGTAGACCAATTTCGACCCCTCTTTAACCTGACGGAGCCACTCTTGGCACTCTGCCTGCTTCTTCTTCGCCCCCTCACGCAACGCCTTAAGCTTTGCTTCCAGTCTATGCTTCCCCTTCATCTTCTCACGCAGGGCAAGCTGCACCTCGCGTCCCTCCAGCTCCTGCCAATCCATCTCTCGCATTGGCCCTCGCCGGTCAACTGCGGGTGACGCAAGCTCCATCTCCAGCCAAGGGTCATACGGTGGTACACCCTCGTTGATAGGTGGTACTGGGGAGGCGGTATCCCCCACCTCCCGTTGCTGGTGGAGCCACTCTTGATACTCCGCTTGCTTCTTTTTCGCCTCCTCGTGCAACGCCTTTAACTCAGCACCTTGCCTTTGGACCGTCTCGTACACTTTGGCTACCCCTTCAACCTCGTCCCGTCCCCGCTTTTCCTCCATCTCTTGGCGGACCACCAAATGTATCTCTCCGATCTGCATCCCATCCCAGCTCTCAGAGTCTTGCCGGTCGGCTTGGACCGTCGTAATCACACCGTCGTCGTTGGCTTGCTCCATATTGTCTCTGAGAATTATCAGGCTGTCTCCAAAGACCACGGGTGTCGCTGGAGTGGAATCCGTTTAGACCTAGGTATTCAAGAGATGTGTCAACCCAATCCGAACTTAAACACCCCCAACAGCTGTGAGCGCAACCCGAGACTCTCTCACCTAATCTTCTGGAATGGTGACGTAAGAATTTTAACGTGCTAAGCACTGGTGCTGACGTTTGTCCTCCCATAGGGTGGTTATGTTTTTCTCTCCGCAGCCATCTTTTTTATGCTGTTCTCGAACGACCACGTCATTGCGACGCTCTACTTGTCTTAGCCAATCCCTATTTTTGTTGTGGCTAACGCTTGACCGCACTCCACTAGGGTGCCGCGTCCCATTTCCGCTATTGGCTTACGCACGATTGCACACGGCGTCTGCCCTGGGGTTATTATGTCAACTGGTTCTTGTAACTCCCTGATTGGTTCGCCGCCTTTGCTGACGTCATGCTCTTGCACATGCGCAGTAGGGCCCATATGTCAACCCGCACGGCCCATGTTACTACTTCTCTTGTAACCATTGTAAATAAAACCCTTTAAAGATATCTCATACTAGTTTCATTTGTGAATTATACTTCACATTACATATACCGTAACCCAGACTACCTTCCCAGTTTAATTATATTTCGTGCTTGTGCACAACCGCGCCAGGTTTTCAGGCTTTTAGCGCAGTGAGTTTATTGACAGGTTTATATCTATAGCATTCAGTCATATATATTGCAGATTGGAAAAAGCCAAAAAACTTTTTCTGAGTTATAATAATCAAATCGAAATAAAATAAGTTCAAGTTGATTTCTTCGCGTTGATTTCTTCTCTTTTGTTGTGTTGGTGGCACTCTTAGAGTCCCGCTGAGCCCGCGATTAGAATCCAGTTACACTTCACCACAGGTGACCCAATAGCCTTTACACACCCACATCACCACAGGTGACCCAATAGCCTTTACACACCCACATCACCACAGGTGACCCAATAGCCTTTTTGCTGTTCATTAGCTAAATTCATGCTTGCATGGGGCTCCTTCCTCAAGAACACTAAAGCTTATTTTAGAATTCGGTAAAACCCAAGCCTGTTTTGCTTGAGTGAGATTGAGATGACATTAGGTTCTTATAGAAAGCCATTAACATAGGGCCGGAAATACAACAACGCTTACTTCACTTGGGCTTTTGAAGGGCGAAAATAATAACCAAGTTATGTTGCAGGAGTAAACTTCACCTCCCGGAGCTAAAAAAGAGCTGAATAATTGACAAGTATTTTGAAAACGCGGGTTCCTGTTTTCTGTCTTTTGACATGTGCAGCCCCATATGTTTATTAAGAAAATCAGAAAGGCTCTTACGAAGAAGGAATCTGCTCGAAGAATCAGTAAAATTAGGCTTTCGAGAGCTACGGTTGTTAAAGATTTTTAAAGGTAAGGTTTAAAACGTATTTTTTCAACAATTAAAATTAAAAAATTCAATTAATTAAATTAAAAAATTAAATGAAATTGTAAAACGATGTTAGATAGTGCCAGAAAGGAACTTGTTTAATAGTAGCGGGTAAAATCATTTGTAAAAGTTAATTTAAAGATTTTTCACAAGATGTATTTAGTTAAGTGGACTATAAAACTTTAAGCTATCTTTTAAATTCAGTTTTGATTACACAATATTTTACGGTTCGTGGCGCACAGGCGACTCATAGTTTTAGTTAGTCTTACTTAATTAATTTGATTGTTTACTACTGTTTATAATGTCGGTTATCAGTAATGATCGAATGAGCATTATCTTTACAGTCATCTCTCATTCAAGGTACTGAGAACACATGGCGACTCATCTTATCGCATCTTATCGCTAGCATTACTAATTACTTCTGCTGCTTATATCGGAATGCCAAAAGGTAAAGTATACCTTGTCACTTAAGGAAGAAGGTTGAATGGCGTTGGAACGGTCAGGAAAGCTATTTTTTTTCTGACATCAATAAACAGTCCCCTTAAATAGAGTGGTTTTCAAAATCCCGTGCAACAAAATGTAATTGTTAAAGTGTGAAATGCAAGCCAGAACAAAAGAGAACACAGAAGAGAAGACATTAAAGTGTATCAGTACTAAATAAACTAAATAGTATTTCACGGGTTTTTGAAAACCACTCTAACTTATTATAAAAGTTTCTTGTTAATTGTGGATTATTTTGAAAAAGAAAAAAATGCCAATTCTCTTTGCTGCTTTGACCACTTTAGCCTCCCATTTATGGAACTCGTAGAAAGTGATGACATTCTGTGCCGTGACGTCATAACAATCATCATAATTATTATCGAATCGTCCCCTATAGACTACTAGCGTGAAAATCGTGTCTTGAATTCTCAGTCGTCACCATAATAAATGAGCATTGGACATTTAAGGAAATGCATTTATGTGCGAGTTACAGTAATCGGAAGGTCAGTGTTTTTTTTCTTCTTCTTTGTTAAGTTGAGGACCTAATAGTAGCAGACGTATTGGCTCAAACTTACTTTACGTGGCCATCTCAATTATATAACCATAAGGCGAAGTGGTGGATCAAGAGATTTATCTTTGTCGTAGCCGTAGCAGGCCTCGAATTATTGGGGGGTCACGACACAGAAACATTACGAAAACAATGGGCGGCACAGCCACGCCCCTACTGGTATTAATTTCCTTATAGTTTTTGAAAATATTCCGGGGGGGGGGGGCGTGCCCCCAGTGCCCCACCCCCTGCTACGGCCCTGTTTTTACAAGATATGCATTGAAGCTTAGATTCCGTGTCATTCTGGTGCTATTTTACATGTGTTATACAGTCTATCGACAAAATATTCTCGTCAACCGGCTTCGCGACTACGCGAAAAGCCCGCATGTAAGATTGGGTAAACACCACTGAAGTGCTTAACTGCATATTAGCCAACGCATAACTTCAGTGTTAAGCCAGCACCGGCCAGCATTGCTGCGAATTCTTGCTCGACTGACCACAAGACAAAGTAAATGTCAGAAAGTCCATTTCCTATTTTGACATTTACTTTTTGTCCTATAGTCAGTTAATCGAAAATTCGCGAGCAAAGCTGGAAGATGCTGGCGCAGTTTGCACGGAGCTATACCATATACGCGTTGGCTAATATATGCAGCTAGGCGCTTCAGTGGTTTTGACCCATGGTTACATGCGGGCTTGTCGCGTAGTCGCGAAGCCGGTTGACGACAATCTTTTGTCAAAACGACGGTATGTCTCACCCTACCCCAACCCTTAGAGAAGCTCAAGATCCGCCCCTCATCTGGGAAGTGTTACCCAGTAAATAATTCACTTGACACTGGTACCTTACTTCCCATAGGAGCTGAAAAGCTATGCGAGTATGACGGCAAGCTTTACAAACACGGCGAATCCATAACCCAAGACAACTGCTCCTATCTCTGCACATGTGATGCAAACTACCCCACACATCCTGCCTTCTTCTGTGAGCCGCTGTGCACGCGGTTTGTGGACTCAGTGTGCGAGCAGGGCTTTGTGGAGACGCATGTGATGGTAGCGGCAGGTCCCGTCGGTTTTGGGTGCAAGTGTCCAATGATAAGTGTAGACCTGCTAGGTTGGCTCTAAGGTTAGTGATAAATAAATAAATGAATAAATAAATAAAAACTACCCCACAATGTGAAAATTGTAATTGTTTGTTTTTATTCACTCGATAGTTTGGTTTTTGACGACAAACCAGAAGCAGACGTACTTGAAATTGTGCCTCCTCCAGAGAGACAGACAGGTACGGTCTGATTTCAATGTTTATCGCTTATCTCGTTTGACGACAAACCAGACGTACTTGAAATTGTGCCTACTCTCCAGAGAGAGACAGGTACGGTCTGATTTTAACGTTTATCGCTTATCTCGTTTGACGACAAACCAGAAGCAGACGTACTTGAAATTGTGCCTCCTCCAGAGAGAGACAGGTACGGTCTGATTTCAATGTTTATCGCTTATCTCGTTTGACGACAAACCAGACGTACTTGAAATTGTGCCTACTCTCCAGAGAGAGACAGGTACGGTCTGATTTTAACGTTTATCGCTTATCTCGTTTATGCCCTGTTCAGAGTGGGTTGGTCATGCACAAAGTACCATAACAGGCCAATCTGCACCTCCCCTTAGCGGCAGCTGTACCTCGCAAAAGCCCTCGAGGACATTGCGTGACAGAGAACGCCACGACTCTGGATTTGGCCACCTTGGTCAACGCGACATTGCAACCGTTACTTATTCCGACTACGATGGTTGGTTTTGTTATTCTGAACAACCTACGACATTATAAATGTGTTCTACTTAACTAACAATGTTCCTCCCCTCACCAGGTATTCTTCTTGACAGGAGTAACAAAGCTAGAATTAGCCACTATGAGAATTAGAATAAATAAAAGTAGCGTATAAAAGTGTTGATCGTGTTTTCTTTGCTTATGGTACGGAACAATGAAGTGCGACAATAGCACAAAAACATTTTTTTTTTTGTAATAACAGCAAATCACAAATTTAAATGGGGAACACCTTGATTAGAAAACAATATTTGTCAATCCTCAAAAAAAAATGATTGATTAAAAATTGATTGTAGGATTCATTGTGAAATAGACATAAAAAATAATCGGCTGGAATCACTTCAGTCCTACAGAGCACTAAATGTACTGGAGTGGTTTTCGTTAACTCGTGAAATACCCTTTTATTATTGGCTTGTTGTGTATTTATCCACATCAATGTATTTTTTTTGTTCAAGGGTTAATAGTGATACCAGGACGACAACACAAGATATTTGACCACAAGTAACACAGAGAGTTACTACATTAAGGAATTTTTTTAATAAGCTACGATAGCTACCGAATTACATCCACATTTAAACAGCAACATATCAAGTGCGTTGAGTGTGGAGTTGCTAAGAATATCCATTGTACCTAAACCTTTTGACGATGACACAGACACCGACAGAAAACACTAGCAAAAGCATGCTACCATTTAGCACATTGACAATCAAGTAAAACAATTCTTCGATGAGCCCAATCGTAATGTCCTTTCCATCAAACCATTCTCTTTAAATCCTTCAATTACTTGGAGTGCATCTTCAGATAGACTTTTTTATACCCTCTGTTTAGTCTACATCCATGTCTTGTGGCTTGTTCTGTTCCTGAGGGGCCTCGTCGTCCATTTTCTCTGCATTCTCTACAGTCTCCCCGTCTTTCTTAGCTCCTGCATCCTCGGTTTTCTTGTCTTCCTCCTTCGGTGGTGGTTCGGGCTTCTTCGTGGGCTTGGGTTTGTTGAGGATGGGCAAGCAGGTGTTTTCAAGTTGCTATGGAAAAAAGAAAATAGTGAGCATCGAGACGCTAACAGCGACCCTACCTTCCCTTGTAACGTTACAATCTCGTGTCTTTAGAGCATCGCCGACTATCCACTTTATTGGACAGAATTACAGGGGTTAACATCCAAAAAACACTAAAAATACCAAAAAATTCCTTTGAAGTTAGAGGGGGTTTGAGTTCCTGGGGCTAATAGTACAGTCAATGAATGAAACGAATTCAGGAAAAAACTGGCTAGGATTAGCAAGGCTTAGTTACCATGGGCTCAAGATATCGCGAATCAACCGTACAGTTTTGGTTTCTACCTGTTTCTCTGCGAGGATGGAGACGGCCAGTACAACTGGGTCCTTGGTGTCAGGGACCTTGGCTTGCTCGTTACACTTCTTGTTGAACCAGTCTTCCTTCTCCTTTGTCATCTTCACCACCTTCTTGACGTCTTCTTCAGCGAGATGGTCGTACTTCTCGTCCTGTGGCAGAGGGTTATTTAGCAAAGCGAGGCAATTCCAAACATAATCAGAAAAGATGTAAAAAACATTTGTCTGCTTCTGTAGTACAGAAGTGTCAAAATCGTGGGTACTTGCTGATACGCGGCGAGGTCAAGCATCAACCAATCTTAATTCCTGGTTAAATTTTACACATTTTATTTCTAAACCCATCAACGGTCTACAGGCCACAAGCTAAGGATTTTCGCTGCACTAGTAACAAAATTAGTAAAAACCAACGAAAAAAGCATTTCAACTGAATATTCAGATTGCTAAATTCCATTATAATAAATTGATCTACCAAGACTAATCTAAAAGGGTAAGGTGAAATTACCTTCTGCTCAATTTGGCCAAGAACCTTTCTGATTTGCTGGATTGACTTGCCGAGTGCTTCAAACGCAGCAGGCCTCGCGGTAGATTCCATGAATCTCTTTACAATGGGATCTCCAATTTTCTAGGGGAAAAATACCAAATGAGAAATATAATGAGAAATATAATCAAAGTGCAGATTTCCAAAAACAGGAGCGCTTGTACAATTAGGATATTCTTAGCCAATACCACCTTGAACGCCTCTATTTACATATTTCTAAATTCTTTGTCCAATTCAAACGACTAAGCGCGCGTTTCTTTACTCGTTATTCCGGTATGAGAATGATTAGAATAGGAAAAGCGCGCGTTCGTTTATCCCACGTTCTCATTCCGGAATGGAATGAAGGCCATTCCACCCATTCTGCTACCTGTAGCAGAATGACTCGAATGCCATTCTGAACATTCTCTACCAACCATTCCCATTCCAAAATGATACAAATTCATTATCAACAATAATATTATCGTGTAACTTGTTAATTTGTTGTTTTTATTTGCTGGGATATATACCTTTAATTTGGGTCATTTAACTTTTTCACTGCGTAAGAAATCTCACACCCTAGGACATCTATAACCTTTAGACAGCTAATCTGTCGTTTTACGGTGTTTGGGTAGATACCTTTAGATAGGCTAATTTGTCGTTTTATCGTGTTTGGGTAGGTACCTTTAGATAGGCCAATTTGTCGTTTTATCGTTTTTGGGTAGGTACCTTTAGATAGGCCAATTTGTCGTTTTATCGTTTTTGGGTAGGTACCTTTAGACAGGCTAATTTGTTGTTTTACGGTGTTTGGGTAAGTACCTTTAGATAGGCTAATTTGTCGTTTTACGGTGTTTGGGTAGGTACCTTTAGATAGGCCAATTTGTCGTTTTATCGTTTTTGGGTAGGTACCTTTAGACAGGCTAATTTGTTGTTTTACGGTGTTTGGGTAAGTACCTTTAGATAGGCCAATTTGTCGTTTTACGGTGTTTGGATAGGTACCTTTAGACAGGCTAATTTGTCGTTTTACCGTGTTTGGATAGGTACCTTTAGACAGGCTAATTTGTTGTTTTACCGTGTTTGGGTAAGTACCTTTAGATAGGCTAATTTGTCGTTTTACGGTGTTTGGGTAAGTACCTTTAGATAGGCTAATTTGTCGTTTTACGGTGTTTGGGTAAGTACCTTTAGATAGGCTAATTTGTCGTTTTACGGTGTTTGGGTAAGTACCTTTAGATAGGCTAATTTGTCGTTTTACGGTGTTTGGATAGGTACCTTTAGACAGGCTAATTTGTCGTTTTACGGTGTTTGGGTAAGTACCTTTAGATAGGCTAATTTGTCGTTTTACGGTGTTTGGGTAGGTACCTTTAGACAGGCTAATTTGTCGTTTTACGGTGTTTGGATAGGTACCTTTAGACAGGCTAATTTGTCGTTTTACCGTGTTTGGGTAAGTACCTTTAGATAGGCTAATTTGTCGTTTTACGGTGTTTTGGTAGGTACCTTCAAGCAGGCTAATTTGTCGTTTTACCGTGTTTGGGTAAGTACCTTTAGATAGGCTAATTTGTCGTTTTACGGTGTTTGGATAGGTACCTTTAGACAGGCTAATTTGTCGTTTTACGGTGTTTTGGTAGGTACCTTCAAGCAGGCTAATTTGTCGTTTTACCGTGTTTGGGTAAGTACCTTTAGACAGGCTAATTTGTCGTTTTACCGTGTTTGGGTAAGTACCTTTAGACAGGCTAATTTGTCGTTTTACGGTGTTTGGGTAGGTACCTTCAAGCAGGCTAATTTGTCGTTTTACGGTGTTTTGGTAGGTACCTTCAAGCAGGCTAATTTGTCGTTTTACGGTGTTTGGGTAGGTACCTTTAGACAGGCTAATTTGTCGTTTTACGGTGTTTGGGTAAGTACCTTTAGACAGGCTAATTTGTCGTTTTACGGTGTTTGGGTAGGTACCTTCAGGCTGGCTAGTTTGTCTTGGTACACTTTAATAGACTGGTCCTCTCCTTCTTCATAAATCCATGATTCGGCATCATCCAATAGAAGCACAAACTTATCTCTGTCCTGTTAGCCCACAGACAATATGTTACAAATAATAAAATATGATTCGATATGATAATAACATCACATGTAAAAGTGTACGAACCATGACCAAAGTTACATAGTCAATGAAGGGGAGACGTAAATATGTTTAGAGGTGCTATGCAGAAACTAGTGGTGCATTTTGAAAATAAAGACCTTCATATATGCTGTACATACCTGCTCTTCAATGAACTTCTCATACAAGCTATAAACTTTGTCTCTCATTTCATAGACATACTCCTCCACACTGTTCTTCGCATCAGACTTATCCTTTTCCAGTCTGTCTTGCATGATCATCTTATTCTGGGAATGAATGAAACATGCTGCTAAGGACTCTTGGTCCACCTTTTTTTATGCTTTAGTAATAGGGTGATTTATAGATATCGACAGGGTGACTAACAAATGTCATTGTGCATTTTGATTTAATAATGCAATGTCTCCTGTTGTAGTTTGCACACCACTTTTCATGATACTGATAGGGTTTTGTGTAATTTTTTTTGTGGTCAAATGAGTGAAGAGACACTAGAAATGTTCTGTTTTCAGGTAAAACAGAATATGCGAATGTGGTGAACAAATATAACTCTTATGAATGAATGTATCAATTCTCATGGCCAAACAAGGGTTTTATTTATGTAAATAGAATTTGAAAATTGTCACTGAAAACCTAAAACAAGTTGCTTAATTGCGCCTTGAATTCAGTAGATGATAATGCCAATAATAATACAGTACAAACCTCCATCTCTACAGCAAGATTCATCTCAGTCTTTGTGAGTGATGGCACGACTGCTTCAATGGGAAGATCGATGTTTTTGACTACTTGTTTCTTCTTTTTGTTTTTTGGTGCATCTGCCTTCTTTTCATTCTCCTCTTTGTTCTCTGCTTTGTTTTCCTCTGTGTCCATTGGCTGTTGTTGTTGGTCTTCTGTGTTGTTCGTTGTTGCATCATTGGTTGCATTCTAAAGCAAGTAAATAAGGAAAATCATCATTGCAAAACATGATCAGATAGCCTTCTCATGCAACTCAATAAAAATCAATAGAAATATACACTGCTATTATGCAACCAACAATCATAAGCGTGGCGTTTTTTTAATAAAGCATATAAAACCTTCAAGAGATTGTGGCAATTGAAAAAGTATGTAACAGATGGTACTACTACGTACAAGTTATTCAATGGACAAAACTGTGTTTTTTTCAAGCAACCCCCTTTCAGTGACGATTGTAGCTGTTGTCATTTTGAAGTATTGAGACAGCTAAAAAACTTACAGCATCAGGTGCTGGTGCATCGGGTGCTGGCGCATCGGGTGCATCTTTTTTCTCCCCTTCAACTGGTGCAGTCTCCATAGCCTCTGGCTCTGCCTCTTTCACCTTTTCCACCAACGAGGCACCCGCAACATTAAAAATGCCATGCACATCCATCCTGATCTTCACTTTAACCTTAGATACGTCACCCTCTGCAGTTGGCACTACATTTTTCACAGAATATTTACCTGAAAAGGTACATTCAAGATAAGTCAATCAAGTTACTGTCCATACTCCCTCAATAAATTATCATTTTCACCTGAAGCCTTAAGGCCTGGCTAAACACGCAAACATGTTTATCAAACATTGAAACCGAATACTTGTGCCAGCATGTTTGGCGAAGGGGCTAAACACAAAAACATTGATATAAAACATGAGCGCGCGCACTTTTTCCGTTATGATTACGCGAGAGATCAAAGTGGCATCATGGGAATTTCGAGCGGTGATTGGATAAAATCATGAAGCGCTTGCAATGTTTTGTTTGATGAGTGGCTAAACGATAAAAATGTTGAAAATGTTTTGATCTCATTCAAACATCTGCACGTGTTGTGGAATTCTGAATTGAGTGCCATGTTTTGTGGGTGGCTAAACGTACAAACATTTGCGTCAAACGCAATGTTTGACAAACATGTTTGCGTGATCATTGCATACAGTATATTGCACTTGGTTGTCAAAGTAGCCAAGTACAGTACAATGATCTCAAACCAGTATAACAAATATGATTCTCTGATTACTGGTATTCAGCGTGCTTAAATTTTGCTTTGTTATTATTGGCACTCATATAAATTATCTTTGTATTATTTAGCAGCAAAAGCTCACCCTTAACCCTATAAAGCTGCAGTGCATGGAGTTCTACCACAGTAAGGAAATCGCTTACCAATGAAGCCGTCTTTGATAGGAAGGTGGACATCTCTACCATAATGGGCCTCAAGCTCAAATGGTTCTCTTCTGTAGAATGTTAACATCTTGGACAGAGGAAAAGAGTGATTTGCAGCAAACAGCTCCATCTCCCTGAAAACAATGATAGAAAACCTCAAACTTATAAAATATACAAAAGCAGAGGCAAAAAAAGGTTTGTACAATAATAAAGGACTAACAAACAGCTAAAAATACAGAAAGTATAACAGTAAAAAAAAGCTTACAACAGGGTCATCAGATTTAAACCCTGCTTGCATGGTTTAAACATTGTACATTAGAGAAAGAGCTGCAAAGCCTTCTTTCAGTAATTTCCACATACAGGAATGCTCCTACACTAACTTACCCAATATCCTCCTCACACTGGGACTTCCATGTCAGTACAATAGGATAAGGAGTAATGTCATTAACAGAGAATTCCCGTACTCGGAAGGTTGGGGACAACATTGCACACTGCAGCGCACACCCTCTTGCAACCGCCTCATCAGCATTCATTGTCGTCATCAACTCTTTCCCAAACACATTTTTGATAATATCTTTGATAGCGGGAATTCTTGTAGACCCACCAACAATCTCAACAGAATCAATTTCTTCATTCTTAAGTCCTGCAGAAAATACAAAAATTGACCATTATGACAATGCATCTTTCAATGGAAGTTTTTTTTTTCATGTCAACTCTTCACAATCCAAAACAGAGATATGGTAATATTAAAGAGTACAGTCAAATCTCGCCTTGCTGAAACCCTGCTATTATCATTACTGACAGAAATACAAGACAATACCCAAATACGAACTGACAGACTGAAAAGCACAGTATAATATACTGTGTCATCTAAGTTATTACAGAGTATCACTATTATCACACAGTAGTTTATGGTCCTTAGGGTGCCTGTAATAGAAAAAGTTGGTTGTAAAGCCCAGAGCAAACAGCACCACACCACATTGCTGGCAAGACATTGGCCTAGCAATGCTGGCACTGTTCAAGCACCATGTTGGGGGGTGCTGGTGGATGCTATCAGTTGTTGGTAAAAGGTTGATTGAGGTCAAACATTTTGAAAACACTCTTGTGGACCCATTTGCACATGTATATGTAACAGCAATGTCCACCTCTGAACCAATGCTGGTGGATGCTAGTGTTACCCTACTGTATCTGTATGAGGCTTAATGATAATGAACATCACAGTCCAATGTGTGTTGACAATGATGGTACTTAGTAGCTTTCTCATATGTCAGTGTGCAGATATTAGCTTAATGTATGCTAAGAATTCACTTTATATACCTGACTGTGCTAAAGCTGAGCGGAGTGGAGCCTCAACAAGTTTCAGGAGATCTGCAGCAAGTTCCTCAAACTGAGCCCTGAAAGATTATATTTTGAAAATATGAATGAATACCACTCATCCTTGTTCTTGGGCAAAGCAAATGTCATAAGAGTGAATATGGTAAAAAACAAAAAAAAACAGGAAATGCCAAGTAATCTTGAAAATATACCTTTTCATTCTACCATGTACATCCTTGTCTTCCATAAAACACTCAATGTTAATAGGAATCTC